>NC_092713.1:307770847-308088504 GCF_047496885.1 Scyliorhinus torazame
ACTTGATCCCAGTTGCTTATGTACGTCATATGCCTCCTTCTTCTTTTTGACCAGAGTCTCAATATCTCGAGTCATCCAGGGTTCCCTACTTCTACCAGCCTTGCCCTTCACTCTAAAGGGAATGTGCTTACCCTGCACCCTGGTTAACACATTTTTAAAAGCCTCCCATTTACCAGCCGTCCCTTTGTCTGCCAATAGTCTCCCCCAATCTACCTCTGCAAGTTCCTGTCTGATACCATCAAAATTGGCCTTGCCCCAATTAAGAATTTTAACTCTTGGGCCAGACCTATCATTCTCCATAGCTATCTTAAAACTAATGGAATTATGGTCACTTGTCCCAAAGTGATCCCTCACTAGCACTTCTATCACTTGCCCTTCCTTATTTCCCAAGACGAGGTCAAGTTTTGCCCCCTCTCTAGTCGGTCCATCCACATACTGAATGAGAAATTCCTCCTGAATACACTCAACAAATTTCCCTCCATCCAAGCCCCTAATGCTATGACTGTCCCAGTCAATGTTGGGAAAGTTAAAGTCCCCTACTACTACCACCCTATTATTCTTGCAGCTATCTGTAATCTCCTTACATATTTGCTCCTCAATTTCCCGCTGACTATTTGGGGGCCTGTAGTACAGTCCTACCAAGGTGATCTCTCCCTTCTTATTTTTCAGTTCCACCCATATAGACTCAGTGGGCGAACCCTCGGATATATCCCCTCTAAGTACTGCCGTGATGTTCTCCCTAATCAAAAACGCCACTCCCCCTCCTCTCTTACCTCCTGTTCTATCCTTTCTATAGCATCTGTAGCCCGGAACATTGAGCTGCCAGTCCTGCCCCTCCCTTAGCCATGTTTCAGTCATAGCTATAATATCCCAGTCCCATGTGCCCGTCCATGCCCTGAGTTCATCCGCTTTGCCCGTCAGGCCCCTTGCATTGAAATAAATGCAGTTTAATGTAGACCTTCCTTGCTCTCTGCCCTGCTTTCTCTGGTCATGCTTTACACACTCTCCCTTCCTGCCTTTTGTTTCTGTCCCCACTGACTTCCTACATCGGTTCCCATCCCCCTGGCACATTAGTTTAAACCCTCCCCAACTGCACTAGCAAACACCCCCCCGAGAACATTGGTTCCGGTCCAACCCAGATGCAGACCGTCCGATTTGTACAGGTCCCACCTCCCCCAGAATCGGTCCCAATGTCCCAGGAATTTGAAACCCTCCCTCTTGCACCATCTCTCAAGCCACGTATTCATCCTAGCTATCCTGTCATTCCTACTCTGACTTTCACGTGGCACTGGTAGCAATCCTGAGATTACTACCTTTGAGGTCCTACTTTTTAGTTTAAAAAGAGTCCAGCGAGGGTGAAGTGCCATCATAAGGCCATTCGTCTCGGTGGCCTGATCGTCCTTATCGACCTCCTCAGCTCGGGCGGTGGTGTGGCGGACATGGACGTCTTAGTTGAGGGTACGTCCGGGAGCACGGCGGTCGGAGCCATGGTCCGGGTCGGGGTAGGGGAACGGGGCGCAGGGGGAGTAGGTGGGGCCAGGGGTAGCGGTGCCGGCATCGGCAGGGTGTGTAGAGGGGGGGCGATAGGGGGCGCGTGCGATAGGTGCTCACCAACGGGGAGTGGGGCCGGGAGGGGGTGTGTTGTAGGGGGTGCCGGGTCCTGCATGGGGAGCGGCGTGGGAAGGGGCGTCTGTAGTGGGGGAACCAGCGGGTGCCAGGTCCCGGAGGGAAACCGTATCTTGCCTGCCGTCGGGGTACTCGCCGTGGGCATAACTGGGGTTGGCGTGTAGTAATCGGACCTCCTCGACCAGAGGGGTCCGTTTTATGGCTCCTCATGTGCCTCCGGAGAAGAACAGGTCCCGGAGCCGTCAGCCAAGGTGGAAGCGAGACCCCGGAGGTAGACTTGCTGGGGAAGATAAACAATCGGTTGTGAGGGGTCTCAATCGTGGCCGTGCAGAGGAGCGACCTAATGGAGTGTAGGGCATCGGGCAGGACCTCCTGCCAGCGGGTGGTTGGGAGACTTCTCGGCCGTCGGGCCAGAAGGACAGCCTTCCACACTGTCGCGTTCTCCCCTCTCCACCTGCCCGTTTCCCCGTGGGTTATAACTGGTCGTTCTGCTCGAGGCAATGCCTTTGCTGAGCAGATACTGACGCAGTTCATCGCTCATGAACGATGTACCCCGGTCGCAGTGGATATAAGCGGGGAAACCGAACAGGGTGGAGATGCTGTGCACTGCCTTAATCACAGTGGCTGAGGTCATGTCGGGGCAGGGAATGGCGAATGGGAAGCGGGAGAACGCATCGATCACGGTGAGGAAATAGGCATAACGATTGGTGGACTTGAAGTCCACGCTCAATCGCTCAAAGGGCCCCGAGGCCTTCACGAGCCGAGCCTTGTCTGGCCAGTAGAAGTGCGGTTTGCACTCCGCACAGATCTGGCAGGCCCTGACCATGGCCTTGACCTCCTTGGTTGAGTAAGGTAGGAAGCGGGACTTGATAAAGTGGACGAGCTGGGTAACCCCCGGGTGGCAGAGGTCTTTGTGGATGGCTTGCAGGCGGTCCTCCTGCGCGTTGGCGCACGTGCTGCGGGACAGGGCATCTGGGGGCTCGTTGAGCTTCCCGGGACGATACTTGATATCGTACGAGTAGGTGGAGAGTTCGATCCTCCACCTCAAAATTTTATTGTTTTTTTATTTTGCCCCGTTGCGTGTTATCGAACATATAGGCGACCGACCGTTGGTCGGTGACGAGGGTGAACCTCCTACTGGCTAGGTAGTGTCTCCAGCGCTGTACAGCCTCCACAATGGCTTGTGCCTCCTTCTCGACTGCAGAGTGTCGAACCTCGGAGGCGGTGAGGGTCTGGGAGAGGAACGCTACTGGTCTGCCTGCCTGATTGAGGGTAGCAGCCAGGGCGATGTCTGATGCATCGCTCTCTACCTGGAAGGGGATAGTTTCGCCACCGCGCGCACAGCGGCCTTGGTGATATCGGCCTTGATGCGGTTGAAGGCCAATTGAGCCTCAGCTAAGGGGGGAAATATGGTGGTCTTTATGAGTGGGTGGGCTTTGTCTGCATATTTGGGGACCCACTGGGCGTAGTAGGAGAAGAGCCACAAGCACCGTTTGAGGGCCTTGAGGCTGCGGGGAGGGGGAGTTCCTTTAGGGGACGCATGCGGTCAGGGTCGGGACCTAGGACCCCGTTTTCCACCACATAGCCGAGGATGGCTAGCCGGGTTGTGTGGAAAATGCATTTTTCCTCGTTATAGGTCAGGTTGAGGGCTCGGGCGGTCTGGAGGAACTTTTTGAGGTTAGCGTCATGGTCCTGCTGGTCATAGCCGCAGTTGGTGACATTGTCCAAGTACGGGTATGTAGCCCGCAAACCGTACTGGTCCACCATTTGATCCATCGCGCTTTGAAAGACGGAGACCCCATTTGTGACGCCGAAGGGGGCCCTGAGGAAGTGGAAGAGCCGGCCGGCTGCTTCGAAGGCAGTATAGGGGCGGTCTTTCGGTCGGATAGGGAGCTGGTGGTAGGCAGATTTGAGGTCGACCGTGGAAAATACCCAGTATTGGGTGATCCGATTGACCATTTCTGCTATGCGAGGAAGGGGGTACGCATCGAGCTGCGGGAAGTGGTTTATGGTCTGGCTATAATCCACGACCATCCGTTTCTTAACCCCGGACCGGACTACCACCACTTGTGCTCTCCAAGGGCTGTTGCTAGCCTCGATGACCCCCTCTCCCAGTAAACGCTGGACCTCCGACTTGATAAAAGTCATGTCTTGGGCACTGTACCGCCGTCGCTGGTGGCGACGGGCTTACAGTCGGGAGTGAGGTTCGCGAATAGCGAGGGGGGTGCGACTTTCAGTGTCGCAAGGCTCCATACCGTGAGGGGGGGGCAAGGGTCCACCGAACTTCAGCGTCAGGCTTCGGTGGCTGCACTGGAAATCCAGTCCGAGCAGCAGGGGGGCGCAGAGGTGGGGGAGGATTTAAAATTTGAAACCGGTGTACTTGGCGCCCTGGATCGAGAGATCTGCGATACAGTACCCCGTGATTTGTACCGAGTGGGACCCGGATGCGAGGGCTATGGTTTGGGACACTGGATGGGTGCGCAAGGAGCAGCGCCTTACCGTTTCTAGATGGATAAAGCTCTCCGCGCTCCCGGAGTCGAAGAGGCATGCAGTGTCGCGCCCGTTGACTTGGATCTTCATCATCGAGTTTTGCAGATGTTTTGGCCGAGTTTAGTCGAGGGTGATCGCTCCCACTCGGGGGTAGTCCGAGTCCTCAGCTGAGTCGGACTCGTAAAATGGCTGCCGCCGTCGGTCGCACGTGTCGGGTCGAGAAAATGGCCGCCGACAAGATGGCCGCTCCCATGATTCGCACGAGGCTGATGACGCGTCAGAAGGGGACATGTCGGGTCGGTGCGCAGCCGCATTGCGAGGCCTGCAGGCCTGAGAGCCTGATTTTTCGGCCAGCTGTTCTTTGTTCTTCTGGCCCCTGGGCCTGGCCTGACCCTCGCAAAATGCCCCTTCTTCCCGCAGTCACTGCAGATCGCGTAGCGGGCTGGGAAGCGTGGGCATGGATGCTGGCCCTGCCCGCAGAAATAGTACGGTGTGCCCCCAGTCTGGGCGGGTCGCAACGCGGCCCATAACATGGCCGAGTCTGAGGAAGTCCGAGGGGGACTCGCAGGGTCCGCGGGGTATGTGCCCAAATTATGTCGGGCCACCTCTAGCGAGGAGGCGAGCGTTAGCGTGTCCTGGAGGTCTTTTGCCCCTTTTTCGAGTAGCCGCTGCTGGATGTAGGTCGAGCGAATGCCGGACACGAAAGCGCCTCTGATGTGCAGGTTCATATGGACTTCCCCTGTCACATCCTGATGGTCACAGTCCCTGGCAAGCGCGGTGAGTTTTTCGACGAATTCGTCTAGCGATTGCCCCGAGCGCTGCCGGCAGGTAGAGAGCAGATGCCTGGCGTGTACCTCATTGATGGGTTTGACGAACCGCTTGCGGAGTAACTCGGCCGCCTCTTCATAAGTCGCCGCCTTTTCGAGCGTGGCGGAGATTCTGTGACTCACCCGGGCGTAGAGTAGGCGCAGCTTGCGTGGCCCCAGGATGGGAGTCTCTGAGGAATCCAGGTAGGCCTCGAAGCACCGGGGCCAGTATTAAAAAATTTCCTTTGCCTCCGGTGTCTGTGCTTCCAGGTTGAGTTTCTCTGGTTTTAGGCCTGCGTCCATCCTGATGTAGTTTAGCTCATTAAATTGTTGTACCCTCAATAACGACGCTTAGAGAGTAAACGGTAAAGAAGACTTTAATAAGCTAAGAACTAGCCTGGTGTCGAGACGTGTGCTAACAGAGGCGGCCCCTTATATACGGCTCCCAGATGGGCGGAGCTGGAGGCGGAGTTCCCCAGGTTTCCAAGCCCGGTCTTAAAGGGGACATCACTTTACATGATGACAAGGGTACAGTGTTACAGTAACCGTTCATCACAGTGGGGTTGAGGTTACAGTCAGATCAGCCATGATCTTACTGAATGGCGGATCAGGATCGAGGGGCCGAGTGGCCTACATCCCGCTCCCAATTCGCATGTTCGTAGGCAAAGAGTTGGAATAGAAGATGGTGCAACAATTTCAAAAGAGAGAAATGTATGAAGAGATGCAAGTAGGAGCAATGAGAGGTTAGGAGGATAAAGAGAATGCGGAGGGGAGTGTCAGTTCTCGCGCTTCTGTTAGCCTGAAAGTCATAGGTTCAAATACATTCCAGGGACCTAAATCCATAACCTAGGCTCAGCTCCAGTGCAATAATTAGGGGTGTAGAGGATCAGAGATGGCAGAGAATTCCGCCCAGCTTGGATGGGATGTTAAGCAAACACCCATTGGCTCTCTCGTCTGGATATGAAAGGTCCTAAGACACTGAATGATGTGTTGGGTGTATCCTGGTACCATGTTGTGTTGGGTGTTCTGGATCGCAAACAGGTCACCAACACTGGAAGTGGTGCAACTCTATTTTATTATAAGGTTAACTATTTAAACATACTTGAACTGTGGGTAAATGCAATACCAGCTTTAACTGTTGACCCTTGCCTAGTCCTAACCAGGTGATGCACTCAACACATGGTGAATGTCTGTGTTGCAGGCTGTGAGCTCTGTGCTCCGAGCTGGCTGCTACTAGAAAGAGCAGGAACTCTGATGCCCCCTGTCTTTATAGTGTGTGTGCTCTCACTGGTGATTGGCTGCGGTGTTGTGTATGCTGATTGGTCCCACTGCATGTCCATCAGTGCGTGTCTGCACCATAATATACTGGTGTATATTATGACATCCCGCCTTTTATATAAAGAGCATGTGCCTGCGTGATAATAAATATTGTGTAGTGAATGTACCTGACTATGTGTGTGCGTGTTATTTACATGACTATGTACATGAGGCTAGTCTATTTACACGGGAAGGTGCCTGGTGCAGAGAAACAGGGTGTCACACCAACAACGAAACGAACATTATATACAAACTACTGGAATGATGAAACAGGATAACAGAACAGATCAAAGAGTCCAACATTGTAAAACTCATAAGTCAAGTCTCTGAGGTGGGCGACGAATTCTGGTTGACCGCCTCAAAGGTGGGTCAGGAGCCACCGGCTGAGGAACGGGCTGGGCCACGGCAGAGTGAGGAGGATGCAGAGTATTCGGAATCTCCACATAGTCCAGGTTGGGGACAACAGGAGGGCGTGGCACCGGTGGAGGATCACGTAGCGAGCGTGGAACAAGACACAAAGGGCACGCCGATTGCGGCGGCGAATGGAACCATCTGGCAGACGAACCAGGAACGAGCGGAGAGACACCTGCCGAAGAACCACAGCAGTTGCAGACCAGCCACCCTCCAGAAGATGGATGCGGACGTTGTCATCCGGCGCCAGAGCAGGGAGATCAGTCACCCGAGCGTCATGCGCCGCCTTGTGTTGTGCACGAGACTGTTTCATCTGCTGAAGGACCGTAACATGGCCGAGGTCTGGGATGTGAATGGACGGCACCGTGGTCCTGAGGGTGCGACCCATGAGCAGCTGGGCTGGCGACAGGCCCGTGGAGAGTGGGGCCGAACGATAGGCCAGCAGGGCGAGGTAGAAATCGGATCCTGCATCGGCAGCCTTGCAGAGGAGCCGTTTGACGATGTGGACACATTTTTCCGCTTTGCCATTGGATTGGGGGTGCAGGGGACTGGATGTCACATGCACAAAGTTGTACCTGCTGGCAAAGTTGTACCATTCCTGGCTCGCGAAGCAGGGGCCATTGTCCGACATCACAGTGAGTGGGATGCCGTGACGAGCAAAGATCTCCTTGCAGGCACGGATGACCGCCGATGATGTGATGTCGTGCGGGCGTACGACCTCCGGGTAGTTTGAAAAATAGTCTACAATCAGAACATTGTCCTTGCCGAGCTCATGGAACAGGTCAACGCCTACCTTAGACCAAGGGGACGTGACCAACTCATGGGGCTGTAGGGTCTCACGTGGTTGGGCCGGCTGGAACCGCTGACAGGTGGGGCAGTTGAGCACTTTGTTGGCAATGTCCTCATTTATGCCAGGCCAGTACACTGCCTCTCGGGCCCTCCGTCGGCACTTCTCCACGCCAAGATGGCTCTCGTGCAGCTGTTCCAAAACGAGCTGGCGCATGCTGTGCGGGATCACGATGCGGTCCAGCTTCAGGAGGACACCATCGACTACTGCCAGATCGTCTCTGATATTGTAGAACTGCGGGCATTGGCCCTTGAGCCACCCGTCCGTCATGTGGCACATGACATGCTGTAGTAGGGGGTCAGCCGTCGTACACACAGTTGATGTGGTGTATATGGATTTCAGTAAAGCGTTTGATAAGGTTCCCACGGTAGGCTATTGCAGAAAATACGGAGGCTGGGGATTGAGGGTGATTTAGAGGTGTGGATCAGAAATTGACTAGCTGAAAGAAGACAGAGGATGATGGTTGATGGGAAATGTTCAGAATGGAGTTCAGTTACAAGTGGCGTACCACAAGGATCTGTTCTGGGGCCGTTGCTGTTTGTCATTTTTATCAATGACCTAGAGGAGGGCGCAGAAGGGTGGGTGAGTAAATTTGCAGACGACACTAAAGTCGGTGGTGTTGTCGACAGTGCAGGTTACAGAGGGACATAGATAAGCTGCAGAGCTGGGCTGAGAGGTGGCAAATGGAGTTTAATGTAGAGGAGTGTGAGGTGATTCACTTTGGAAGGAATAACAGGAATGCGGAATATTTGGCTAATGGTAAAGTTCTTGGAAGTGTGGATGAGCAGAGGGATCTAGGTGTCCATGTACATAGATTCCTGAAAGTTGCCACCCAGGTTGATAGGGTTGTGAAGAAGGCCTATGGAGTGTTGGCCTTTATTGGTAGAGGGATTGAGTTCCGGAGTCATGAGGTCATGTTGCAGCTGTACAAAATTCTGGTACGGCCGCATTTGGAGTATTGCGTACAGTTCTGGTCACCGCATTCTAGGAAGGACATGGAGGCTTTGGAGCGGGTGCAGAGGAGATTTACCAGGATGTTGCCTGGTATGGAGGGAAAATCTTATGAGGAAAGGCTGATGGACTTGAGGTTGTTTTCGTTAGAGAGAAGAAGGTTAAGAGGAGACTTAATAGAGGCATACAAAATGATCAGGGGGTTAGATAGGGTGGACAGTGAAAGCCTTCTCCCGCGGATGGAAATGGCTAGCACGAGGGGACATAGCCTTAAACTGAGGGGTAATAGATATAGGACAGAGGTCAGAGGTAGGTTCTTTACGCAAAGAGTGGTGAGGCCGTGGAATGCCCTACCTGCTACAGTAGTGAACTCGCCAACATTGAGGGCATTTAAAAGTTTATTGGATAAGCATGTGGATGATAATGGCATAGTGTAGGTTAGGTGGCTTTTGTTTTTTGAATTCCCATGTCGGTGCAACATCGTGGGCCGAAGGGCCTATACTGCGCTGTATCGTTCTATGTTCTATGTTCTATGTCTCGTGGCGAATGTGGATAAGGCGTTCATCCGTGGCCGGCAGATTGGCGGCCGTGAAGGCCACATGGGTGTCAACCTGGCAGACAAACCCCTCTGGTTCACACGGGGTGTTGACTGCCCTGGACAGAGCGTCGGCTATGATCAGGTCCTTGCCCGGGGTGTATAGGAGCTGGAAATCGTACTGCCAGAGTTTAAGCAGAATGCGCTGGAGGCGAGGGGTCATATTATTCAGGTCTTTTTGTATAATGTTGACCAGCGGGCGAAGGTCGGTCTCGACAGTGAATTGGGGGAGGTGGTACGATTTGTCGACCCCAGTCAACAGGCCCAGGCACTCCTTTTCAATCTGCACGTTCCGTGGGGGTCATGGCATATGACGCATATGCAACGGGGGCCCATGATGAGGCCTCATCGCGTTGCAGGAGCACCGCCCCAATGCCGGATTGGCTGGCATCCGTTGAAATTTTTGTTTCCTTCGTGGGATCAAAAAATGCCAATACCGGGGCCGTGGCAAGCTTGGTCTTAAGCTCCTCCCATTCACGCTCGTGGGCGGGAAGCCATTGAAAGTCTGTTGTCTTCCTGACCAGGTTCCGGAGAGCTGTCGTAAGGGAGACGAGGTTAGGGATGAACTTCCCCAGGAAGTTGGCCGTGCCCAAAAATCGGAGGACCGCCTTCTTATCCGCTGGCTTCTGCATGGCCGTGATGGCTGCCACCTTGTCCGCATCCGGCCGCACACCCAACCGGGAGATGTGGTCCCCGAGGAACTTGAGTTCCGTCTGGCCAAAGGAACATTTGGCTCTGTTGAGGCGAAGGCCTTGGTCCCGTATTCGTTTGAAAACGTGCTGGAGGCGACTGATATGCTCCAAATGATGATGTCGTCAACATAGACGCGCACACCCTCAATGCCCTCCATCATTTGCCCCATGATCCGGTGGAATACTTCTGATGCCGATATAATCCCAAACGGCATCCTGTTGTAGCAGTATCTGCCAAACGGGGTATTAAAGGTACACAGCTTCCTGCTGGACCTGTCTAGTTGAATTTGCCAGAATCCTTTCGAGGCGTCAAGTTTGGTGAAGATGTTGGCCCTAGCCATCTCGCATGTGATCTCCTCGTGCTTGGGGACAAGGTAATGCTCCCGCATTATGTTGCGATTCAGATCCTTTGGGTCAATGCAGATCCGAAGCTCGCCGGAAGGCTTCTTTACGCACACCATGGAACTGAACCAGTGGTTCCGTCACTCTGGAGAGCACTCCTTGGTCCTGGAGGTCCTGCAGCTGCTGCTTGAGGCAGTCCTTGAGGGGTGCTGGGAATCTGCGAGGTGCATGAACCACAGGCGTGGCGTCTTGTTTGAGCAGGATTTTGTAAGTGTATGGAAGCGTGCCCATGCCTTCGAAAACGTCGCGGTGCTGGTCGATGATGGCATTGAGTTGCGCCCTGAAGTCCGCATCCTGGAAGGCAGACATGTCCTCTGAAGAGAGAGAGCGTGTACTCGTTGAACAAGGTTTAGGAGTTTGCACGCCTGTGTGCCGAGCAGAGAGTCCTTCGAGGAGCCCACGATCTCGAAGGGAAGGATGGCTTTTTGCGAGTTGTGCGTCACTTCGAGTTGGCATGAACCGGTAGCAGGAATGACGTTGCCATTGTAGTCCACTAGTTGGCAGGTCAACGGAAGAATGGTTGGTTTAACCCCAAGGGTCTGAAAGTCTGACCACGCTAGGAGATTAGCGGAAGCACCAGTGTCCAGGCGGAATCGTATCTGGGATCGGTTGACCGTTAGGGTGGCACACCACTCGTCGTCTGGATCAATGCTGTGCACCGACAGAGGCTGGTGCTTTTGATTCGGGGACAGCCTGTTCTTTGTTATAACAGCGACTCGAAAAGGCTCCCTCGGGTCCTCGGTGTCACTGATCTGCGGGAAGTCGGAATCGGATTCGGTGAACGTGGGTTGAATTGCCCGAATGTTCCTGCGAGGCTGACTGAAGCGATGCGAATTGGCAGGCTGAGCTGCTCGACAGCAGGCAGCATAGTGGCCAAGTCTGCCACATCGTAGGCGTTGTCGCGATTTTGTAGGACATTGCCGCATAAATGGGCGGAGCCACAGTTGCCGCACGTCGTGACGTCAGTACGCTCGTTGCGCCATCGCGCATATGCGGTGCGGTCCTGCGTGGTGCACGCCTGCGCATCACGTTCCTCCACGTCACCGTCCCCTCGCTTGGCGCGTACAAGCGTGGGAGGCCCCGAAAAGCGTGCAAAATGGCCGCCCTCATCCAGGCTGCAACCTTGGAGGTGTTCAATTGTTTGGACCCGTTCCGCCTCGTGGGGACCTTGCCGCGCCGTTTCAGCCACCTGTATGTGGGAGTACCGGCTGGTGGCATTTTCATGCAGGACACAGGTCTCGATGGCAGTCGCTAGGGTGAGTTGCTTAATTTTGAGGAGCTGCTGACGCAGGGGGTCCGACAGAACACCAAATACGATCTGGTCGTGTATCATGGAGTCGGAGGTGGGCCCGTAGCCGCAGGACTGCGCAAGGATGCGGAGGTGTGTTAGAAAGGATTGGAAAGGCTCGTCCTTACCCTGCAAGCGCTGCTGGAACAGGTATCTTTCAAAGCTTTCATTGACCTCTATGCTGAAGTGGGTATCGAATTTGAGGAGAACCGTCTTGTACTTTGTCTTGTCCTCGTCGTCTGCGAATGTGAGGGAGTTGACGATGTGGATGGCGTGTTGCCCGGCCGTGGAGAGGAGCAGAGCAATCTTCCTGGTGTCCGAGGCGTTCCCCTTGTCCGTGGCTTCGAGGAAGAGCTGGAAGCGCTGTTTAAAAATCTTCCAAGTGACCCCGTGATTGCCGGCGATGCGGAGCGGCGGCGGCGGGTTGATGTTCTCCATACTTCAGGATGCCGGAATGCTGATTAGTCGCAGGTGGGTCGCAGAAGTGCTAGTATGCAACCACTCCTTGTACCATGACGTGTTGGGTGTTCTGGATCACAAACAGGTCACCAACACTGGAAGTGGTGCAACTCTATTTTATTATAGGGTTAACTATATTAACATACTTGAACTGTGGGTAAATGCAATACCAGCTTTGACTGTTGACCCTTGCCTAGTCCTAACCAGGTGATGCACTCAGCACATGGTGAATGTCTGTGTTGCAGGCTGTGAGCTCTGTGCTCCGAGCTGGCTGCTACTAGAATGAGCGGGAACTCTCCTGTCCCCTGTCTTTATAGTGCGTGTGCTCTCACTGGTGATTGGCTGCGGTGTTGTGTGTGTTGTTTGGTCCCACTGCATGTCCATCAGTGTGTGTCTGCATCATGATATACTGGTGTATATTATGACACCGAAGAAGAAGAGAAGGCGAGTTCTCCCCAAAGTCCTGGTCAATGCTGTACCGATCCCTCAACCAACATCCCAAATAAAAGTATCTGACCATTACCTGATGGGATGTTTGTCGAAGCTTTCTCCATACAAAATGGCGGCAGCATTTCCTCAGCTCCAATAGTGACTTCATGGCAAAATGTTTTTTTTGGCTGTGAGACACTTTGGAAGGAGTGAGAGAACCCATTGAAATGCAAGGCTTGCTTTACCAAGCATTATGTCATTGATAAGGTGATGATCCGCAGCCAGTCGCTTTTTTCACATTACTGCATTCTCACAAGTCCTGGAACAAATCCGGAACAATAGCTGGTTCATATAAAAATAGGAATTGTTTCCTCCACATAGTTTGGACAATGAGTGACTTGCTGTTTTGTCTTTGGGGCTGGAGAAAGAACCTAACGTTCATTGTTTAGGAAAGTATTTTAGCTCCTTCCTGGCTGTGAATAATGAGAGATAAGAGAGAGAGTCAGACATAATACTCAGCCAGCTTATTAAGGGAAAAGCCCTTTGCCAAGACTGAGACCTAATACAAAATATTGCCACGTGTTTAGAGCATACTCTCCATCCAGTGCCTGCTGCTCCACATGGACCCTCCCTCAACTCACCCTATCAGCATAACCTTCCGTTCCTTTCATTCTGATGTGTTCATCCAGTTTCCCCTCCAGTACTATCCGTGATAGTCACTTCACCCATTCCCTGTGAACTCCACACTTGCACCAACCTCTGGGTAAAGGTGTCTCCTCTGAATTTGGGAGTGGATGTTTAAAATGGTCCATATCTTCTGCTCTCTGGGACTGAATGACCCCAGATATGGAACCCAGCGGAAGCCATAGAATTTAAAGTGCAGGAGGAGGCCATTCAGCCCATCGAGTCTGCACCGGCCCTTGGGAAGATCACCCTACCCAGGCCCACACCGCCACCCTATCCCCGTAACCCCACCTACCCTTTTTTGGACACTAGGGGCAATTTATCATGGCCAATCCACCTAACCTGCACATCTTTGGACTGTGGGAGGAAACTCGGAGCACCCGGAGGAAACCCACGCAGACATGGGGAGGATGTGCAGACTCCGCACAGACCCAAGCTGGGAATCGAACCTGAGACCCTGACGCTGTGAAGCAACTGTGCTAATCACGGTGCTACCGTCCTGACGCACTGACCTCCAGGGGAATTGCTGGGGAAGCTGGAACCCCCAGCAGACAATTCTCCTGCTACCCCAGGATCCTCTGAGAATGTCTCCGACTCTGTGTTCAATTTGCAGACTTCAGACTGCTCCGATGTACTCACCTGAATAATTACAAAGGAAATGTTAGACTATCCCCTTGAATGACTCAACCTGACTAAACCCCCCCCCCCCCCACTTCCCCTCCCCTGAACTGACTAGTCTACCACCCGACTCACCTACCCACTCATCCACCTACCACCTCACCCACCAACCATCACACACACCCACCCACCCCAGCCAGTCAGCCGACCCATTCACCCACCCATTCATTAATATTCACACTGGACTTTTAAAATTACCAGAGGTCAGCTAAGTGCTGTAAAAAGGGGACACGTCCTGTCGTTCTCCGACTCTACAGCACTGCATTGGAATTCTCTGAGAGACAATTGTATTTGAGCTGGTCCCAAAAGACCCAGTTAAGAAATACAGAGTCGACCGTCCGGTGGTGGCCATGAGCTGAGCGGCCAGAGGAAAGCTCCTGTATGAAATTCTCGGTTAACGACCTTTTAACTCCAGTAAATGGGCATCAAAAATAGCCACAACCCCTGGCCTAACCCCCGACCTAACCTCCGGCCTAACCCCCGGCCTAACAACTGGCCTAACCCCCGGCCTAACTCCAGCCTAACCCCCCGGCCTAACCCCCAGCGTAACCCGCGGCCTAACCACTGGCCTAACGTCCGGCCTAACCCCCGGCCTAACCACCAGCCTAACCCCCGGCCTAACCCCCGGCCTAACCCCTGGCCTAACCCCCGGCCTAACCCCTGGCCTAACCCCCAGCCTAACACCTAGCCTAACCCCCGGCCTAACCCCCGGCCTAAACCCTGGCCTAACCCCTGGCCTAATCCCCGGCTTCACCCCAAGCCTAACCCCCGGCCTAACCCCCAGCAAACCGCATCGACAAGGAAAAGAGGAGAAAAGAAATGGGAAAAAGTCAGCCGCCCAGTCAAAAGGCCGGCAAGGATGATGCACTATCAATTACCACAAAGACGAGAATAGTGGAACCATCGAGGCTTTATTGAGCAAAGATGTTGTGCCTCCTGTAGCTGGAACCAGAATGGCTGCAGCCCCGGCGAGCACACACACTTATACACCGCCTACTGGGCGGAGCCAGCAGGCAGGGATTTACCCTTGTACCTCTCCTATACGGGCAGTGGCGCAATACATGTAATATACTACTAGTGGTGACTACCACAAAGGACAAAGGGAGGGATGCCTCAGCCTTGGAGCCGGCAGCCACACGAGGTGGCCCAGAGCCGGCAAGAGCCGACCCCACAGAGTTCTCAGCGCAGACCCAGTCGCTGATGGACACACTCACCGGCTTCATCACCTTCGAGCTCCGAGACGCAGGGAGGAGCTGAACAGAGACCTCCTGGAAGCTGTCGAGATAGCGGTGGAGGCTGTGACGGCCCCCATGAGGGTGGCTATGGCCAAAATGGAGCGACGGCTTGAGGCCCAAGAGACGACGGCAAGGGACCTCGAGGAGGCCGCCACAGGCCAAGGAGACCAGATCGCAGCTCTCGAAGCCGAGATGGCGAGCCTGACGAAGATCCAGAAGGGGCTAAGAGACCAGAAGAACAGGTCACGGCAGCAAAACTTAAGAATCGTGGGGTTGCCGAAGGGAATGGAGGAGAGGAACGCCACAGAGTATATAACGGTGATGCTCGGGAAACTGGTCGGCAAGGAGGCTTCGCCAAGCTCCCGGAGGTGAACCGCACCCACAGGTCGCTTCGGCAGCGGCCCAAAGCCGGGGAGCCTCCGCGGGCGGTAATCAGGAGGCTCCACAAATACCAGGGAAAAGAGCGGATCCTGAGTGGGCGAAGGGGGTGAGAGGGGGCAAGTGGGAAGGACCTTCCGTCCGCTTGGACCAAGACATTGGGGCAGACCTGGCCCAGCGGCAGGCCGAATTTAGCAGTGCCCTGCACAGAAGTAAGGTGCGGTTTGACATGCTTTACTCTGCCAAGGTATGGGTCATGGTACAGTACACAGGGGAATGTGCACTATATCGACGCATCGGACGAAGCCAACAAGCTGGAATGTGAAATGCAAACGTTGGGGTGGGCAGGGCTGAACGCGGGCAGAGGTGCACAGATGGCGTGGGCGGGGGGAGGGGGGGGGGAGTGGAAGACGGGGGTTAAATACGGAACCTGATCAAGCGGGGAGCCACTACACTAACATATCATCTGGTGTATGGGAATAAGTGAAGGAAGAGGTCGTGGCGCACCTGCCAGGAGGGAGGGAGGGAGGGAGCGCCTGGCAGAAGGGAGATGAATGACAGAAACTCAGGGGGACCAAAGGGCAAAAAAAAGGGAGTGCCGGGGTCTCAGCGAGGAGAGACTCGGAGGGGGACGCACAAGGGCAGGGGAGTACAGGGGGAGAATCGGAGAGGTGGGAAGGGGGGTAGAGCACTGGTTGCAACAGACAAAAAAAGAGGAAGCAATTAGCTTGTTTTTCTCATTCCAAATGCCAATAAAAATATATTTTTTAAAAGAAATGCGGAGCCGGACCGAGGCGGCGAAAGTTCGAGTAGAAGATCCGGGTCAATATATTCCCCAGGCCAATGAAGATCTCTATCGTGTCAACGCTCAGTCTTCCCTTTTTTTTAGAGAAAGCAAGTGTTTGTTCAATGAAGTATTGAGAAGTTGTTGGAAATAATCTTATTTAAGTCAGTCAAGGCAACTCACTGATGTGGGGCAACACGGTACCTTCAGCTCTGAAGAAGGGTCACACGGTCCCGAAATTGGAATTTTACACCGGCAGGATTTTCCACTCCCTCCCAAGTCAGTGGACCAGTGAATGGCTTGCTGCATTTTCCAGCCCCTCCACCTCTGTGACACGGCCATTAAAACTCAGCCCAGCTCGGTTCCGCCCTCCGCAGAGGCTGCCGGGCCTGCTGAGCTTTTCCAGCGTCTTTTGGTTTTATTTCAGATTTCCAGCATCCGCAGGATTTTGCTTTTATTATTCCGGCACCTTCTTTATTGGCTCAGTTGCCTGGACAGCAAGTGTCGATCAGATTGGTGCCGACAGGACCTGGCTCCCATTCAGGCTGCGGCGTATTCGAGACCCGTGTCTTTACCCTCCCGGGGGTGGACGTCAGTCCCTCCTTCAGACAAAGAACCGAAAAAGAAGAAGAAGAAATATCTAGCAGCAATAATCCCAATTCCAATTCTCTTACAGCACCTAGTGATGCACTAAGGTGGGGGCGCGATTCTCCCAAATGGAGCCCAAGTGAGTGCGCTGTCGTGAACGCCGTCGCGTTTCACGACGGCGCGAACCGGGGCTGGGTACGACCTATTCTGTGCCCCACAGGGGGCCAGCATGGCGCTGGAGCGGTTCAGCCTCCTTTCCCGGTGCCAAATGGGCGCCGCGCCAGCCTGCGCATGCGCGGGGGACTTCTTTAGCGCGCCGGCCCCGACTCAACATGGCGTCGGTGTTCAGGGGCCGGCCCGGGGGAGGGGTGGAGGGGCCGGCCCGCCGATTGGTGGGCCCCGATCGTGGGCCAGACCCCATCGGAGGCCCCCCCCTCCCCCTCACAGGCCGCCCCCCGACCGTTTGCGCAGACTTCCCGCCGGCAGCGACCAAGGGTGAATGGCGCCGGCGGGACTCTGCCGTATCCGCGCGGCCGCTCAGCCCATCCGGGCCGGTGAATCTGCGGCCCCGCCGATTCCAGCGGCCGGCGCCGCACCAAACGCCCCGGCGCAAATGCCGCCGATTCTCCGCGCCTCGGAGAATCGCGCGCCGACGTCGGGGCGTCGTGGCGCGGCTGCGGCGATTCTCCGGCCCGGCGCGGGGCTCGGAGAATCGCCCCCAGGATTTTGGCTATTTCCATAAGTAGCCATGAAGTCCTGGGAAGGCAATCAAACCCAGAGCAGGGCCAATCCACCTGACCTGCACCTCTTTGGGCAATGGGAGGAAATCGGAGCACCCGGAAGGAACCCACACACAGACACGGGGAGAAAGTGCAGACTCCACACAGACAGTCGCCCGAGGCCAGAATCGAACCCGGGTCCCCGGACCTGTGGGGCAGCAGTGCTCACCACTGTGCCGCCGCAACACCCATCTGTCTTTGTGATGCTGGTTGGCTCAAATGCTGGGGCGTGCTGCCCCCCTCTTACATAACAACAGTCACTGTGCTGTGGAGTAATTGAGCATGGGAGCTATAACTTGAACTGTTGCTGGGAGACTTGAAGGTGTTGCAAAATTGCAAGTCATGTTCATGAATAAATCTCCAGTAAATTCCATATCTCAGGTATGTCAATGAGAGAAGGATGGGAATAGGGAGTTCCCTCGCGCAGTCAACATGAGTGATCATCAATAGAATCACTTTACCGGCATCACTCCAAGTTAAATTAACTCCACCACTGTTGTCAAATGGGTACGTGCTGTGCTGTCTAAACAAAAGGCAGACTTGGGTCAGAAGACTGGAAACAAACACACAAAGGCTAAATCCAACTCCCAATTCGGTCGTAGTGCTCAGAGGCTTGAGTCCAACATTTGAATGTTAGCATTCATGTCGAGAGGACTGGAATGCAGGACCAGGGATGTACTTCTGAGGCTGTTAATGGCTCTGGTCGGAACCTATTTGGCATTTGGAGTGTTGTGAGCAGTTTTGGGCCCCCCCCCCGAAGGATGTGTAGCCTTGGAAAGGACCCAGAGGAGGTTCACAAGAATGATCCCTGAAATGAAGAGCTTGTCGTATGAGGAACGGTTGAGGACTCTGGGTCTGTACTCGTTGGAGTTTAGAAGGATGAGGGGGGATCTTATTGAAGCTTATAGGATACTGCGAGGCCTGGATAGAGTGTTGTAAGACTTCTTACTGGATAGAGTGGACATGGAGAGGATATTTCCACTTGTAGGAAAAACTAGAAGCAGAGGACATAATCTCAAACTAAAGGGATGATCCTTTAAAACTGAGATGAGGAGGAATTCCTTCAGCCAGAGGGTGGTGAATCTGTGGAACTCTTTGCTGCAGAAGGCTGTGGAGGCCAAATCACTGAGTGTCTTTAAGGCAGAGACAGATAGGTTCTTGATTAATAAGGGGATCAGGGGTTATGGGGAGAAGGCAGGAAAATGGGGATGAGAAAAATATCAGCCATGATTGAATTGCGGAGCAGACTCGATGGGCTGAGTGGCCTAATTCTGCTCCAATGTCTTATCGTCTTATTTCTAGGCTGACACCAGTGCTGGGCTGAGAGAGTGCTGCACTGTTGGAGATGCTGTTATTCGGACATGACATCAAACTGAGCTCCGGTCTGCCTCTTAAGTAGGCATGAAAGATCTCACGGCCTCTATTTTGAAGACTTGCCCCTCAATATATATCCCTCAGTCAATTAAAAGAGATGGCCCGGTCATAGTCACTTTGCAGTTTGTGGGATATTCCTGTGTGGAAAATGGCTGCCGCATTTCCTGCAGTACAACAGTGACCAGTCTTCAAAAAGTGTTTCTTCGGCTGCAAAGCACCTTGGGGATGACCTGAGGCCATGAACAACGCTAGTCTTTTTTCATTCTGAGTTTGGTTAGAGTGTACGAAAAGGAGAGGGCGAGGAAGACAGGTGAGGGATGAGAGGCAGGGGAGAGGCTGGTAAGGGGATGGGAGGTGAAAGGAACAATGAGGGGAACGTCGAGAAGGGAGAAGGAGGTGGTGGGGGGGGGAGGCTTGACAGGATGGCAGGAGGGCGGAATGAAGGGGAGGGTGATAACAGAAGGGTGTGCAGAGAAGGGGAAGGAAGAGTAGATGGTTGAGGAGTGATGGGGAGATGCGAGGAGATGGGAAGGGAGGGTGGAGAGAGGGGAAAGGAAGGAAAGGTATGAAAGAGAGGGTGAAGAGGGGCAATGGGTAGGTGGGTACGTGTTGGCCTGATCCTCCAACCACTGTGTAATGCATTGGGAATCTTTGAATGATCAGCTGTTATTTCCCAGTCCCTCAACTCCATCAGAGAACACCTCCACCTGCAGATTCCCCTCCGAGCCACTCGCTGTCCTCACTTGGAAATATATTGGCCGTTCCTTCACTGTCGCTGACTCAGAGTACTGGAACTCCCTCCCTAACAGAACTGTAGCTTTACTTACACCACATGGATACTGCAGTCGCTCAACAAGGCAGCTCACCATCACCTTCTCAAAGGCAATTAGGGATGGGCAATAGATGCTGGCCTAGCCAGTGACTTCCACATCCTGTGAACAAATACATTGAGAAAGAAACCTGAGGAAATATCCGAGGAGATGATGCAGAAACTGCTATGACTTGACTTGGCTCTCCTCCCAGTGCTTCAGATCCTTCCAGTCTGTGCTATAATAAATGGGGCTGAGGGACAGATTGGGTTAAAGTTTCCACTCAATACAGTGCAAGGTTCTCCACCTGTTTCCTCTCATCCTCACTGCGCAGTCCTCGTTTTATATAAATCACAGAGAAAGAGGCTGCAAAATAAAACATGTGAGGAACGAGAAGAGAATGGGGAGAAGAACATATAACAGCCAATCAACTGATAATGTAGCACGCACGCTCTCTAAGCTTCACACACGCACACATACATATACATGCACACATGTGCATTGATGCACATACAATCACACCCACAAACGGAAACTTGGACAGGCACAGACACACAGATACACTCACATACACAAGCGCTCGAGAAGACACACACAGGTACACACACACACACACACACACACAGGTACACACACACACACAGGTACACACACACACAGGCACGCACATACAGTGGCTAGCACTGTGGCTTCACAGCGCCAGGGTCCCAAGTTCAATTCCCGACTTGGGTCACTGTCTGTACGGAGTCTGCACGTTCTCCTCGAGTCTGCGTGGGTTTCCTCCGGGCGCTCCGGTTTCCTCCCACAAGTCCCGAAAGACGTGCTGTTAGGTGAATTGGACATTCTGAATTCTCCCTCTGTGTACCCGAACAGGAGCCAGAACGTGGCGGCTTGGGGATTTTCACAGTAACTTCATTTCGGTATTAATGTGAGCCTACTTGTGACAATAATAAAGATTATGATTATTACAAATATTACATTCACAGATGCATGCATATAGACAACAAACAGACACATGAAATACAGGCACAGAGACATACATATCTATTCACAGGCACACAGACACACATATAGATGCATGCTCAGGCACACATAGACATCGACAGAGACATGTGAACACGGACACATATTCAGACACACGAACATGCATGCACACACTCATGGACACAGACAGACACACACAGCCTCGTGCACATCGGTGCGCCCAAATAGATGTGCACGCACACTTCAGGACAAAAGCATTTGAAGAAATTTCCTGCACAAAAACTACTCTTAAGCAGCCCAGGAGTTGGGGTTTATTCAATAACCCGGCTACTTTTATCTGTCAGACTGACAGGAGCTCCCCAAGCCCACTGGAGAGTTTGCAAAAATACAGGATACACAGAGCAAGTTATTCATTTCACACAGACTGTTCCTTTCCAAGAGTAAACCCCGTTTACTTTGAAATTCAATAGTCCCAGCACAAATTCTCATTTGGTTTTCATTTGCATTCCGGGGTCTGGAAATATTCTCCCAAAACAAAACAGAGTGACTTGCGCTCAGTCTAAACCGGGCTTCCAAAAGACAAAGAAGATTTTTGTTCGGGCTTTTAAAAAAGAAATATGGCCTCATTTGGTGAAGCGTGCAGTGTGGGTAATAAGCCAGAATAATCCAGCCAGATCCACAGGAGGAATTCCTCGCCTCCGCTGAGTGAGTTGATCTGCGGGCTGGAGGAGGATAAATTCAGCCGGGAGTGCTGCCAGGCGGTCAGTGTCCAGGGAAACCTGCTGGACAGGCGTGGGCAGCGGGCAGGGACGGGGTTGGCCAGCGTTGTCACCTGTCTTACTTTTAACGTCTGTCGGATTGTGCAGCAAACAAAAGGCCAGGAATTCATCATCACGAGATAATGCGGATTTATTAATAATGTCGGCTGAGAGATAAATTGTAATAATGATTATTATTATTATTGTCACAAGCAGGCTTACATTAACACTGCAATGAAGTTACTGTGAAAAGCCCCTCGTCGCCACATTCCGGCGCCTGTTCAGGTACACTGAGGGAGAATTCAGAATGTCCAATTCACCTAACAAGCACGTTTTTCGGGGCTTGTGGGAGGAAACCGGAGCACCCGGAGGAAACCCACGCAGACACGGGGAGAACGTGCAGACTCCGCACAGACAGTGATCCAAACCGGGAATCGAACCTGGGACCCTGGAGCTGTGAAGTAACAGTGCTAACCACTGTGCTACCGTGCCGCCCATCAAAAGAGGATCATGATGATGGAGGATTTATTTTCTCCACCACACCACACCTTCAAGGGTTACGACAAAGTGACAGGATGAGGGAGTAACTGGACCGGGATTCACTGTGGAGTGAAGAAATGGAGATTGGCGCATTTGAACTAAATGTTTGAATCGGATGTACATGGACGCTGAAGAGATGTCAGCTGTGGTTGTGTGAGTGACACCGTGGCCTATTCCTGCTCCGAACCCGTAAGTTCAAGTGACACTCTGACCTCGGAGTCAGAGAGGTAGTGGGTTCAAGTCCCACTGAATAGCATAAACCCGACACCCCAGGGTGCGGTACTGAGGGAGTTGTAGTACCCTCAATAACGACGCTTAGAGAGTAGAACGGTAAAGAAGGCTTTAATAAGCTGAGAACTAACCTCGTGCCGAGACGGGTGCTTACTGGGTGCCGCCTACAGAGCGGCCCCTTACATAAGACACCCTGGTGGGCGGAGTCCCCCAGGGTTCCAAGCCCGGTCTTACAGGGGACATCACCTTACATGATGATAAGGGTACAGTAATACAGTAACCGTTCAGCACAGGGGTGCTGCACTATTGGCAGAACCGCATCTTTTAAATGAGATGTTTAACGAAGGCCATGTCTGTGCGGATCTGAGAGATCTGTGTTGAAGAAGAGCAGGAGAGTTCTCCCTGTTTCCTGGGCCAATAGTTATCGAACCTCTCTAGAACAGATCATTACGTCATTGGCGCTTTTGCGATCCTGCTGTGTACAAATTGGTGTTCTTCCAACATTTCAAAAGCACTTGATGGACTGGAAAGTGCTGAGGTTACCAAAGGTGCTTTAGAAATGCAAACTATTTATTTTACTGGAAATGGCTGTGTTCCAGGAAGACGATTACAGAGTGATGGACTTATCAACATTCACTTTGTTCATAATGTAAGGAGGGCAAGCCGCTGGATAGTGCGGCCACAGTTTGATCTCAATTGTATCAAACCCGAGGTTAATTCAGTGCTCTGTGTTGAATCTGACCAGGCCTCCGATTAGTCAGATGGATTTAATTTGCGAACCTGACAGTTTTAGCAGGAAGAGGAAACCCTGCATCTCATCTGCCAGGAGTTTCTGATTTTGTTCAGGCTCGTCACAGATGCTTCCCTTGTTCTTGGTGCTTCTGACGGAGGGTTGTAGTCAAGGCAATTAACCCCAGTTCGGCTGCTGCCTCCTAAAGTAAAGGCTCACAATTTCTGAATATTACCTACCATGAGTACAGTCTATGTGCTCAACTTCTCCACCTGGTTCTTTACAGAGAGCAGTTAAGTACTAGAAATATTGCTCAGAAACTGTTACAGTTTCCAGCTCAGAAAGAGGCCACCCTGCCCATCGAAGCCGGTTCTAGCTCCACCTCTGCTATTGGCTCCTATCCCGTGTCCATCTTCTTTTCCTGTTCTTTTAATCATTTTCTTCAAGGTAATTGTTGTACCTGAGCTGCAATCTCCTCCCGCAACACTGCGTTCGACAAACTGCCGTACACGTGTTGAGGATGTGTTCACGCAGCGCAGAAGGAGGCCATTTGGTCCCTCGCGATTATGCCACATGGCCCAGATGGTAGCTCTATCCAGATAGTTCCACAACTCCTGCTCTTCCCCGTAACACTGCAAACTGTTCCCTTCAAATATTTATCCGACTCTCTTTTGAAGGTTGCTATCGAATCAGCCTTTCACGCAGGTCAGGTCACAAGAACTCACAGCATTAAAAAGCAAACTGCATTTGCCACCGGAATTGCCTCAAATCTGTCTCCCGTGGTGCCAACCCTGCTGCCGTTGGGAACTGTTTTGGCTTGTTTGCTCTAAATAAAACCCTCCGTCGAATCTTTCCCTGACCCCCTCTGCGCTCAGGAGAACAATGCCAGATTCTCCTGCCCCTCCACGTGAATTGAGGTCCGTCTTCCCTAGTCTCATATCAATCCAGGACTCCTGGGAGAACCTCCGCACGTGGTGGCCCTGTGATCTTTTACACCCACCTAAGAGGGAAGCCGAGACCTGGGTTTAGCATCTCATCCAAAAGGCACCCGTACCTCTGACAATGCGGCACACCTGCAGCACTGGCTTGGTGACTGTCGGCTGTGACTGCGAGTCCAACTCACTGGATTTAGACTTGGTCCCACAACCACTACGACACTGAGGAAAAAAAGCAGGTCCAAATTGTGGTAGGAATTACACCCACGTCAACCGATATTGGCTCAAAATGGAAAAATGTAGAGGGGGAAATTGCTGGTTGGAACGAGTTAATTGGGATAGAGAAAGAAAATAGAACCTTGCTTATAGAATATTTTTGTTTCAACATCTTGGACAGGCAACTGCACTGTGTGGGAATGTGGAACAGGCATCTCATTAAGACCTATACCTCCAGGGGCCTCTAATCAGGCCTTGGGAGCTAAAACCTGGTTGAAAGAATTGTGTCAAAAATCCTCAATAAATCAGAGCTTTGAGTCAGGATTTCTCAGCCAATTTTCCAGCCCTGCTCATGCAGCAGACCAAATTAGATGTTTGATTTGATTAAAAATAGGAAAAACGCCTCCATTTGGGCCTCCCGCCAAAGACACAGCAGTGAGCAGCTCAGTGCGGATGCAGGGCTTGATCCCGGCTCGACACATCATTCGCGGATCTCACTGAATGACTGCCGCAGGTCCACGGAGCTCGCCCTCAGCAAGGGAAGGCAGGATCTCTGTTCTCCTCCGGCAAATCACCTGCTGAAAATGGGTGCATGTCTTCACAAGTGAAGATTGGATTGGGCTCAGCTGTGACGATGACATAGAACTCCATTGCTCAGGAAAGACTGCAGTGTTGTAGGCAGGTGCACTGCCCACCGCTACACTCTCAGGTGGAAGTAAGATGTTCTGCACAGATTTTCACAATCTTTATCCCATCTATTTCTGACTATTCCAATGCACGCTTGGCTGCCTTCCCTCCATGAACCTAATAATAATAATAATAATCGTTATTAGTGTCACAAGTAGGTTTACATTAACACTGCAATGAAGTTACTGTGAAAAGCCCCTAGTCGCCACACTCCGGCGCCTGTTCGGGTACACAAAGGGAGAATTCAGAATGTCCAATTCACCTAACAGCACGTCTTTCGGGACTTGTGGGAGGAAACCGGAGCACCCGGAGGAAACCCACACAGACACGGGGAGAACGTGCAGACTCCGCACAGACAGTGACCCAAGCCGGGAATCGGACCTGGGACCCTGGCTCTGTGAAGCGACAGTGCTAACCATTCTGCTACCATGCCGTTGGCTCTCTGACTGACGGCATTTGATCTCATAGAAATGTGCAAATAATATTGAAGACCATCATAGAAGTTTGCTAGCTGCCAATGAAGGGATATCCTTATCTGGCCCCCAAAAAATTTGAAGTGCTTATGGTCCATCGACAATGTGAAGTGACGACCACAGAGGTATTGGTGAAATTTTCTCACACTGTTGGATTCCTGCCTGTATATTTCCTTTGTTCCCATGTCTTTTATTTTATTATTTGTGGTCTGTGGACCCATATTCGGAGTGTGTCTTGAAGCAGAGGACTCAAGCTAAAGCAGCCTGCTTGTCAGGACATTGTGTTCCCAGGTTTTGTATTGTGGAGAGGAGAAACAGACTCGTCAGCACTGAGTGAATCTTAGGAACCAGCTTTGAAGGTTCGATTGGTTGGCTGACAACCTGTGGGCGAGCCAGAGGAAAGCCACGCAGACACAGGGAGAACGTGCAGACTCCGCTCAGACAGTGACCCAAGCCAGGAATGGAACTTGGGACCCTGGAGCTGTGAAGCAACAGTGCTAACCACTGTGCTACTGTGCAACCTGATCTCATCCAAAACCCCTCTGTCATGATATACATCAGCATATCATGGTGCAATCACACACACACTGACACACTGATGGACATACAGTAGGACCAACCAGCATACACAGCATCGCAGCCAATCACCAGTGAGAGCACATGCACTATAAAGACAGGGGACACCAGAGTTCCCGTTCATTCTAGCAGCAGCCAGCTCAGAGCACAGAGCTCACAGCCTGCCTCTCAGACATTCACACTGTGCTGAGTGCCTCACCTAGATAGTGATAGGACAGGGTCCACAGATAAGCTGGTAATGCACGTACCCAAGCTTACAGTATGTTATTACAGTTGAGTTGTTAATAAAATAGAGTTACACCATCTCCAGCCGTGTTGACCTGTTTGTAGACCAGAACACCCAACACGACATGGTACCAGGCATGGACACATACTCTGCTCCATTCCTAACTTGCACCAAGTCCCATTCATCTAGCAACCCCCCCCCCCCACGCTCACTGACCTACCGGTAAAGCAACAGCTCAATTTTAAAATTCTCAATCTCATCTTGAAATCCCTCCGTGTTCTCACCTCTCCCGACCTCCAGAATCTCTTCCACCTCCACAGCCCTCCAGGATCGCTGTGCTCCTCTCACACGTGAGCATCCCAGAGTTTAATCGTTCTACCATTGACGGCCATGCCCTTACCTGCCAAATTCATCAACTCTGCAATCCTCTTTCCAACCCTCTCCACCTCTTAATTTTCTTTCCTCTCGAAGATATTCCTTAAAACATACTTCTTTAAGCTGACCTTCTAGTATCTCCTCCTAGTATCTTTCACGGCATCAGATTTTAGAACATAGAACATACAGAAGGAGGCCAGTCGACCCATCGAGTCTGCACCATTCCAAACTTGCACCAAGTCCCATTCATCTAGCAACCCCCCCACTTAAGCCCTCACTTCCACCCTATCCCCGTAACCCAATAACCTCTCCTAACCTTTTTGGTCCCTAAGGGCAATTTTAGTATGGCCAATCCACCTAACCTGCACGTCTTTGGACTATGGGAGGAAACCGGAGCACCCGGAGGAAACCCACGCAGATACGATGAGAACGTGCAGACTCCGCACAGACAGTGACCCAGTGGGGAATCGAACCTGGGACCCTGGCGCTGTGAAGCCACAGTGCTAGCCACTTGTGCTACCGTGCTGCCCACGGTATTTACTCTACAATGCTCCTGTGACGTGCCTTGGGGAATTATATGGGGTTATAATAACTCAAACTCCTGTTCAGCAAACCCTGTTGGAAGCAAAGAGGACTTAGCTTTCTTTCAACCCATTTTTGTAGGGGTGGTCAGTGTCAACAGAGTGCGAAACACAAACAATCCACTGATTCCTTCCACGAACCATCCCCCCCACCCACTCACCCACCCACACACTTCTCTTGTTGGTTGCTTGCCCCATCCATCCCCGCCTCCTCAAAGCCAATCAGGAAATTATCAGACCCTTCATTACCAACGGCCCTGTGAAGCTCGACAGGTGTGTGGCCTTGCCATTGGCGGAAATGTACCGCTCAGGCCTGGCTCCATGCTAATTAACACGGTGTGATGAATGGTTACTGTGTTACTGTACCCTTATCACCATGTAAGGTGATGTCCCCTTTAAGACCGGGCTTGGAACCCTGGGGGACTCCACCTCCGGCTCCGCCCACCAGGGAGTCGTATATAAGGGGCCGCTCTGTAGGCGGCACCCAGTGAGCACCCGTCTCGGCATCAAGCTCGTTCTCAGCTTATTAAAGCCTTCTTTACCGTTCTACTCTCTTGCGTCGTTATTGAGGGTACCACACACGGGGAGACTGCACAATGGAATTTATCGCCCGTGGCAGCTGTATGAATCGCTGGTGAAGCCTCAGCTGGAGTACTGTCTGCAGTTCTGGTCGTCACACTCTAGGAATGGGATTGCATTAGGGAGGGTGCAGAGGAGATTCCCCAGGGCGTTGCCTGGGCTGGAGCGTTTCAGCCAGGAAGAGAGGCCGGATAAACTGGGGTTGTTTTCCTTGGAGCAGAGAAAGCGGAGGGGGGACCTGGTTGAGGTGTATAAAATTATGGGGGGCTAGATAGAGTGGATAGGAAAATACTTTTCCCCTTAGAGGAGGGGTCAATAACCAGAGGAGATAGATTTAAGGTAAAGGGCAGGAGATTTAGAGGAGATTTGATGAAAACCTTTTTCACTCAGAGGGTGGCGGGAATCTGGGACTCGCTGCCTGAAAGGGTCGGAGAGGCGGGAACCCTCACAACATTTCAGAAGTATTTAGATGGGCACTTGAAATGCCATAGCGTACAAGGCTATGTATGGACCAAGTGCTGGAAAATATAAGGGGCGGCACGGTAGTACAGTGGTTAGCACAGTTGCTTCACACCTCGAGGGTCCCAGGTTCGATTCCCGGCTTGGGTCGCTGCCTGTGCGGAGTCTGCACGTTCTCCCCGTGTGTGCGTGGGTTTCCTCCGGGCGCTCCGGTTTCCTCCCACAGTCCAAAGATGTGCAGGTTAGGTGGATTGACCGTGCTAAATTGGCCTTAATGTCCAAAAAGATTGGGTGGGTTTACTGGGGTACGGGGATGGGTGGAGGTGTGGGCTTAGATAGAGTGCTCCTTTCAAAGGCCGGTGTAGACTCGATGGGCCGAATGGCCTCCTTCTGCACTGTAAATTCGATGATGCTATGATTAGAGTAAACAGGTGCTGGATGGCTGGCAGAGACACAATGGGCAGAAGGGCCTCTTTCCATGCTGTAAAAACTCTATGACACTATGGGCCTGATCGAACGGCCTTGTCGCGCCCGACCCAGTGACACGACACGGCCATTAAATCTCGCGAGCGGCCTCTCGAGAGATTTGTGATGCTTGGAATGTGTCGGGAGATCTAGTGAGATCTCATAAGACATCGCGATAAGGATCCCGCCCTCACTGGGCGTGATCCAGATTTACAAATTCAAGTGAGCAGTTAGGCTCACTTATATATATCAGCGCCAGATTTTCCCAAGGCCCGGGAACTAACGCCCGTGCCTGGAAGACCTCGCCATGGCATCAATCATAGAATTTACAGTGCAGAAGGAGGCCATTCGGCCCATCGAGTCTGCACCGGCTCTTTGAAAGAGCACCCTACCCAAGCCCACATCTCCACCCTATCCCCATAACCCAGTAACCCCACCCAACACTAAGGCCAATCCACCTAATCTGCACATCTTTGTTGCCTGGTCTGGAGGGAAGATCTTATGAGGAAAGGCTGAGGGACTTGAGGCTATTTTCGTTAGAGAGAAGAAGGTTAAGAGGTGACTTAATTGAGGCATACGAGATGATCAGAGGATTGGATAGGGTGGACAGTGAGAGCCTTTTTCCTCGGATGGTGATGCCTAGCAAGAGGGGACATAGCTTTAAATTGAGGGATGGTAGACAGATTTCAGGGGTGGGTTCTTTACTCAGAGAGTAGTAAGGGCGTGGAATGCCCTGCCTGCAACAGTAGTGGACTCGCCAACACTAAGGGCATTCAAATGGTCATTGGATAGACATATGGATGATAAGGGAATAGTGTAGATGGGCTTTAGAGTGGTTTCACAGGTCGGCGCAACATCGAGGGCTGAAGGGCCTGTACTGCGCTGTAATGTTCTATGTTCTATGTTCTAAACCGGAGCACCTGGAGGAAACCCACACACACACACACGGGGAGAACGTGCAGACTCCGCACAGACATGAACCAAGCCGGGAATCGAACCTGGGACACTGGAGCTGTGAAGCAATTGTGCTAACCACCATGCTACCTTGCTGCCCTATAATACTGATCCACACAAGCGTGAACCAGGCGTAATGGCACCTGAGGCGTCTCCCAGGCCATTGTCACAAAAACTCTCCTGGTTCACTCATGTCCTTTCAGGGAGGAAATCTGCCGTCCTTACCTGGTCTGGCCTACGTGTGACTCCAGGCCCACAGCAATGTGATTGACTCTTAACTCCCCTCTGACATGCCCGTGCCAACCATTCAGTCCGAGGGCAATTAGGTATGGGGGGGGGAAATGCTGGCCCAGCCACGACATCCACATCCCGTGAAAGGTTAAAAGAAGAAATTATTTTGCGGATGATTCTTCATTGTCAAAACAGCTGTTCAAAGGAAACTGAATCAAAATCTCACAATCATTCTCAATTGTGGCAAGACTTTTCTCTGAGGTCCTTGGTCGGAGCGTTGTCCAAGGGATTAGTGTGGACAACCCGGGAGGGGTTGGCAACTACTTTAACTGGCCGCATATCCCCATTGATTCATCCTTCGCCCCTTGAGGTGATCAACAAAATAAAACTGAGGGGGGGGAAATGTGATTTTAAAAATTAATTTATTCCAAACAAAAGTTTCAATCTGCCCACTTTTTTTGCAATAAATAGAAATCTCACTCCTTCACAAGTTGAAAGAGACAGTGAAAAAGCTTGTTAAAGTATGCTGTGCCAAGCCACAGCATGATGAGTAATATCAAAACGTGTTTTCACTAGTTTCCCCCCTCCCGTAATGATGTCAATTCTAAAACCTTGTAATCTGACCTCCAAGGAGGTCTGAGGCACTTTTTCAATGAGTAAATGTGTGCAGGAAAAAAAATAGCAACAACGTGGTCGCAATTCCACAGCAGCTGTAACTAGTTTAGTCTCTTTCCTTCAGTTTGAGTCCAGCTTATGTGGGTCAACAAAAGAAATAGTGTTTCAGCAGAGTTTTAAATCCACCTCTGTCCCTCCCTCCCCAGTCTGTCTCCTCCCTGCCTGTAAGTGAAACCACAGTGCAGTGAGGTAAAGAGCATTGTGAATAAGATATCTTGATTCTGACAGGAGACGTTATTCTCTCTCCCCCCCCCCCCACCCACCCCCCTCTCTCTCGCTCTCTCGCTCACCGAGCATTGGTCAGCGCAGCCACAAGCCCCTTCAACCCACAGGTAAGGATGTGCAAGACTTTTTTCCAGCCCCCCCCCACCCCAACCCCCCCCCACTCCTTTGCGAAGATCGTAAAAGTGGGAGGTGAGAGACACTGCTGGAGCAGTCAAAGTTAAAGCGTGGCAAAGAAATGGAAAATAGGTGATGGGGGAGCCTGCAGTTGAAAGCAGAAATGAGGGGAATTGGCAAACGGCAGCGGTCGACAGGAGCACACCGGGGGGTCGTTGTCGGAGAGGAGGCGAAGATCGTTACTGTGTGGGAGCTAGACTTTGGTTGTCAGCCTTCTCCTTCCACCCCCACCCCCCCTTCCCCCTCTCCCCAGGTAATTCTTTCCTGGTAGGGCACTCAGTTTGTGAACAGGAAAAGGCGATTACCGATTACAGAACTGACAATTTAGCGGAACCGAGAATGACGGAAACTGAGTAAGGGTCGCCCTCGGAGTCTGTCGAGGTGAGGTGGGGGGGCGGGGGCGCTGTGGGGCGGGCGGGCGGGGGGGGGGCGAATCGGAAAATTGTAAACTGGGGCTGATAGGGTATTTGCCAGGAAAAGTCCATGGAGCGGAGGTAGGTCAATAATGGAGTTAAGTTGCAGCCGGGATCGTTAGAATGACGGAACAGGTTCTGGGGGCTGAATGGCCTCCTCCTGTCCTACGGCACCAAAGATTAGTGGGTGGGCATTTTAAATGAATGTCTGAAATTGCTTCCTGCACTGCAATTAGGTTAACACATAAATAGTTACTGAGGAAGCAATGATGAATTAAAGGCTGCTCCTGTTCTTCATTATTTATATATATAAATATATATGTGTGTGTGTGTATGTAGAGAAACATTGTGAAACAGCTCTACTGCTAGGGACCAAGTTTCAATATAGATTCTGCAGAGCGGTGTGGAGTCAATCAGCTGGCAGCATCTGCAAAGGTAAACTTTAATGATTCATCGAGGTGGCTGCATAGGCATGTTGCATCGCATCTGCCCAAAGTAGGGAGCCAAAACCATGCAAACCCACGCCTGGGACATCTTCGCTGAACATAGCGCAGCCTTTGTTGTCCTTACCGGGGATTGCGTTCGAACCTGTCTAGTTTGGAAGAAATCGCAACATTGGAGGGTTTGGTGCCTTAAAATAAAACGCCCTCAACAGTGTAAAACACACCCACTCACCTGAGCCCCCGCCAACACTTCTAGCCCCTGAGGTGGATGGGAAACATGAGAGAATGGCGGCCCTGCTGATCGAGCCTTGAGCTTTTAATACAGACAAACACCCCCAGGATCAGGACCTACCTCGATGATTAATTAACCGTTACTGTTCTGGCCTGTACTGCGCTGTAATGTTCTATGTTCTCTGGGCTGAGAGTTTGCCTCAGAATGCTGGAGATCATGGCAGTATTAGCAAGTGATTTTTCTTAAATTCGGTGTCGGACTGCTGGCAAGGCTAATTTCCCTTGAGACGGGGGTAGTGAGCTGCATTCTTGAATCGCTGCTGTCTGTTTGGTGAAGACATTTGTTTCCCTATCGGGCCCTGTCTGTGCCTGTGGCTTTATCGCGGTGAGTCTCGCTCTGACATTCGCTGTGCAGGTCATTTTAAGATGCATTCCTGGATCTGAGTCCCAGTCAGAATCGCACATTTATCATTGAATCATAGAATTTACAGTGCAAAAGGAGGCCATTTGGCCCATTGAGTCTGCACCGGCCCTTGGAAAGAGCACCCTACTTCAGCCCACGCCTCCATCCTATCTCTGTAACCCAGTAACCCCACCTCACCTTTTTTGGACACTAAGGGCAATTTAGTATGGCCAATCCACCTAACCTGCAAATCTTTGGGACTGTGGGAGGAAACCGGAGCACCCGGAGGAAACCCACGCAGACACAGTGAGAACGTGCAGACTCCCCGCAGACAGTAACCCAAGCCGGGAATCGAACCTGCGACCCTGGAGCTGTGAAGCAACGGTGCTCACCACTGTGCTACCGTGCAGCCCACCATAAGAGGATTATGATGATGGAGGATTTATTTTCTCCACCACACCACACCTTCAAGGGTTACGACCGTGTTGCGGGCATCTTATTATAACGCAGATGCCAGCTGGACAAGTGTATAACCTTTGAGGGGATGGCGAATCCTATTATCATTGCAGTCCTGGTCCTGCTGGGGAAGAGAATGCTGTCAAAATATGTGGGATACTTTGTACACATGTGGGCAATGCTGCGATGAAACATCTATATCCTTGTTAGTATTTCAGTGTTCATGAAGAAACAGGAATCTGGAGAGCTCCCAGGATTTCAGCTGTTTCAGTGTCAATACTTTGCTTTGGTTAATAAAGTAACGGTTCGGTTGTGTGGGTCCTTCACCTGTGACTCAGGAACAAGCAGCGTGATCAGGTTGTTGTGACAGAATTTAATCAGGCCCATGCAGCAGCCATCTTTGCACAACGGGCTCCCATGAGGTGAGCGACCTGTTTGTCTGCTGATGTTGGCTGAGGGATGAAGATTGAACGGACCATCTCTCCCTGATCATAGAATTTACAGTGCAGAAGGAGGCCATTCGGCCCATCGAGTCTGCACCGGCTCTTGGAAAGAGCACCCTACCCAAGGTCAACACCTCCACCCTATCCCCACAACCCAGCAACCCCACCCAACACTAAGGCCAATTTTGGACACTAAGGGCAATTTAGGGGGCAGCACGGTAGCATTGTGGTTAGCATAATTGCTTCACAGCTCCAGGGTCCCAGGTTCGATTCTGGCTTGGGTCACTGTCTGTGCGGAGTCTGCACGTTCTCCCCGTGTGTGCGTGGGTTTCCTCTGGGTGCTCCGGTTTCCTCCCACAGTCCAAAGATGTGCAGGTTAGGTGGATTGGCCATGATAAATTGCCCTTAGTGTCCAAAATTGCCCTTAGTGTTGGGTGGGGTTACTGGGTTATGGGGATAGGGTGGAGTGTGGACCTCGGGTGGGGTGCTCTTTCTAAGAGCCGGTGCAGACTCGATGGGCCGAATGGCCTCCTTCTGCACCGTAAATTCTATGATTCTTCTTATCATGGCCAATCCACCTAACCTGCGCATCTTTGGACTGTGGGAGGAAACCGGAGCACCCGGAGGAAACCCACGCACACACGGGGAGAACGTGCAGACTCCGCGCAGACAGTGAACCAAGCCGGGAATCGAACCGGGGACCCTGGAGCTGTGAAGCAATTGTGCAATCCACAATGCTACCGTGCTGCCCTTGCTGATCTTGCATGTCAGGAAACATTAGATGTGTAAAAGCCAATTGGTTCATTGAGCCTGCTGTGATAGATTGAAATTCCTCTGCAATCCCCACTCAGACAGTCAAACACAGTCCAGGAGGTCACAAGAGTAACCTGCATGTTAACTTTTTGTGATGCAATTTGCACTCCCAGCTCCCCCTTGAAAATGTGAACAGGGACATGGGGCCTTGGCTGAATGTTTCATTGTGGGGGAGATGGTGGTGTCATTGGAATAATAATCAGGAGTCTCAGGCTAATGCTCTGGGGACGTGAGTTCAAATCCCAGCATGGAAGCTGATGGAATTTGAATTCAGTGAATAAATTCTAGAATTGGAAACTAGCTTCAATGATCATGGCTACGAAACTATCATTGATTGTTGTATAAGCCTAGCTGGCCTCTTTGGGGAAAGAATTCTGCCATCCTTACGTGGTCTGGCCTACATGGGAAGCTTGACCCACTCTTAACTGCCCCTCTGAAATGGCCTGGCAAGCCACTCGGCTTAAGGGCAATTAGGGATGGGTAGCAGATGCTAGTCCGAAAGCTATGCCCACATCCCATGGAAAGAATAATTAACCTCCAAATCTTGCAGAGCGCCCTTGGTTCTGGGGACGGTAGTTTAGGTTATCAACTCAAATTGCAGGGTCAGCGGTCTTGCAAATTGGCCATCTGACCACACCGTCACCTGACCTCTTGACCATCACCTGTCCACGTGATCACATGGCCGGGGCTGCATTAACCGGGGGCTGAGGCTGTTTGACAGCACTGCTGACCCATCCACGAGTGATCAGAATTCTTTTGCGATACAATTCAAGAAAGGAGGAAAGATTTCGATCATGTCTTTCACACCCTTGGGATGTCCCAAACAGCTGGACAGCCGACGAAACTGTACTCGGACCAGGCAATGAGACTCCTCCACTCACGGTTGAACAGCCTGCCGAGGTCCATCAAGTTGGTCATCCTTGGAATCATGAACGATTCCTGGTGTCAATTACCCCATCCAGAGCAAACGGGTAAGAGTTGGCCCAGTCTCTGAATAATCAAGGTTTGGACAAATTTAGCTGGGGGGGAATTTAGGACCTTTAATGTAATAAAATGTCCCAAGGTGCTTAATAATAATAATCTTTATTAATGTCACAAGTAGGCTTACATTAACACTGCAATTAAGTTACTGTGAATGAGTGATTATCAAGTAAGTGTCACCAGTGAACCTCAGGAGGAGATATTAGAAATGATGATCGAAAGCTTGGTCAAAGACAGAGTTTGAGGAACCTTTTGAAAGAGGAAGGTGAGATCAAGAGATCAAAGGAGAGGTTTACCGAGGGAGCTCCCAAGCTCGGGGCTTGGACGACCAATGGCATAGCCACCCAATGTGGATGATGGGAATGCGCAAGGGACTGGTACTGGAGGAGCGCAGAAACCCGAGAGAGGTGTGGACCTGGAGGAGATTACAGAGATAGGGAAAGGGGAGGACATGGGGGATTTGGAAACAAGGATGCAAATTTTCAAGACCAGGGGCAGGATTCTCCAACCCCCCTGTCGGGTCGCAGAATCGCCAGGGGGCGGCGTGAATCCTGACCCCGCCGGCCGCCGAATTCTCCGGCACTGGAGATTCGGCGGGGGCGGGAATCACGCCGCGCCGGTCGGCGGGCGCCCCCCCCCCGCCACCCCCCCGGCGATTCTCCGGCCCGTGATGGGCTGAAGTCCCACTGGTTTTATCCTGGTCCCGGCGGTGTGAATTGAACCACGCCCCTTACCGGACCTAGCGGCGCGGCCGGACTCCAGGGTCCTGGGGGTGGGGGGGGGGGCGATCTGGCCCCGGGGGGTGCCCCCATGGTGGCCTGGCCCGCGATCGGGGCCCACCGATCCGCGGGCCGGCCTGTGCCTTGGGGGCACTCTTTTCCTACGTGTGGCCATCAGCCTCCGCCATGGGCGACGCGTAGGTGACAGCCCCCCCCCGCATGCGCGGGATGACGTCAGCAGCCGCTGACGCTCGTGCGCCTGCGCGGACTCCCGCCGACCGGCGGAGCCCCTTCGGCCCCGGCTGGCGTGGCGCCAAAGGCCTTCCACGCCAGCCGGCGGGGCACCAACCACTCCGGGGCGGGCCTAGCCCCTAAAGGTGCGGAGGAATCCGCACCTTTGGGGTGGCCCGACGCCGGAGTGTTTCACGCCACTCCGTCCCGCCGGGACCCCCGGCCCCGCTGGGTAGGGGAGAATCCCGCCCCAGATGGTGCTTGACCAGAAGCCAACGTGGGTCAACAAACAGAGGGGTCATCGACGAGCAGGACACTGCGAGACAGGAGGTTTGGATTCGCTAAAGTTTACTGAGAGCAGAAAGCGGCAGATGGGCCAGAAGCAAACTGGAACAGACGTCCAAAAGGGTTTTGAGAGTAAGTAGTTCTTCCCATTGGTTCGTGAACAATGAATGTGCAGGCACGGACACGATTAGAAGTTAGAAGAAATATATTTTGTACACGGAGAGTTATTAGAACATTGCCGGAAGGCATCTTGGAAACAGATGGCTGGAACACCTTCCAGAAGGTATTGGGATAAGTTTTTAAAAGTAAGCCCATTAAAAGCAAAAGGAAGGAAATAGACACTTTCAGCACGAAGGATGCCATTCAGTCCATCGTTCCTCTTCTAACCTCTCTCTGACGGAGCAGTCATGTTCCATTTCACATCCCCGCTCTCAGCCTTATCCTCAAATATCTGTCCAACTCCCTTTGAAAACTATTTATGGAGTGAGCTTCTGCCATCTTTTCATGCAGAACATTCCGGATCTTGACAGTTCCCTGCATGAAGAAATATCACCTCCCCACCCCCCCCCAAATATTCTGTCAATGATTTCAGATCCATGAGGTCTGGCTGCTGACCAGGATTCAAGATGATGTCCTTGGTCAAAGGGCTAGCACCAACATCGGCGATGGGCCAAATGGCCTCCATCTGTGCTGTAAATTTTATAATTCTCAGAAGCACGTGATGATCTTGTCCTCTTGGTGTTTTTTAAATTTAAAGTACCCAATTCTTTTTTTTCCAATGAAGGGGCAATTTAGCGTGGCCAATCCACCTAACCTGCACATCTTTGGGTTGTGGGGGTGAAACCCACGCAGACACGGGGAGAATGTGCAAACTCCACACGGACAGTGACCCAGAGCTGGGATCGAACCTGGGAGCTCAGCGCCGTGAGGCAGCAGTGCTAACCACTGCACCACTGTGCTGCTCTGTTAATTTATATTTTACGAAAAGTGCTGTATGACCAAGACTGGACTGGTGGAAAGGTCAGATTGGACCCCTGTTGCCTGAAACACCGGCACTGAATGTGTGAATGCCAGATTCAGGCATCTGGGAGAGCAATTTCGCGAACAAAAATAGCTTCAGAATTAGACGTTGTGGAACTGTGCACATTACCACTCAAAGGAATACTGGGAGATCTGATTCCAGACTGTGTAAGATCAGCTTGAACATATATTTCTAAATAAAAGGATAGCTTTCCATAGCCTCTCCTCACTGAAAATGGGGTAGGAAAAGGAGATGTAGTACTGGCAGGGGTCTGCGGTTTGTAGAACCCAGGGTGGATGACAGACGCTGATTGATACTTTAAGCTGTGGTCCATTCATTTAACCAGCTCTGCAGAAACAGTTTAATTTGCCAGGTTATAAACATCCACCACAGCCAGGAGTGACACAAAAAGGTGTCTGGCCATTTCATTCCATTTTCTATTCTGTTTGACTGCACTCCCAGGGCAGGTACAGCACAGGGTTAGATACAGAGAAAGCTTCCTCTACACTATCCCCATCAAACACTCCCAGGACAGGTACAGCACGGGGTTAGATACAGAGTAAAGCTCCCTCTACACTGTCCCCATCAAACACTCCCAGGACAGGTACAGCACTGGGTTAGATACAGAGTAAAACTCCCTCTACACTGTCCCCATCAAACACTCCCAGGACAGGTGCAGCACGGGGTTAGATACAGAGTAAAGCTCCCACTACACTGTCCCCATCAAACACTCCCAGGACAGGTACAGCACTGGGTTAGATACAGAGTAAAACTACCTCTACACTGTCCCCATCAAACACTCCCAGGGCAGGTACAGCACAGGGTTAGATACAGAGAAAGCTTCCTCTACACTATCCCCATCAAACTCTCCCAGGACAGGTACAGTCGGGGTTAGATACAGAGTAAAGCTCCCTCTACACTGTCCCCATCAAACACTCGCAGGACAGGTACAGCACTGGGTTAGATACAGAGTAAAACTCCCTCTACACTGTCCCCATCAAACACTCCCAGGACAGGTGCAGCACGGGGTTAGATACAGAGTAAAGCTCCCTCTGCACTGTCCCCATCAAACACTCCCAGGACAGGTACAGCACTTGGTTAGATACAGAGTAAAACTCCCTCTACACTGTCCCCATCAGACACCCACAGGACAGGTACAGCACGGGGTTAGATACAGAGTAAAGCTCGCTCTACACTGTCCCCATCAAACACTCCCAGGACAGGTACAGCACGGGGTTCGATACAGAGTAAAGCTCCCTCTACACTGTCCCCATCAAACACCCCCAGGACAGGTACAGCACGAGGTTCGATACAGAGTAAAGCTCCCTCTACACTGTCCACATCAAACACTCCCAGGACAGGTACAGCACGGGGTTAGATACAGAGTAAATCGCCCTCTACACTGTCCCCATCAAACACTCCCAGGACAGGTACAGCACGGGGTTAGATACAGAGTAAAGCTCCCTCTACACTGTCCCCATCAAACACTCCCAGGACAGGTACAGCACGGGATTAGATACAGAGTAAAGCTCCCTCTACACTGTCCCCATCAAACGCTCCCAGGACAGGTACAGCACGGGGTTAGATACAGAGTAAAGCTCCCTCTACACTGTCCCCATCAAACACTCCCAGGACAGGTACAGCACGGGGTTAGATACAGAGTAAAGCTCCCTCTACACTGTCCCCATCAAACACTCCCAGGACAGGTACAGCACGGGGTTAGATACAGAGTAAAGCTCCCTCTACACTGTCTCCATCAAACACTCCCAGGACAGGTACAGCACGGGGTTAGATACAGAGTAAATCGCCCTCTCCACTGTCCCCATCAAACAATCCCAGGACAGGTACAGCACGGGGTTAGATACAGAGTAAAGCTCCCTCTACAGTTGTCGGCACGGTAGCACAGTGGTTAGCACTGTTGCTTCACAGCGGCAGGGACCCGGGTTTTGTTCCCGGCTTGGACCACTATCATGCCGAGTCTGCACCTTCTCGCCGTGTCTGCACGGGTTTCCTCAGGGTGCTCCAGCTTCCTCCGTTGCTGCTGGGCGGAGGGCTTCTGCCAGTTCTGGGGGGAATGGTGGAGGATGGCCAGGAGGTGGGCTGTGGGGTCGGCGTGGACGCCTACGCAACACCATTGCCGCAGCCGGCAAGGCAGCCACGCAGCTGTGCACGCTGCTGACAGCCCACTTTAAACCTGGTGCTCTGGGTCGTATAGGTGACCCCCCCCCCCGGGGCACACCCCTCAGTGCCCTCTGGCCCCAGCTGACCCATCAGCTGTACGGGCAGCCCAGCGCAACCTGTCCCATCTTCTCAGCCCCGATCAGTGTGTGTGTGTATGTGTTGGGGGGGGTGGTGAATTGTTTAAGCGCGGCTGCAGATTGTCAGCCCTGCCAGTGTCCATCACGGACCCGCCGATCCCCCATTTTTCTGACGTGAAAGTCAACACTTAACTCAGAAATGGAGAATCCGGCCCCTCATCTGCGCCTGGAGATTTAACCACCTTTAAGCCCGTTAAACCATTAATACCTCCTCCCACTCAATGTTAATTACATCACAGTCCCTCTCCCTGATATCTGGAGTGGACACAGATGCAAAGTACTAATTTAAAACCTCACCTATGTCTTCCGCCTCCATACGCAGATTGCCACATTGGTCCCTAATTTTTTTTTTTGTTCATGGGATGTGTGTGTCGCAGGCTGGGCCAGCAGTTATTGCCCATGAGCCCGACTCTTTCCCTAATCATCCTCTTGCCCTTGATATAAATGCTTTTTCAGTTTATTTGGTGTGTCTAGAGAGATCATTATTGATAACATTTTACGTATTATTCGTAAACCATTTTAGGATATGTAAGAGAAGTGGAATATTGATCGCACTACTTCTTCTCATTACCCTGGATTTAATGACTTTGTTGAATGAAGGAATCTTCAAGCTTTCTACCTATATATAAATGTTCCCGTATGCTTAGTCTAATTAAATGAACAAACAACGGGTGGGATTCTCTCAGCCCAGGCCAGGCCAGTGAATCGCCGGGAGGGGCGCGAATTGCGCGACGCAGGTCCGCCGATTCTCCGGAGAGCAGAGAATCGGCGCCATTGGCACTGGCGCAGTCGGCGCGGCGCCAGTTGGGGGCCGTCCTACGCCGCCCCCCCCCCACCCCGGCGATTCTCTGCCTGGGATGGGCCGAGCGGCTGCGCAAAAAATCCGAGTTCCGCCGGCGACGTCCACGTGTGGTCTTACCCGGCAGGACTTTGGCGTGCATGCATCCGGGGGCAGCCTGATGGGAGGGTGGGGGTCCGACCCCGGGGGGGGGGGGGGGGGGCCTCCGCTGTGGCCTGGCCCGCGATCGGGACCTACCGATCGGCGGGCCAGCCTCTCGGACTGGGGGACTCTTTTGTTCCACGCCGGCCCCTGTAGCCCGACACCGTGCTGCGTCAGGGTGGGCGCAGAGAAGGCAGCCACCTCTCATGCGTGCAATCACATGCGCATGCGCCCATCTGACACCGGAGTCAGCAGCTGGAGCAGCGTGGGTCGCTCCAGTGCCGTGCTGGCCCCCTGTAAGGGTCGGAATCGCTGATCCTGAAGCCATGTTGACGCCGTCGGGAAACGCGACGGCATTTACGACGGCATCAACACTTAGCCTCAGGATCAGAGAAACCCTCCCAACATGTTTACCCAATCTTGGTGCTTATTTCATTGTAACATGACATAAGGAATAGGTTGTCTCACGTGTCACTAATAACTGAACAATGTCATTCTAATGGTAACTACATACTGTATGCCCTTGGCCATATTGGTTGGTGGATTTATTAAGAGGGAGAATGATCTCCACCTCAGAACATTACAGGAGGAGGCCATTCAGCCCTTTGAGCGTGACCTATTCAATTTGACCATGGTTGATCTGTATCTTAACTCCACCTACCCACATTGCATCCATAACCATTGCCCAACAAAAATCCATTAATCCCAGTTGGGAAATTTACAACTGAACCCCAGCCTCAACATTTATGTTGATCTGCCTCTCTCTAACTGTAAGACCATAAGACCATAAGACATAGGAGCGGAAGTAAGGCCATTCGGCCCATCGAGTCCACTCCACCATTCAATCATGGCTGATTTCAACTCCATTTACCCGCTCTCTCTCCATAGCCCTTAATTCCTCGAGAAATCAAGAATTTATCAACTTCTGTCTTAAAGACACTCAACGTCCTGGCCTCCACCGCCCTCTGTGGCAATGAATTCCACAGACCCACCACTCTCTGGCTGAAGAAATTTCTCCTCATCTCTGTTCTAAAGTGACTCCCTTTTATTCTAAGGCTGTGCCCCCGGGTCCTAGTCTCCCCTGCTAATGGAAACAACTTCCCTACATCCACCCTATCTAAGCCATTCATTATCTTGTAAGTTTCTATTAGATCTCCCCTCAACCTCCTAAACTCCAATGAATATAATCCCAGGATCCTCAGTCGTTCATCGTATGTTAGGCCTACCATTCCTGGGATCATCCGTGTGAATCTCCGCTGGACCCGCTCCAGTGCCAGTATGTCCTTCCTGAGGTGTGGGGCCCAAAATTGCTCACAGTATTCTAAATGGGACCTAACTAATGCTTTATAAAGCTTCAGGAGTACATCCCTGCTTTTATATTCCAAGCCTCTTGAGATGAATGACAACATTGCATTTGCTTTCTTAATTACGGACTCAACCTGCAAGTTTACCTTGAGAGAATCCTGGAATAGGACTCCCAAGTCCCTTTGCACTTCAGCATTATGAATTTTGTCACCGTTTAGAAAATAGTCCATGCCTCTATTCTTTTTTCCAAAGTACAAGACCTCGCACTTGCCCACGTTGAATTTCATCAGCCATTTCTTGGACCACTCTCCTAAACTGTCTAAATCTTTCTGCAGCCTCCCCACATCCTCCATACTACCTGCCCCTCCACCTATCTTTGTATCATCGGCAAATTTAGCCAGAATGCCCCCAGTCCCGTCATCTAGATCGTTAATATATAAAGAGAACAGCTGTGGCCCCAACACTGAACCCTGCGGGACACCACTCGTCACCGGTTGCCATTCCGAAAAAGAACCTTTTATCCCAACTCTCTGCCTTCTGCCTGACAGCCAATCGTCAATCCATGTTAGTACCTTGCCTCGAATACCATGGGCCCTTATTTTACTCAGCAGTCTCCCGTGAGGCACCTTATCAAAGGCCTTTTGGAAGTCAAGATAGATAACATCCATTGGCTCTCCTTGGTCTAACCTATTTGTTATCTCTTCAAAGAACTCTAACAGGTTTGTCAGGCACGACCTCCCCTTACTAAATCCATGCTGACTTGTCCTAATCTGACCCTGCACTTCCAAGAATTTAGAAATCTCATCCTTAACAATGGATTCTAGAATCTTGCCAACAACCGAGGTTAGGCTAATTGGCCTATAATTTTCCATCTTTTTCCTTGTTCCCTTCTTGAACAGGGGGGTTACAACAGCGATTTTCCAATCCTCTGGGACTTTCCCTGACTCCAGTGACTTTTGAAAGATCATAACTAACGCCTCCACTATTTCTTCAGCTAGCTCCTTTAGAACTCTAGGATGTAGTCCATCTGGGCCCGGAGATTTATCAATTTTTAGACCTCTTAGTTTCTCTAGCACTTTCGCCTTTGTGATGGCTACCATATGCAACTCTGCCCCTGACTCTCCGGAATTGTTGGGATATTACTCATGTCTTCTACTGTGAAGACTGACGCAAAGTACTTATTTAGTTCCTCAGCTATTTCCTTGTCTCCCATCACAAAATTACCAGCGTCATTTTGGAGCGGCCCAATGTCAACTTTTGCCTCCCGTTTGTTTTTAATGTATTTAAAGAAACTTTTACTATCATTCCTAATGTTACTGGCTAGCCTACCTTCATATTTGATCCTCTCTTTCCTTATTTCTCTCTTTGTTATCCTCTGTTTGTTTTTGTAGCCTTCCCAATCTTCTGACTTCCCACTACTCTTTGCCACATTATAGGCTTTCTCTTTTGCTTTAATGCATTCCCTAACTTCCTTTGTCAGCCATGGCTGCCTAATCCCCCCTCTGATAACCTTTCTTTTCTTTGGGATGAACCTCTGTACTGTGTCCTCAATTACTCCCAGAAACTCCTGCCATTGCTGTTCTACTGTCTTTCCCACTAGGCTCTGCTCCCAGTCGATTTTCGTCAGTTCCTCCCTCATGCCCCTGTAGTTACCTTTATTTAACTGTAACACCTTTACATCTGATTCTACCTTCTTTCTTTCAAATTGGAGATTGAATTCTACCATATTATGATCACTGCCTCCTAAGTGCTCCCTTACTTTAAGATCTTTAATCAAGTCTGGCTCATTACATAACACTAAGTCCAGAATGGCCTGTTCCCTCGTGGGCTCCATCACAAGCTGTTCCAAAAAGCCCTCCTGTAAACATTCAATGAATTCCCTTTCCTTGGGTCCACTGGCAGCATTATTTACCCAGTCCACCTGCATATTGAAGTCCCCCATGATCACTGTGACCTTGCCTTTCTGACATGCACTTTGTATTTCGTGGTGCATTTTGTGCCCCCGGTCCTGACCACTGTTCGGAGGCCTGTACATAACTCCCATTATGGTTTTTTTGCCTTTGTGGTTCCTCAACTCTACCCACACAGACTCCACATCATCTGACCCTATGCCATTTAGTGCTATTGATTTAATTTCATTCCTAATTAACAAGGCAACCCCGCCCCCTCTGCCCACCTCCCTGTCTTTTCGATAGGTTGTGAATCCCTGGATGTTTAAATGCCACTCCTGAACCCCCTGCAACCATGTCTCTGTGATGCCTACCACATCATACCTGCCAGTCACAATCTGGGCCACAAGCTCATCTACCTTGTTCCGTACACTGCGCGCATTTAAATATAGCACCTTTAATTCTCTATTGACCGTCCCTTTTTGTTTTCTTAGTGTGGTGGACCTTGGTTTACTGAGCCTTTCCATACACTGTGTCATATTTTGTGGGATGGGGACTATCGTAACCTCTCCTGAGTTTTGACTTTTCGTGCTTTTTTGTATACCTAAGCAGCTACGCTTCCCACTGATTACTCCACCTCTTGGTTCCCTGACTTTCCCTTCCCCCCCAATCTTTAGTTTAAAGTCCTATTGACCACCCTATTTATTCTTTTCGCCACAACACTGGTCCCAGCTCGGTTCAGGTGGAGACCATCCCAACGGTATAGGTCCCCCCTGTCCCAAAACTGATGCCAGTGTCCCATGAAAAGGAACCCCTCTTTCCCACACCACTCTTTCAGCCACGTGTTAACTTCCCTGATTCTTGCCTCCCTATGCCAATTTGCATGTGGCTCGGGCAGTAATCCGGAGATTATGACCCTTGAGGACCTGTTTTTTAATTTGAATCCTAGCTCTTTATAATCTCTAAACAGGTCCTCTTTCCTAGACTTGCTTATGTTGTTGGTACCGACATGGACCACAACAACTGGATCCTCCCCCTCCCTCTCCAGTATCCTTTCAAGCCGGTCAGAGATGTCCCGCACCCTAGCACCGGGCAGGCAACATACCATGCGGGACTCTTTATCCTGCTCACAAAGGATACTATCTATCCCCCTGATAATAGAATCCCCTACAACTACAACTTGCCTATTTACTCCCTCCCCTTGAATGGCCTGCTGAACCATGGTGCCTTGGTCAGCTGACTCATCCTTCCTGCAGCCCTGTTCGCCATCCACACAGGGAGCAAGTGCCTCATACCTGTTGGACAGAGTCAAGGGCTGAGGCTCCTGAGTTCCTGACTGCTGGTTCCCTTTACCTGCCTGACTTACAGTCACACCCTGCTGTCTCTGGCCACTGGCAGGATTTAAACTACTTACTCTGACAGGTGTGACTGCCTCCTGAAACACAGTGTCCAGGTAAGTCTCCCCCTCCCGGATGTGCCTCAGTGTTTGAAGCTCAGACTCCAGCTCATCAACTCTGAGCCGGAGCTCTTCGAGCAGCCAACACTTACTGCAGATGTGGTCGCTGCAGCTCGCAATGGGATCTGCCAGCTCCCACATCAAGCAGCTCAAGCACATCACCTGACCAGCCATCACTAATTAATTAATTAGTTTAATTTAAGTTTATGAGTCTAGCTGTGTTATTTTTTTAAAATTTGGGGCAGATTTGCTATCAACCAGTCAGATCACAGCTTCCCTCTGACGTCACTTTTGGAAAAAAACAACTGGAAACCAGGAAGTTACCGTTAGGTTTTTATACTCACAGAGACTGCTCCTCCTCCTCCGAACGGCTCCCGAACTTTCCTGGTTACCTCACTGCACCAAATTACCAAATTCTCACTCGGTCTGTATCTCTCTCACTCAGGCTGTGTCTCCTTGACCTGCGCAATGCTTACTGTAGGGGGGAGAACGGAATTAGTTGCTCCCCCATGGACTCGGTTAGAGAATGCACCAGCTCACTTTCTCTCTATCCCTCGCTCTCTGCCGTTTAGTAGGTGTCACCTTTACTGAGGTGGCAACCGTTTCACCTCTCACCCAAAAGGTTGTATATTATTATTTGTTCCTTCACAGGATATGAGCATGGCCATTCTTAGTTGCCCTGAGAAGGTGGTGGTGAGCTGCCTTCTCAAACTGTTGCAGTTGATGTGGTGTAGGTACACCCACAGTGCTGTTAGGGAGGGAGTTCCAGCGTTTTGACCTGGGTGTTTATGTTCTTGTACAGAGACAATTACTGAGTCAGCGTACTAAAGAACATTTAGTTCTAGAATCGTATCATAGAATTTACAGTGCAGAAGGAGGCCATTCGGCCCATCGAGTCTGCACCAGCTCTTGGAAAGAGCACCCTATCCAAGCCCACACCTCCACCCTATCCCCTTAACCCAGTAACCCCACCCAACACTAAGGGCAATTTTGGACACTAAGGGCAATTTATCACGGCCAATCCACCTAACCTGCACATCTTTGGCCTGTGGGGGGAAACCGGAGCACCCGGAGGAAACCCACACACACACGGGGAGGATGTGCAGACTCCGCACAGACAGTGACCCAAGCCAGGAATCGAACCTGGGACCCTGGAGCTGTGAAGCAATTGTGCTAACCACTATGCTACCGTGCTGCCCACTAGTTAATTTTCTAGACTAGTTAATTTTATTATTGTATAATAAACTGTGGGTAGGAAACTAATGCTAACAAACTGGAACTAATACAAACCTGACTGACCACGATGGTGTCTCCTCAAGACTCCCCCAGGTTACAGTGTCATGTGCTACTACTTGCCTGACACCTACTGGTCGGAGGCTATACATATTTACACATACACTTGTTAATGGATATCAATACATCCCCTTTCCTTGAGATTTTGAAGAAAAAATGTAATACATTATTTCTGTAAATATTATATATGATATGCATAACAATATATTTTAAATTCTGTACAGTTATATTGTCCATTCACAGTTCCAGCCATCCCGGTTTCTTTCTGTGTCTCGTTGATCGTCTCAACTTTGGTAAATCTGGTGAATGTGTGTGATAGTTCTGACCTTCTGTAGGTACATCTACTATGATTGTATCATTGTTCTGAACATCATTCTATACGTTGACATTTAACTCGTTCACTGCTTGAGTCAGTTTTGATGAATGTAAACTTTCATATATATCTTCGCCTTGCTATTCAGCAACAGCTTGTTTCACTTTTAGGAGTGCTCGTCTATTCCTCCTTAAAACCTGTACTTGCTCAGTTATCACAGGAAGGTTCCTTTTGCCAAGGAACTGACCCAATTTCACCTATTTTCATCGGTTCCTTTGCTTGTCGATATTGATATCGTTGACAAATGGTACACTTTTCCACCATGTTTTGTATGCCTTTGTTTATTCCCAGCCAATATACAGTATCTTGCGCTCTTAGTTTGCATTACTCATTTCCAAGGTGATCCTCATGAATCTTTTGTAGCAACTCCTTGTGCAGAGACTGTGGAATTACGATTCTCCTTTGCCTCAGTAACAAACCATCTGCTACACTTAGCTCTGATCGTATGTGATGACATTCAGAACATGAACCTTTCGGCCACCCATTGTTGAGATTGTGTATCACCATTTGTAATACTTTATCCTCCTCTGTTTCTTCAATGATGTGGAGATGCCGACGATGGACTGGGGTGAGCACAGTAAGAAGTATTACAACACCAGGTTAAAGTCCAACGGGTTTGTTTCGAATCACTGGCTTTCGGTGCGCTGCTCCTTCCTCAGGTGAATGAAGAGGTATGTTCCAGAAACATATATATAGACAAATTCAAAGATGCCAGACAATGCTTGGAATGCGAGCATTAGCAGGTGATTAAAGCCTCTGATCTCCGGGTAAGCGTTCTCCAAGGAGGCCTTCAGGACGCGCGGCAACGCAGAATCGCTGAGCAGAAACTTATAGCCAAGTTCCGCACACATGAGTGCGGCCTCAACCGGGACCTGGGATTCATGTCGCATTACATTCATCCCCCACCATCTGGCCTGCGAAATCCTACCAACTGTCCTGGCTTGACACAATTCACACCTCTTTAACCTGGGGTTACCCCATCTCTGGATCTGTAAAGATTTAATCACCTGCTAACGCTCGCATTCCAAGCATTGTCTGGCATCTTTGAATCTGTCTATATATGTGTTTCTGGAACATACCTCTTCATTCACCTGAGGAAGGAGCAGCGCTCTGAAAGCTAGTGATTCGAAACAAACCTGTTGGACTTTAACCTGGTGATGTAAAACTTCTTACTGTTTCTTCAACAATCAGGTTTGACTTTGCATCCGACACAGGTAATGTTTCTGTCATCATATCTACATGAACCTGCACATCCTCTCCAGTAGAGCTGCCAGCTTGTGCTGTTGTAGCTCGACACAACGCATCCGCTACCACAATATGCTTGGCAGGTGTACAGATTAATTCAAAGTCATATCTCTAAAGTTTTGTCATCAGATGTTGCAGGTGAGGCGCCATCTCATTGAGATTCTTCTTTATTATTGCAACCGGCAGTCTACGATCTGTCTCGACAATGAACATAGGTAGACCATATACATCGCTATGGAATTTCTCCAAACCATCCACTAGCCCCAGACACTCTTTTTCTATTTGTGCATACTGACATTCAGATTCTGTCATAGATCTTGAAGCATGTGCTACTGGTTTCCAATCACTACCATTTTCCTGTTGAAGCAATACTGCACCGAGACCACCCTTCGATGCATATATTGAAATCTGGGTATTTTGTGGCGGATGGAAAAACGTTAATACTGGTGTGGTCACGAGAGCTTTCTTTAGTCTTATCCATTCTTGTTCATGCTGCTCAGTCCAAGTGAAGTTATTCACTTTCTTCAGGACATCTCGAAGATATGCTGGGCGGGATTCTCCGCCGGCGGGATGCCCCATTTTGCCGGCACCCGGGGGGGATTTCCCGACGGCGTGGGTCTGCCCCACAATGGGAAAATCCATTGACCAGCCGGTGTAACGGAGAATCCCGCCGGCGGGTCGGGGCAGAAATTTTGCGCAGCGGGACGGAAAATCCCGCCCGCTGTCTTTGCTGAGAGATTTGGGATGAACTTTCCAATGATGTTGATCATACCCAGTACTCTCAGTATTCCCTTTTTATCTGTAGGTTTGAGGCATATTTATAATGGCTTGTATCTTCATGTCATCAGGCTCTATTCCTTGAATAGATAATCTGTCTCTTAGGAACGTTACTTCGTTGACACCAAACTGACATTCGGCCTTGAGTCGTGGCCCGTTTCTTCTGATATTTTGTAATATCCTAATTAACCTGTCATTGTGTTCCTCTTGGGTGGGACCCCAAATGATGACGTCATCGACGTATACTCGAACACCCTGAATGCCTTCAATGATATGTTTCATTTCTCTGTGGAATATTTCTGACGCGGACATTATGCAAAAGGGCATACGACGACCGCAATGTCTGCCAAACGGAATATTGAACGCACAGTGCTTGGCACTTTCTCAATCTAGCTTGAGCTGCCATAATCCTTGCGAAGCATTACGTTTGCTGAAATATTTCACACCAGACATCACATTTGTGATCTCCTCTCTGTTAGGTATCCGATAGTGTTCCCTTTTTATATTCACATTTCCTCTTTGGGATCCAGGCATATTCCAAGATCATTGTTTCTTTTTTTATACACATACCATCGAATTGACGCAATCTGTTGGCTCTTCAATTTTTTTATAACACCAAGATGTGTCATCCTGTCTAATTTTCCCTTTAGACAGTCACGTAGTGGTGCTGGAACTCTACTCGGAGCATGTATCACTAGTTGAGCATCCTTTTTTAATTGAATCTTGTAAGTGAAAGGTAAAACACCAAAACCCTGGAATATTTTTGGAAAATCCTGCACAATGGACTCAACCGATCCTCTGTGTGTGCTCAGGGCAGTCAGTGCTATACACTCTTCTCACCAGCTCCAGTGCTTCACACATTTCATCACCTAATAATGATTCACGACCTTCAGCAACCATCGAGAATTTTAATTCCTGCACTTTATTTTTTAATTGTATGTCCAATTCACACATTCCCAAAGTGTCATTTTCCTGACCATCATAGTCCTTCAACAAGACTGGCTTATTCAATATTTTCAGTTTTAATTGCGTTGTCTTGATACCACTGATGCTTATTAGGTTTGCTCTTGCTCCTGCATCTAACGTCGCAGTAGTAAGCGATCGATTTATCAACAAAGAAACTATCCATTTGTCCTTTGCCACTATTCCAGTATCACTTTTTGTTCTTTTAGGCGACATTTTATTCTTTTTGCCCTGTCTTCATCTGAGACAACATCAACAAAAAAATGTGCCTTCCAAATTAATTCTCATCAATTGTATTAATTGACTTCCCTGCATTAACGTTTTTGGTTGTGAAACACTGTTTCGCAAAATGATTTTTTCCTTTGCACTTTGTGCAAATTTTGCCAGAAACTGTACATTGCCTCGAAAGGTGCCAGTTTCCGCATCTTTTGCCTGTGATAGCTGCTTCTGCCAAGCGTTTAGAATGGCTGCCGCTGCTGAGACCATGGTTTATTTTTGAGTGCATCACAACATCTATGGCGTCGGCATCGCTCCCAATCTTTGCACCAAAACTTTATGCATTGAATGTGATGATATGGTGCATAGCTAGTTCACTGGCGTGGCAAATCTTAATTGCGTCTTCTAACTGAAGAGACGTTCCCGCAACCTTACAATCATTTACTCCAAAGGCAATTTGATCCCAAATAATTGAGGATTTTAAAGTCGCGAAGTTACATGTTTGTGCTTTTAACTTGAGGTTGGTAAGAAAGCTATCAAAAAACTCGCCTGACTTCTGCTTGCGCGTTCTGAATATATATCGCTCAAAGGTTTAATCTTTTATCGGTGGGCAATGCTCATCAAATTTTTTAGGACAGCATCAAAGCTTTTACTATTGTTTTTACTACCGTTGTTTAAATGCGTGCCAGTTGCCATCAACATTACCGATTACTAGAAGCTGTTCTGGAGTTTTTAACTTATCCATCTTCTTCTTGCACTGGCGTTACGTTTTCAGAGATTTATTTTTCTTTCAACGAGATTGTTATTACCTTCGATGTTCCACGTTTTCCTTGTAGCACCATTTCACCAAATTTGAAGACTGTGTCCGTCAAATTTTCACACTTCTGATCGTTTATTTTTGGACCAATCCTGGTACCATGTTATGTTCTCGTACAGAGACAATTACTGAGTTGGCATACTAAAGAACGTCTAGTTCAAGACTAGTTAATTTTATTTTAGTATAATAAACTGTGGGTGGGAAACTAATGCTATAAAACCGGAACTAATACAAACCCGACTGGCCACGATGGTTTCTCCACAAGACTCCCCCCAGGCTACATTGTCACGTGCTGCTACTTGCCTGACACCTACTGGTCGGAGCCATACATATTTACACAAACATTTTTTAATGCATATCACTACACCAGGGACAGTGAAGGAACGGTGATATAGGTCCCAGTCAGGATGCTATGTAACATGGAGAGGAACTTTGTGCTGTTCCCATATGTCTGCTGCCCTTGTCCTTCTAGATGGTGAATGTCATGGAAGATATTTGAGTGCCAGATTAGGAATTGAGCAGCAATGGAAAAACTCACATACTGACACTCTTCAAAAGACAGTGGGTTCAAGTCCCGCTTCAGGTATCTCACCATATCATGCAAGCTGATTCTCTCATTGCCAGCCTTGGTGGGGAGTTGGGGGGGGGGGGGGGCGGGGGGGGTAACAGAGGAACATATCTGAAGTAGATGAAATAAAAGATCACCTTCATTTGAATATCCTGCAAATACGTTACCAGGAGAACCACAAATGCATGCAGGGAAGCTGTTCTAGATTATAAACAGATAATAATAGTTCCTGTCACGTGGGCGGTCTGTGGACAGGCTATCATATCATGGTCTAAGTGTAAATGGTTGCTTAACGTTCACAGGATCAGTAGTTTGCATAAGCAAAAAAAATTCTCAGACACAAACAGGACACTGCTTAGAGGGGCATTGTGCAGTGTTCCAAGATTTGTTTGATGTTATACTTCTATCATAAACTCTGGACCAGCAGAATAAACAGTACTTCCCAGCAATGATGGCAAGCTTCAGGTGCCAGTTCACTTACACAAAAGACTATCTGGTTCTTTCTCACTCAACCATGAACACATATCCATAACGTCAATGTGTGCGTTACATTTTGAAGTGGAGATGCCGGCGTTGGACTGGGGTGAGCACAGTAAGAAGTCTTACAACACCAGGTTAAAGTCCAACAGGTTTGTTTCAAATCACTAGCTTTCGGAGCGCTGCTCCTTCCACAGGTGAATGAAGAGGTGTGCTCCAGAAACATATATACAGACAAATTCAAAGACGCCAGAAAATGCTTGGAATGTGAGCATTAGCAGGTGATTAAATCTTTACAGATCCAGAGATGGGGTAACCCCAGGTTAAAGAGCTGTGAATTGTGTCAAGCCAGGACAGTTGGTAGGATTTTGCAGGCCAGATGGTGGGGGATGAATGTAATGCGACATGAATCCCAGGTCCCGGTTGAGGCCGCACTCATGTGTGCGGAACTTGGCTATAAGCTTCTGCTCGGCGATTCTGCGTTGTCGCGTGTCCTGAAGGCCGCCTTGGAGAATGCTTACCCAGAGATCAGAGGCTGAATGCCCTTGACTGCTGAAGTGTTCCCCGACTGGAAGGGAACATTCCTGCCTGGTGATTGTCGCACGATGTCCGTTCATTCGTTGTCGCAGCGTCTGCATGGTCCCGCCAATGTACCACGCTTCGGGACATCCTTTCCTGCAGCGTATGAGGTAGACAACATTGGCCAAGTCGCACGAGTATGTACCGCGTACCTGGTGGGTGGTACATTTTGAAGTTCACCCTGAGTACAGGGCCCCGCAAGGTTGCGTACGTAGCCCCCTACTATACTCCCTACACACACACGACTGTGTGGTAAAAATATGGCTCCAACTCCATCTGCAGGTTTGCTGATGGCACGACTGTAGCGGGTCGGATCTCGAACAACGACTAGTCAGAGTACAGGAGGGAGGTAGAGAACCGAGTGGAGTGGTGTAACAACAATCTCCCCCTCAGTGTCAGCAAAACTAAAGAGCTGGTCATTGACTTCAGGAAACAAAGTATCGTACACACCCCTGGTGCCGGGGTGGAGAGGGTTGACAGCTTCAAATTCCTAGGTGTGCACATTACCAACAATCTGTCCTCGTTCACCCACGTCGACGCTACGACCAAGAAAGCACAACAGCATCTATACGTCGTCAGGAAACTAAGGGAATTTGGCATGTCCACATTGACTCTTACCAATTTTTACAGCTGCATGATGCATGGGATGATCTGTCTGGACTGTACGCAGAACAATACTTTTCACCGTGCCTCGGTACACGTGACAATAAAACAAATCCAATCCAATCCAATTGTCGCCTTGTCGAGGAAGCAGATGAAAGGATTAGACCTGCTCACACCACTAACCTGCCCCCCTTAAGCCAAATCCTAATATCCATCCTAGACGCAGGACTCCGTGTAGGGTGTCAACTCTTGTTGGATGTATTCCTGGACGTTTCATCGCTTTATCTCCTACCTCCAACTGCCCCCTAGCATGTTTCTCTTGGGGATTTCTATAGCTCACATCAATGTTCTGGAGATTAAATCACTTAATTCCTGGAGACTCCAGTTCAATCCTGAAGTGCTGGCACCCCTGGTCGCCATTGCTCCGTTCACCCTCATCGCGACTGGCCCATTCTGCTAATTGTTTTCAGCTATTGGTATTGCCCACACACAGTAACAGCAAAAGTAATTCATTTACTGATACTGTTGGAGAGCCAGTTCTCCTTGTGTAATAAAGCACTATTTATGTCCAGTGGTTAGGTAGCATTAAACTCATAGAAATATAGGGCGGGATTCTACGTCCCGCCAGCCCCCGTCTTCCAGGGTGGCGCGCCCCCGCCAGCAGTGGGATTCTCCGCCTCGCCAGCCCCCGTCTTCCAGGGTGGCGCGCCCCCACCATTTCCGCAGCCGGCCAATGGGGTTTCCCATTGTGGCCACCCCCATGCTGTCGGGAAGCCCGCAGGCGTGGGTACACTACCGGCGAAGCGATGTGTCCCGCCGACAACCTGATGAAGCAGCGGCGCTCCGAAAGTTTGTGATTTCAAATAAACCCGTGGGACTTTAACCTGGTGTTGTGAGACTTCTCACTGACTCTATATAACCTTCTTTGTCCCACATCCCTCAATCTCTTTGGTTAGCAAGCATAAGATATATTTTTGGTGGCTATGGGTTACCTTTAGGACTGTTCTGTCTAAACAATTGGGTGTAGTCACGATTTTAATAGCAGTCTGATTGCTTATTGGATGAGAGATGGTCGGGGTACAGAGGAAGTTTATCCGAATGATGCCGGGGTTCCGGGAACTCAATTATGTGGAGAGTTTGGAGAAGCTCGGATTGTTCTCCATCGAGTGGGATCAGAGGAAACCAAATTGAGGTGTTCACAATTATGAGGATCGCTTGGCAATACAGAGCTGAACAGAGAGACACTTTGCTGATGTTGTTCAAGTTGCACTCTTTTTTAAAAAATGAATAAATTTAGAGTACTCAATTAATTTTTTCCAATTAAGGGTCAATTTAGCGCGACCAATCCACCTGCCCTGCACATCTTTGGTTCATGGGGGTGAGAACCACGCAAACACGGGGAGAATGTGCAAACTCCACACGGACAGTGACCCGGGGCCAGGATCGAACCTGGGACCTCGGTGCCATGAGGCAGCGGTGCCAACCACTGCGCCACCGTGCTGCCCCATCTTGCACTCTTTAAGACAAATGTAAGAATACCAAATTTCAAACAATTTATGCAAGAGGAGAAAGGGGTGCTGATTGGCTGGCAAGTCGACTCTGATTGGTCGAAGCATTGACATGGAGAAAGACAACTGTAATGAAAATCTCAGCAACGTGTCTCTCTTTACAGTAATATTCAAATTAGGAGGCTTCAGGCGGCACTGTAGCACAGTGGTTAGCACTGTTGCATCACAGCGGCAGGGTCCCAGGTTCGATTCCCAGCTTGGGTCACTGTCTGTGCGGAGTCTGTACGTTCTCCCCGTGTCTCCGTGGGTTTCCTCCGGGTGCTCCGGTTTCCTCCCACAAGTCCCGAAAGGCGCGCTTGTTAGGTAATTTGAACATTCTGAATTCTCCCTCAGTGTACCTCAACAGGTGCCGTAATGTGGCGACTAGGGGATTTTCACAGTAACTTTAGTGCAGTGTTAATGTAAGCCTACTTGTGACAATAATAAAGAGCATTAGTATAATTATTATTATTTTGAAAGAGAAGATAGGGAGAAACTATTTCCTCTGGCAGCTGCGCCGATAACCAGAGATCGTGGGCGGGATTCTCCCATCGGGCGGCTAAGTGCCGATGCTGGAGTAAATATAGATATAGAATTTACAGTGCAGAAGGAGGCCATTCGGCCCATCGAGTCCGCACCGGCTCTTGGAAAGAGCACCTTACCCAAGGTCAACACCGCCACCCTATCCCCATAACCCAGCAACCCCACCCAACACTATGGGGAATTTTGGACACTAAGGGCAATTTAGCATGGCCAATCCACCTAACCTGCACATCTTTGGACTGTGGGAGGAAACCGGAGCACCCGGAGGAAACCCACGCACACACGGGGAGGATGTGCAGACTCCACACAGACAGTGACCCAAGCCAGAATCGAACCAGGGACCCTGGAGCTGTGAAGCAATTGTGCTATCCACAAGGCTACCGTGCTGCCCAAACGGGAATGTTTTACTCCAGCGTCGGCACCCGTTCCGGGACCCCATTCTGCGGCCCACAGGGGGCTAGGGTGGCGTTGGAGCAGCCTCTGCCGCCCCAGTTGCCGATCCCGGCCTGAACCCGGCGCTGCAGGACCTACACATGCGCAGTTGGGCCGGCGCCAACAAGCGCATGCGCAGTGGCCTTCTTCCCCGCGCTGGCCCCGATGCCATCAGGCGCAGGGCTACAGGGGCCGGCGCGGAGGAAAGGAGGCCTGGGGGCAGAGAGGCCGGCCCGCCGATCAGTGGGCCCCGATCGCCGGCCAGGCCACTACGGAGGCCCCCCCCCCCCCCCCGGGGTCGGATCCCCCCTCGCCTCCACAGGCCGCCCCCGGACCCTTCAACACCGAGGTCCAGCTGGCTCAGAGGATGTTAGAACGGCGCTGGCAGGACTCGGCTTTTTGATCGCGGCCGCTCGGCCCGTCCGGGCCGGAGAATCGGCACGCCGGCCCGCGCTGGAGAGTCGCCGCATACCCCAACCGGCGCCGCATCGACCACGCTGGCGCCGATGCCACTGATTCTCCGTACTTGCATCCCAGCGTCGGGGCAGCGTGGCACGATTCGCGTGGCACCGCGCCGATTCTCCAACCCGTAGGGGGGTCGGAGAATTCTACCCCATAGATTTAAAATAATTGTCAAAAAATGAGAGGTAGAGCAGCACGGTGGCACAATGGTTAGCACTGCTACCTCATGGCGCCGAGGTCCCAGGTTCGATCCCGGCCCTGGGTCACTGTCTGTGTGGAGTTGGCACATTCTCCCCGTGTCTGCGTGGGTTTCGCCCCCACAACCCAAAGATGTGCAGGGTAGGCGGATTGGTCACGCTCGATTGCCCCTTCATTGGGAAAAATGAATTGGTACGCTAAATTTATTTTTAATAAATGAGAGGGGAATTGTGGCGGAACGCCTTCGCACAGAGAGTCGTTATGGTCTGGATTGCACCAACTGAAAGGGTTATGGAAGGAGATTGCGCTCAAAGAGACTAATTTGCAAGGATATGGGGCGAAAGTCATGAATTGGCTTTCAAAGAACTCACATGGGCGTGATCGTCTCCTTCTGTGCTGTGATGCCCTGGATCTGGGTTTCCAACCCCCCAGGATTGACCAGGAGATTCCCAAAAATTGAAGATTCATCTGGACACTGCTGTGCAGGAAGACTAAGGTGAACGTAATCATCGACGAGTTAAACAAAATGGCATCCATACCTCCTGCGGAGACCATGGGCATCATGGCGGCCTTTGCGAAGAGTGTTCCCGAGATTTTCCACTTGGCTTGTTCCCGCAATTGTCTGGCCATCTCTTTCCTCGGAGGTCCAGATCGCTCTGTGACCACTACTACCCATGGAGCGTTGAGCATCTGAAGGGTCAAAGGCCAAGATCAAGGACAGTAGCTCCGAGTAACACAGCACTATGTACACGGAAAAACAACACGAGCCACCAAACTCTATTGTGCACATATATCTGGTGTTCTCTTACTCCAATGAAATACATCTTGAATAATTTAAGGTCTTCTGAAAGAATAGTGCTTATTGCTGCACTGGCTTGGAATCTGTTTTCTAACTAGTGCCCGAGTTACTTCATTCCATGACTGGGGCCGGCCAAGCATTAACTCGTCCAAGCTGTAAGCTCTGGAATTTCTTCCTCTAAAACTCTCCATCTCTTCCCCTCCGGCTTTAAGAGTCTCCTTCGAACCTACCTCTAAGCAAGCAGTTTATCACCTATCCTACAATCTCCTCATGTGGCTCCGTGTCAAATGTTACTGTTGCCGATGGTCCAGAGGGGAGTGAATGGTCAACCAATGAAGATATACAAGACGTAGGACAGTAGATTTTTGATGACCAAGAGATAAGGAGACGGTGGATTAAGGTTGAATATCAGCAATGATCTTATTGAATCGCAGAGAAGTTATTCATTTTTTCCTCCAATCATGGGATGTGGGCGTCGCTGACAAGGTCAGCACTCATTGCCCATCCCTAATTGCCCATGAGAAGGTTGCGGTCCCTTCTTAAACCATCGCAGTCCATGTGGTGTAGATACGCCATAACGCTGTTAGGGAGCGAATTCCAGGATTGTGACCCGGCGATAGTGAAGGAACAGTGATATATTTCCAAGTAAGGATGGTGGGTATCTTGGAGGGGAATTTGCAGGGTGTGTGACACTAACTGGGGATTCACTTGTGCTTTTATATATAGGAGTGGACTCCTTCTTAAATCCTCCTGGTCCATGTGCCCTCTTGTTCTTGATGCTTTAACAAGTGGGAACAGTTTCTCTCCATCTACGCTGTCCAGCCATTGAATGAGGTATATTCTCTGAGCTATCAGAAAGTGAGAAATGATCTTATTCAAATGTATCATATTCTTCGAGGGCTTGAAGACTAGATGCTAAGAGGCAATTTTTGCAAGCCAGAAAGGCAAAAACTAGGGGCTATGGCCTCCGGGTGAGGGGTCAGTGCTTTAGGACCAGGGGGCTGTTTAGCACGGGGCTAAATCGTTGGCTTTGAAAGCAGATGAAGGCAGGCCAGCAGCACAGTTCAATTCCCGTACCAGCCTCCCCGAACAGGCGCCGGAATGTGGCGACTAGGGGCTTTTCACAGTAACTTCATTTGAAGCCTACTTGTGACAATAAGCCATTTTCATTTTCATTTCATGTGGAGAAATTCCTTCACTCGGAGAGTTGTGAATCATTAGAACGGGACATGGGTGTCGCTGGTTAGGTCAGCATTGACTGCTCATCCCTAGGATACCCTTCAGAAGGTGGTGGTGAGCTGCCTTCTTGAACTGCTGCAGTCCTTGAGGTGTAGATACACCCATCATGCTGTTAGGGAGGGAGCATCAGGATTTTGTCCCAGCGACAGTGAAGGAACGGCGATATCAGGGTGGTGAGTGACTTGGAGGGGAACCTCCAGGTTGGGAGGGGGGGGCGGGGGGGGGGGTTCCCAGGTATCTGCTGCCCTTGTCCCTCTAGATGGTGGTGGTCGTGGGTTTGGAAGGTGCTGCCGAAAGAACCTTATCGAGTTACTGGCGTGCATCTTGTAGATGGTACACACGTCTGCCACTGTTCATCGGTGCTGGAGGGTTGAATGTTTGTGGAAGGAGGAGTAATCAAGTGAACTGCTTTGTCTTGGATGGTGTTGAGCATCTTGAGTGCTGTTGGAGCTGTACTCATCCAGGGAAGTGGTGAGTATTCCATTACACTCCTGACGTGTGTCTTGTAGATAGTGGACAGACTTTGGGGGGTCAGGAGGTGAGTTACTCGGCGCAGGATTCCTAGCCTTTGACCTGCTCTGGTAGCCGCAGTATTAATATGGCTAGTCCAGTTCAGTTTCTGATCAATTATAACCCCAGGATGTTGATTGTGGGGAATTCAGCGATGGTAACGCCGTTGGATATCAAGGGGCGATGGTTAGATCCTCTCTTGTAGGAGATGGTCATTGCCTGGCACTTGTGTGGGGCAATTGTAACTTGCCACTTGTCAGCCCAAGCCTGGATATTTTCTGGGTCTTGCTGTAATTGGACAGGGACTGCTTCACTATCCGAGGAGTCGCGAATGGTGCTGAACATTGTGCAGTCATCCGCAAACATCCCCACTTCCGATCTCATGATGGAAGGGAGATTATTGATGAAGCAGCTGAAGATGGTTGGGCCGAGGACACGACCCTGAGGAACTCCTGCAGTGATGTCTTGGAGCTGAGGTGATTGACCTCCAACCTCCACAACCATCTTCCTTTGTGCCGGGTATGGCTCCAACCAATGGAGCATTTCCCTTCTGATTCCCATTGACTCCAGTTTAGCGCGGGGCTCCTTGATGCCACACTCGGTCAAATGCTGCCTTGATGTCGAGGGCAGTCACTCTCACTTCACCTCGGCATTCAGCTCTTTTGTCCACCTTTGAACCAAGGCTGAAATGAGGTCAGGAGCTGAGTGACCCTGGCGGAACCCAAACTGAGCGTCCGTGAGCAGGTTATTGCTGGGTAAGTGCCGCTTGATAGCACTGTTGATGACTCCTTCCATCACCTTGCTGACAATGGAGATTAGACTGATAGGGCGGTAATTGGCTGGGTTGGATTTGTCCTGTTTCTTGTGTACAGGACACACCTGGGCAATTTTCCACATTGCCGGGTAGATGCCAGTGCTTTAGTTGCACTGGAACAGCTCGGCTAGGGTGCGGCAAGTTCTGGAGCACAAGTCTTCAGTACTATTGCCAGAATATTGTCAGGTCCCATAGCCTTTGCAGTATCCAGTGACTTCAGCCATTCCTTGATATCACGTGGAGTTAATCGTATTGGCTGAAGACAGACATCTGTGATGCTGGGGACCTCCAGAGGAGACCGAATTGGATCATCCACTCAGCACTTCTTGCTGAAGATTGTTGCGAATGCCTCAGCCTTGTCTTTTGCTTATAAATGCTGGGCTCCTCCATCATTGAGGATGGAGATATTTGTGGAGCCTCCTCCTCCAGTGAGTTGGTTAATTGTCCACCACCATCAAGGCTGGATGTGGCAGGACTGCAGAGCTTAGATCTGATGTGTTCATTGTGGAATCGCTTAACCCTGTCTATTACTTGCTCCTTATGCTGTTTGGCACGCAAGAAGTCCTCTATTGTAGCTTTGCCAGGTTGAGACATCATTTTTCGGTATTCCTGGTGTTGCTCCTGACATGCTCTCCTGCATTCTTCATTGAACCAGGTTTGATCCCCTGGCTGGGTGGTAATGGGGGAGTGAGGGATAGGCCGGGTCAGGAGGTTGCAGATTGTGGTTGAAACAATTCTGCTGCTGATGGCCCACAGCGCCTCCTGGAGGCCCAGTCTGGAGTTGCTAGATCTGTTCAAAGTCTATCCCATTTAGCACGGTGGTAGTGCCACACAACACGATGGAGGGTATCCTCAATGTGAAGGTAGGACTTTGTCTTCACAAGGACTGTGCGGTGGTCACTCCTATCGATACTCTCATGGACAGATGTATCTGCAGCAGGCAGATTGGTGAGGGTGAGGTCCAGTATGTTTTTCCCTCTTGTTGGTTCCCTCACCACCTGCTGCAGTCCCAGTCGAGCAGCGATGCCCTTTAGGACCCGGCCAGCTCGGTCTGTGGTGGTACTACCGAGCCCCTCTTGGTGATGGACATTGAAGTCCCCACCCAGAACATATTCTGCGCCGTTGCCACCCTCAGTGCTTCCTCCAAGTGGTGTTCAACATGGAGGAGTACTGATTCATCAGCTGATGGTAGACGCTGTGTGGTTATCAGCAGGAGGTTTTCTTGCCCATGTTTAACCTGAAGCCAGGAGACTTGATGAGGTCCAGAGTCGATGTTGTTGATTCCCAGGACAACTCCCTCCCGACTGTATACCACTGTGCCACCACCTCTGCTGGGTCTCTCCTACCGGTGAGACAGGACATACCCAGGAATGGTGATAGTGGTGTCTGGGACATTGTAAGGTATGATTCTGTGAGTGTGACTATGTCAGGCTGTTGCTTGACCAGTCTGTGAGACAGTTCTCCCAACATTGGCACAGGTCCCCAGATGTTAGTAAGGAGGACTTTGTAGGGTGGACAGGGCTGATGCTGGGCGGTCCGTCCGGCTTCATTCCTGTTTTGTTTTTTCATAGCGGTTGAATACAACTGAGTGGCTTGTAAGGCCATTTCAGAGGGCATTTAAGAGTCAACTACATTGCACTTAGCCTCAAAGGAAAGCAGGTGGTAACTGAAATTTGAAGGATCCCTCGGTTGTTAAAATAATTTTCATTTTTATAGCACCTTGCACGATGTCAGGATGTCGCAAAGCGTTTTACATCCGACGAAGAGCAAGTGAGGTACATGCACTGCTGTAATGTAGGAATATCAGCCGCCAATGTTCCCACTTTGGCCGGGAAACTGGGAAACACCAATCTGCTGTTTTTCCAAAACATTCCATGGGATCTTTGGGATGGGGCCTCCTCGATTTAACGTGTCGTTGGAAAGATGCTCACCTCTACCGGTGCAGCGTTCCCTCAGCTGCTGCCCATTATCAGACTGGATTACGTGTTCAGTTCAGACTGTGTTGGGGGTCTCCCGGGGGGGGGGGGGGGGGGGGGGGGGGGGGGGGGGGGGGGGGGATCTCGAACTCATAGCTTCCTGACTCTACACACGGACAGACACACATACGAAATAGGAGCAGAAGTAGGCCAATCGGCCCCTCAAACCTGATCCGCCTCTTGACAGAATCAGAGCTGACCTGTTTGTGTTTCGCGTTCCCCATCTACCCCCCCCCCCCTCCGATAACCTTCGACCCCCTTGCCCAACAAGAATCCCCCTCCCTCCACCTTCGATATATTCAATGGCTCCGCCTCTGATGCGAGAGTGACAGCCACAAAGCTACAGCTGACAATGGCAAGGAGCTGAAATATAAAGAGGAATAGGAGCGGTTCTCCCTCGTGTCCGGGGCCGGTATTTAACCCTCAAACAGTACAGCTATCAAAACAAACAGATTATCTGGTCCATCATCATATTCTGGTTTGTGGACTCTTCCTGTGCACGTGTCGACCGCTGTGTTCCCCGCCTCACCACGGACCCCATACTGCCAGCAAGTGCCTCATTGGCTGTAAAACACTCTGACTCACCCTGAGGTGGTGAAAGGTGCTATGGAAATGCACGTTCTTCCTTCACTTGGATATTTCAAATGGGGGGGGCGGGGGCGGTCAAGCGAATGTTTGAAGTCTTCGTCTTCTGCCCATCCGTCCGTGAGGTGCCAAAACAAACTCCAAACTGTGCCACGCCTGCAATCTGTGGCTTGACTATTGGCCGTGAGGGAGTTGTCTTTCCCTGAAGTCAGGAACCGAAATCCAAGTGGCTCAAAGTTGAAATCGGGCCTACCCCTCAACTAAAGCCATGATACAAATTCGACAAAAGCAGACGTGCCCATTGTGGTGATCCACTGTAATAGGAGATGTAAGGTGGGACCTCCACTACAGGTTCGCCGGTAGCTCCTGCCGGCTGGCTCCGCCCACGGAGAACTGTATAAATATACATGACCTCCAGTGCCCTGCCATTTCGCCAGCTGCAGCAGGAGGCCACACATCTGACTGTAATAAAGCCACAGTTGTACCCAACATAAGTCTTTGTGCAATTGATCGTGCATCAATTTATTACAGTCAGATTTTCCACAGAATGGATATCAGAATTAAGCCCGATCGCCTGCAGCTGGATCCTCACTCGCCCGACGCCAGGAAAGACTTTACTCACTGGCTAGCATGTTTCGAGGCTTACCTCAACGCGGCGGACCCCACTCCAAGATAAATGTCCTGTACTCCAGACTGAGCTCCAGCGTGTTCCCGTTGATCCAAGAGGCCACGAATTACACAAAAGCAATGGAACTCCTCAAAGAACACTGCGCGCAGAAGGCGAACACGCTCTTCGCCAGGCATGTACTCGCCACCCGCTCGCAACTACCTGGTGAGTCCATCGAAGACTTCTGGCGGGCCCTAATTCCACTTGTCCGGGAATGTGACTGTCAGGCCTTCACGGCCGCCGAACACTCGAATCTCCTCATGCGCGATGCCTTCGTGACGGGGATTGCGTCGGACCGCATCCGAGAACGATTGCTGGAAGGGGCCACGCTCGAACTGGCGGAGACAAAAACCTTGGCGCTCTCCATGACGGTCGCATCCCGTAACGTACAATCGTACCTCTCCCGCCGCGCTGCCCACCCTTCTACTCCTTCCTACCCCTCCTGGACCCCGCCGACGACCTCCTCAGCCGGGGCCCTGCCTTCCCAATACGCCTGCGCCGCACGCCGATCCGCGCACCCCGGGGGTCCCCGCTGCTACTTCTGCAGTCAGCAGAAGCACCCCCGCCAACACTGCCCGGCCCGCACTGCCGTTTGTAAAGCCTGCAGTAAAAAGGGCCACTTCGCGGCTGTGTGCCAGGCCCGTGCAGTCGCTGCGATCGCTCCCGCTATCGGCCCCTGCCCCACGCCAGACGCACAATGGGAGCCGCCATCTTCTCCTCCCGGGGCCATGTGCGACCAATGGGCGCCGCCATCTTGTCCTGACCCCGCAATGTGCGCACCATGGGCGCCGCCATCTTGTCCCCTACAGGATCTCTGGACATCCCGACATCAGAACCGCACACGCTCGCCACCCGAAGCATCCGATGGCTACCCGCAGCTCGCTTCAATGACGCTGGATCAATCTCGCCCGCACAACCTGGCCACCGCGTCGACGACGGTTAAAATCAACGGCCACGCGACCTCGTGCCTGCTGGACTCCTGGAGCACCGAAAGCTTTGTTCACCCAGATATGGTAAGGCGCTGCTCCCTCGCGGTCCACCCTGCCAATCAAAGGATCTCCCTAGCCTCCGGATCCCACTCCATCCCGATCTAAGGCTTTTGTACAGTCACCCTCACGGTCCAGGGCGTAGAATTTAGTAACTTCCGCCTCGATGTTCTTCCTAATCTCTGCACTGCACTCCTGTTGGGCTTGGACTTCACCCTCAAATTCGGCGGGCCCTTACCCCCCCTTACCGTTTGCGGCCTTGCGACCCTCAAGGTCGATCCCCCCTCCCTTTTTGCCAATCTAACTGTGGATTGCAAGCCCGTTGCCACTAGGAGCAGACAGTACAGCACCCAGGACAAGACCTTCATCAGGTCCGAAGTCCAGCGGCTGCTTAAGGAGGGTATTATCGAGGCCAACAACAGCCCCTGGAGAGCCCAAGTGGTAGTGGTTAAAACTGGGGAGAAACACAGGATGGTCATGGACTACAGCCAGACCATCAATCGGTACACGCAGCTCGACGCGTACCCCCTCCCACGCATATCTGATACGGTCAATCAGATTGCGCAGTACCGGGTCTTCTCAACAATTGACCTGAAATCCGCCTACCACCAGCTCCCCATCCGGAAGTCGGACCGGCCATACACTGCCTTTGAGGCGGACGGTCGCCTCTACCACTTCCTTAGGGTCCCTTTCGGTGTCACAAATGGGGTCTCGGTCTTCCAAAGAGAGATGGACTGAATGGTCGACCAGGACGGTATGCGGGCCACCTTTCCGTACTTAGATAATGTCACCATCTGCGGCCATGACCAGCAGGACCACGATGCCAACCTCGATAAATTCCTCCGCACTGCCACTCTTCTCAACCTGACCTACAACAAAGAGAAGTGTGTGTTCAGCACGACCCGGTTAGCCATTCTCGGCTATATAGTCCAAAACGGACTTCTCGGGGGCGACCCCATGTGCCCCCTCATGGAACCTCCCCTCCCCCACTGCCCCAAGGCCCTCAAATGCTGCCTGGGGTTCTTTTCCTACTACGCTCAGTGGGTCCCAAACTATGCGGACAAGGCCCGCCCACTCATTCAGTCCACCCAATTCCCCCTCGCGGCCGAGGCACAACACACTTTCGCCCGCATCAGAGCAGACATCGCCAAGGCCGGGATGCGCGCAGTGGACGAGTCACTGCCTTTCCAAGTAGAAAGCGACGCTTCAGACGTCGCTCTTGCCACCACTCTAAACCAGGCAGGCAGACCAGTGGCATTCTTTTCCCGCACACTTCATGCCTCAGAAATTCAACACTCATCCATCGAGAAGGAGGCCCAAGCTATCGTTGAAGCTGTGCGGCATTGGAGGTATTACCTGGCCGGTAAGAGATTCACTCTCCTTACGGACCAATGGTCGGTAGCCTTCATGTTCAATACCACACAGCGGGGCAAGATCAAAAATGATAAAATCTTGCGGTGGAGAATCGAGCTCTCCACCTATAATTACGAGATCTTGTATCGCCCCGGTAAACTCAACGAGCCCCCAGACACCCTCTCCCGAGGTACATGTGCCAGCGCACAAGTGGACCAACTCCGGGCCCTACACGACAGCCTTTGTCACCCAGGGGTCACTCGAATGTACCATCTGGTCAAAGCTCGCAATCTGCCCTACTCCGTCGAGGAAGTAAGGACAGTCACCAGGGACTGCCAGGTCTGTGCGGAGTGCAAGCCGCACTTCTACCGGCCAGACCGTGCGCGCCTGGTGAAGGCTTCCCGCCCCTTTGAACACCTCAGCGTGGATTTCAAAGGGCCCCTCCCCTCTACTGACTGTAACACGTACATTCTCAGTGTGGTCGATGAGTATTCCAGATTCCCCTTCGCCATCCCATGCCCCGCTATGACGTCTGCCACCATCATCAAGGCCCTCACCACCAACTTCGCTCTGTTCGGTTTCCCCGCCTACATCCACAGTGACAGGGGATTCTCATTCATGAGCGATGAGCTGCGTCAGTTCCTGCTCAGCAGGGGTATCACCTCCAGCAGGACGACCAGCTACAACCCCCGGGGAAACGGGCAAGTAGAACGGGAGAATGGGACGGTTTTGAGGGCCTGTCCAGCTGGCCCTACGGTCCAGGAACCTCCCAGCCTCTTGCTGGCCGGAGGTCCTCCCTGATGCTCTACACTCCATCCGGTCACTATTGTGCACCGCCACTAATAACACACCCCATGAACGTGTTTTTACCTTCCCCAGGAAGTCCACATCCGGGGTGTCGCTCCCGACTTGGCTCGCAGCCCCAGGACTGGTCCTTCTCCATAGGCACGTCCGACTCCACAAGGCGGACCCCTTGGTGGGCAGGGTTCATCTGCTCCACGCCAACCCTCAATATGCCTACGTTGAGTTCCCCGACGGCCGCCAAGACACTGTCTCACTCAGGGGCCTGGCACTGTCAGGTTCCACCCCAACACACCCCCCCACCAATGGCCCCCCCCCATCTCCCACCGCGCTGCCAATATTGACCCCACCAGACCACCCCCCCCCTCCCCTTTTCTGCACAAGAGGACTTCGGCACGCTCCCGGAGTTCCCCGATGACTGGCCAGCATCAACACCGCCATCACCGCCATCGGTGCCACCTCCACCACCGCCAGCACCGACTTCGCCGCCACCGTTACGGCGCTCCCAACGAAGCACCAAAGCACCGGGCCGGCTGAACCTTTGACGGACTCCGGACCGTCAACATGGACTTTTCTTTCCCTACCACTGTACATAATTGCACTAATTGTATATAGTTTCATATCACCCCCGCCAGACTCATTTTTAGCAGGGGGTGAATGTGGTGAACCACTGTAATAGGAGATGGAAGGTAGGACCTGCACTACAGGTTCGCTGGTAGCTCCTGCCGGCTGGCTCCGCCCAGGGAGAACGGTATAAATATGCATGACCTCCAGTGCCCTGCCATTTCACCAGCTGCAGCAGGAGGCCACACATCTGACTGTAATAAAGCCACAGTTGTACCCAACTTAAGTCTTTGTGCAATTGATCGTGCATCACCCATGCTAGGGTTGTGACGCTTCATCGACATTCCGATCCTGGGCAGAGTGGGCATGTGACTTCGCTGATTGGTACCTCAGGGTTGTAATTTAATTGAACAACAATCAGACAAGATTGAGGGAGAGAATGAGAGAGAGAGAGAGAGAGAGAGAGAGGAGCAACTGTCAAGCCTCATTTGAAAGGAATGGCTCCGGCCCCATGTGGAATGGTTTAGAGTGTATTAACAAGCTCGGATTAACACGGCTACATCTGGGGTAAATATGAGGCATTTAGTGCATATCACAAGTCTTTGTAGGTGCTGTACTTCATCGAGCTCAAGCCTAGCTTGATCCCTTCACGGGTTTAAAACGAGACAGGATTAGTACGAGAAATTCCTGATCGACAAACCAGCCAACACAGTGGCTGGCGGCGCGCACAGCTGCAAATGTAACTTTCCCAACAGCAATCTTTCTCGCTGAGTTTTCAACGGCGGGGCTGTTATACAGAAAGTGTTCCGAGCGCCATAAACTATCCCCCTGTTGTTCCTCCACTAACTGGGCCAGTCCAGGGTTGCAGCGATTTCCTTGCCAATCCTACTAAAAAATGACATTCCTTGTTCTGTTTCTTGGTTTTAACCCTCCCCTGGTTGGCGAAAGCACTTATGTGGATTCAGCTATGAGCTGTGATTCAGTTGGTAGCAACACCCCCCCCCTAGGTCAGAAGGCTGGAGGTCGTGCAGAGGTGTCCCCTTTCAGATGAGGCATCGAGCCAAGGCTCTGTCTCCATCTCAGACAGATGGCCATGATTTCAATGCAGGAGAGCTCTTCTCAATGTTCTGAGCTAATATTTATCCTTCAACGTATACAAATCCGATGCCAGTGCTTAGGTAGTTACATTGTATATGTTGTGTTGCCCTATTATGTATTTTCTTTTATTCCCTTTTCTTCTCATGTACTTAATGATCTGTTGAGCTGCTCACAGAAAAATACTTTTCACTGTACCTCAGTACACGTGACAATAAACAATCCAATCCAATCCAAATTACTGATCATTTGGCCACTTAATTGGTTGCTAGTTGTTGGAGCTTACTGTGCACCAACTGGCTGCCACATTTCCTACAATGCAATAGTGTGCACACCTCAAAAAGGAATTCCATTAGCGCCAGATGCTGTAAATGCCTTTAATGGATAGCAGCATGACATCACTAGAAAGGAATTGTGTCATGTGATCCATTCTTAGTTTCACTCTAGCCTGTAAGCAGAACACAGCACACACAACTCTGCTGCTGATATCTTCATGATGTCTATCCATTTATATATGTCCACACATGTATAGTCTAAATATATCAACCCACAATGTGTTTACACAATACCTTATAAGAGGTTGATGCCTTTTGTTATTCATTCAAGGGGTGAGGGCATCACTGATTAGGGCAGCATTCATTGCCCATCTCTAGTTTACCCTCAGGAAGGTGGCGTTGACGTGTCTTCCTGAACCGCTGCAATCCCTGTGGTGTAGCGTCCCCCACAGTGCTGTTAGGCAGGGAATTCCAGGATTTTGATCCAACAACAGTGAAGGAACACCGATATATTTCCAAGCCAAGATGGTGAGTGACCTGGAGTGGAACGTCCTGGTGGTGGTGTTCCTAGGTATCTGTTGCCCTTGTCCTTCTAGATGGTAGAGTTCTGGGTTTGGAAGGTGCTGTCTCCGGATCCTTCTCAGTTGTTGAAGTCAATCTTGTCGGTGATGCACACGGCTGCTACTGTACTTCAGTGGTGGAGGGAGGGAATATTTGTGGAAGGGGGAGCAATCAAGAGGGATGTTTTATCCTGGATGGTGTGGAGCTTCTTGAGTGTTGTTAGAGCTGCACTCATACTGGCAAGTGGAGAGTATTCCAACACACTCCTGACTTGTGCCTTGTAGATGTTTGACAGGCTTTGGGGAGTGAGGAGGTGAGTTATTTGCAGCAGGATTCCTAGCCTCTAACTTGCTCTTGTAGACACAGCATTTATATGGCTAGTCCAATTCAATATTTGGTCATTGGTAACCCCCAGGATGCTGCATGGGGTTTATATCATTATGAAACACAACATGGTGGCAGTGGTGGTATGATGGTGTAGCAGCAAGATTAGGTACAGGTGCAACATGGTGAACAGCCTTGGATCGTGCTATAATACATGAAATGACCCTCAACATTTTGGTCAGGCCACAACAGGCTTTCAGCGTCGGAGAGTGTTGAGAAAGCAGGGCGCTGACCATGCAGAAAGTCACTAGAGACATCTGCAGCAGTGCTGCGTTCTGCCCACAGGCCAATGTGAAACTGAGACTGGATCGCATGGCACACCTCCCTTCTAGTGATGGCAAGCTGCTATCCCTTAAAGGCATATTAAATCAGCAAGGCACTTTGGGACATTGTGAAAGATGCTATATAAATGTACAGTACGAAGTCTTACAACACCAGGTTAAAGTCCAACAGGTTTGTTTCGATGTCACTAGCTTTCGGAGCGCTGCTCCTTCCTCAGGTGAATGAAGAGGTCTGTTCCAGAAACACATATATAGATAAATTCAAAGATGCCAAACAATGCTTGGAATGCGACCATTAGCAGGTGATTAAATCTTTACAGATCCAGAGATGGGGTAACCCCAGGTTAAAGAGGTGTGAATTGTATCAAGCCAGGACAGTTGGTAGGATTTCGCAGGCCAGATGGTGGGGGATGAATGTAATGCGACATGAATCCCAGGTCCCGGTTGAGGCCGCACTCATGTGTGCGGAACTTGGCTATAAGTTTCTGCTCGGCGATTCTGCGTTGTCGCGGGTCCTGAAGGCCGCCTTGGAGAACGCTTACCCGGAGATCAGAGGCTGAATGCCCTTGACTGCTGAAGTGTTCCCCGACTGGAAGGGAACATTCCTGCCTGGTGATTGTTGCGCGATGTCCGTTCATTCGTTGTCGCAGCGTCTGCATGGTCTCGCCAATGTACCATGCTTCAGGACATCCTTTCCTGCAGCGAAGGAGGCCATTCGGCCCATCAAGTCTACCTCATACGCTGCAGGAAAGGATGTCCCGAAGCATGGTACATTGGCGAGACCATGCAGACGCTGCGACAACGAATGAACGGACATCGCGCAACAATCACCAGGCAGGAATGTTCCCTTCAAGTCGGGGAACACTTCAGCAGTCAAGGGCATTCAGCCTCTGATCTCCGGGTAAGCGTTCTCCAAGGCGGCCTTCAGGACCCGCGACAACGCAGAATCGCCGAGCTGAAACTTATAGCCAAGTTCCGCACACATGAGTGCGGCCTCAACCGGGACCTGGGATTCATGTCGCATTACATTCATCCCCCACCATCTGGCCTGCGAAATCCTACCAACTGTCCTGGCTTGGTACAATTCACACCTCTTTAACCTGGGGTTACCCCATCTCTGGATCTGTAAAGATTTAATCACCTGCTAATGGTCGCATTCCAAGCATTGTTTGGCATCTTGGAATTTGTCTATATATGTGTTTCTGGAACAGACCTCTTCATTCACCTGAGGAAGGAGCAGCGCTCCGAAAGCTAGTGACATCGAAACAAACCTGTTGGACTTTAACCTGATGTTGTAAGACTTCGTACTGTGCTCACCCCAGTCCAACGCCGGCATCTCCACATCATATAAATGTAAGCATTTCTTTTCACATGGCCACCCTCCTCTGCAGGGATATAGAACATAGAACATACAGTGCAGAAGGAGGCCATTCGGCCCATCAAGTCTGCACCGACCCACTTAAGCCCTCGCTTCCACCCTACCCCGTAACCCAATAACCCTTCCTAACCTTTTTGGTCATGAAGGGCAATTTATCATGGCCAATCCACCTAACCTGCACGTCTCTGGATTGTGGGAGGAAACCGGAGCACCCGGAGGAAATTCACGCAGACACGGGGAGAACGTGCAGACTCCGCACAGACAGTGACCCAAGCCGGGAATCGAACCTGGGACCCTGGTGCTGTGAAGCCACAGTGCTATCCACTTGTGCTACCGTGCACACAGTAATTTGACCAACATAAAGACGTTTAATTGAATTTCAGCGAGAGTTAGTGGTATCAGACAGCAAATATTTAACCCACTCAGGAAATGCTCAGGTTACTGCTACTGATCAAAAGGTGGACAGGGAATGTCGTTCTCCGAGCATTGTCATGTATTCTGAGCACAGAAACTGACCTTTCGACCCAAAGTCTGGTGTTTATACCACACACTAGTCTCCTCCCACCCTTATTCATCTAACCCCATCAAATTAACCTTTCACCAGCTTTTATTTATCTAACTTCCCCTTAAATGCATCACGCCCATTTGTCTTAACCACTCCCCGTGATAGCAAGGTCCACATTCTCGTCACTCCCTGTGATAGTGAATACCACGTTCTCGTCACTCTCTGGGTAGCGAAGCTTCTCCTGGATTCCCAATCCGGCTTATTAGTGAGTGTCTTATTATTATGGTCTGCCTTCAGATGTGAAAATGCTTTAGCTATTTCTACCCTTTCAAACTCCTTCTTAATTTTAAAAACCTCAGTCAGATCTCCTCTCTTGTCTTTTACCCTGACTTTTACCAGGGAAGCGCGGTAGCACTGTGGATAGCACAATTGCTTCACAGCTCCAGGGTCCCAGGTTCGATTCCGGCTTGGGTCAGTGTCTGTGCGGAATCTGCACATCCTCCCCGTGTCTGCGTGGGTTTCCTCCGGGTGCTCCGGTTTCCTCCCACAGTCCAAAGATGTGTGGGTTAGGTGGGTTGGCCGTGATTAATTGCCCTTAGTGTCCACAATTGCCCTTAGTGTTGGGTGGGGTTACTGGGTTATGGGGATAGGGTGGAGGTGTTGATCTTGGGTAGGGTGCTCTTTCCAAGGGCCGGTGCAGACTCGATGGGCCGAATGGACTCCATCTGCGCTGTAAATTCTGTGATCTGATATGTGAACCCACTCAGTTCTGGTCTCACACTCATAAATCCTTCTCCATTGCCCCTACATCCTTTTTATAATATGTGTGCGGAGCTTTCCTTTTATGATATCAGCAGTCATCATTTCCATCCTTTACAACAACAGCTTACATTCATGTATCGCCTTTAAGTTAATGAAGCATCCCAAGGCGCGCCACCGAGCCACGTTAGGAGATTTTAGCTCAGGTGCCCAAAATCTTGGTCAAAGAGGTAGCTCTTAAAGAGTATCTTCCAGCAAGGTAGAGACAGAGGCGTTTAGGAAGAGAATCCAGAGCTTGGGCCCAGGCCACTGAAGGTACGGCCGCTGATGGTGAAGAAATTAAAATTGGGGATACTCAAATGGCCAGAATTAGTGGAACACCGATTTTCCGGAGGGTTCTGGGGTTGGAGGAGATTACAGAAAGAGGGAGGGATGTGAAAACAAGGATGACAATTTTAAAATCAAGATGTTGAACTGGTCTCCAGGGTAGGTCAAGGAGCACAGAGCTAATAGGGGGATAGGGCAGCACGGTAGCATAATGGTTAGCACAGTTGCTGCACAGCTCCAGGATTCCAGGTTCGATTCCCGGCTTGGGTCGCTGCCTGTGCGGAGTCTGCACGTTCTCCCCGTGTCTGCGCAGGTTTCCTCCGGGTGCTCCGGTTTCCTCCCACAGTCCAAAGACGTGCAGGTTAGGTGGATTGGCCACGCTAAATTGCCCTTAGTGTCCAAAAAGGTTAAGTGGAGTTACTGGGTTACGGGGATAAAGGGGATAGGGTGGAGGCATGGGGCTTAAGTAGGGTGCTCTTTCCATGGACCGGTGCAGACTCGATGGGCTGAATGGCCTTCTTCTGCACTGTAAATTCTATGAAATCTCTGACTTGCTACAAGTTAAGGTGCAGGCAGCAGATATTTGGAGGACTTCAGGTTTACAGACGGTAGCATGTGAGAGAGCAGCCAGGAGTGTGTTGGAATAGTCTACGGGTACCAAACGTGTGAATGAGCTGGGACAGGGCGAAGTAAGGGATGGGCTTTCACCACAATCGATTGATAGTCAACATTACTGACACCAGCTTAAATTGTCAATTTATTCATTGAATTTAACTCCACTGTCACCGTGGTGAGGTGACATCACCACTGCTCCACTGTCATCCCAGCATGAAGTCAGAAGCTCATCTCAAGATCAATTGTGACACCAAGGTTACAAATCCTGGCCTCAGACTGTTGCCAGGGAGAGGGGGCGGCGTCCGTCGGTGGCTTGGGAACGGAGTTTGGATCAAAACGATAATTCCAGTCTTCCCAATATTTCATTGGAAGAAATCTCTTCTCGTCCAGTATTGGATGTCTGATATGGACTCTGGTCTTTTAGCAACCATGTAGGGGTCCAGGGAGGAAGCGGGGAGGTAGACACGGGTGTCTGCATGAACATGTGTTTTGGGGTGATGTCGCCAAGGGGCAGTGTGTAGATGAGATATAGAAAGGGCCGAGGATAGATCCTGATATCAGAGCTAACAGTGTGGGAGCTGTAAGAGAAGCCATTACCAGTTATTCGCTGGCTACAATTAAGTCAATAAGAACGGGAGCATGGTGAGAACAGTGTCCAGCTGGACCACAGTGAAGAGGTGTTGGAAGAGGATGGCATGGTCAAGGACTGCGGGCAGGTGGAGATGGATGAGGTTTTACCTTTGTCTAGGTGATGCAGGATGTCATTCGTGACTTTGATCAGAGCTGTACTGTTTCTTTGAGGGGAAGGGTTATGACGGCAACTGTAAAGGAGAGAAGGACAACCTCCGACAAGAGAGAGGACCATTTACAATATCAGCTCCCTTGGGGGCCAGGAGGGGAGGTTGGGTGATCAGCAGTTTAATGGGAATTGGTGCGAAGGTTCTTGTGGACAAGATGAGATCAGAAATGATGTGCGGGGAGATGGGAAAGAAACTAGAGAAATGTACAGGTTGTCGTGTTAATCACCCTGGGGTAACACGGACTGCAACTGGATGCAGTTGTACTGGAAAGTAGACTCCAAACGTTGACGTTAGTTCAATATGCTTTATGAACTTGTTAAGCAGTGCACACAATTCGCTGTGGGTTTGACACTCTACCAATCTAAGTGTGCTTACTATAACTAACTAGACCAGACTAGCTCTGAGCCACGTGTAGAAGGTGCTAACTGATATATGCACCCTGACTGTCACTACAGTTGTCACCAGTGGAAAGAGGCAGAGCGTTGATGCCTCGTGTGTTTTATAGTGGGAGACCACTTTCTAGTGTTCTGCCTGGTGATTGGTTGTGTTTTGTCCTGTGTGTTGATTGGCTGTACTGGGTGTCTGTCACTGCCTGTCTGTATCTCATTAGAACATAGAACATAGAACGATACAGCGCAGTACAGGCCCTTCGGCCCACGATGTTGCACCAACATGGGAAGTCAAAAAACAAAAGCCATCTAACCTACACTATGCCATTATCATCCATATTCTTATCCAATAAACTTTTAAATGCCCTCAATGTTGGCGAGTTCACTACTGTTGCAGGTAGGGCATTCCACGGCCTCACCACTCTTTGCGTAAAGAACCTACCTCTGACCTCTGTCCTATATCTATTACCCCTCAGTTTAAGGCTATGTCCCCTCGTGCTAGCCATTTCCATCCGCGGGAGAAGGCTCTCACTGTCCACCCTATCTAACCCCCTGATCATTTTGTATGCCTCTATTAAGTCTCCTCTTAACCTTCTTTCTAACGAAAACAACCTCAAGTCCATCAGCATTTCCTCATAAGATTTTCCCTCCATACCAGGCAACATCCTGGTAAATCTCCTCTGCACCCGTTCCAAAGCTTCCACGTCCTTCCTATAATGAGGTGACCAGAACTGTACGCAATACTCCAAATGCGGCCGTACCAGAGTTTTGTACAGCTGCAACATGACCTCATGACTCCAGAACTCAATCCCTCTACCAATAAAGGCCAACACTCCATAGGCCTTCTTCACAACCCTATCAACCTGGGTGGCAACTTTCAGGGATCTATGTACATGGACACCGAGATCCCTCTGCTCTCCACACTTTTTACCATTTTACCATTAGTCAAATATTCCGCATTCCTGTTATTCCTTCCAAAGTGAATCACCTCACACTTCTCTACATTAAACTCCATTTGCCACCTCTCAGCCCAGCTCTGCAGCTTGTCTATGTCCCTCTGTAACCTGCAACATCCTTCCGCACTGTCGACAACACCACCGACTTTAGTGTCTGCAAATTTACTCACCCACCCTTCTGTGCCCTCCTCTAGGTCATTTATAAAAATGACAAACAGCAACGGCCCCAGAACAGATCTTTGTGGTACGCCACTTGTAACTGAAATCCATTCTGAACATTTCCCATCAACCACCACCCTCTGTCTTCTTTCAGCGAGCCAATTTCTGATCCATATCTCTAAATCACCCTCAATCCCCAGCCTCCGTATTTTCTGCAATAGCCTACCGTGGGGAACCTTATCAAACGCTTTACTGAAATCCATATACACCACATCAACTGCTCTACCCTCGTCTACCTGTTCAGTCACCTTCTCAAAGAACTCGATAAGGTTTGTGAGGCATGCCCTACCCTTCACAAAGCCATGCCGACTATCCCTAATCATATTATTCCATATTATTATTAGGTGCATGAGTGCATATCATGACACAGGTTCAGGGCTTGAGTGGCCGAGAGGGTTAAAGGAGGTTTGACCAAGTAGATTAGTGGAAGGTTTAGCTCAGTTGGCTAGACAGCTGGCTTGTGATGCAGAGCCAGACCAGCAGCACAGGTTCAATTCCCGTACCGGCTGAGTTTATTGCCAAAGACCCTGCCTCAAATGGGGAAGCAGCCTATGGTCACCTGGGGCTCTGGTGACTTTACCTCTACCTTACAGGCAGCTACTCCGATCCCCTCGATATGAGGGTCAGAGAAACCCGTGTGATGTTGGAGATGAGGATATGGTGGACAACTGGTTTCCCCATCCTCTGCCAGATCTGGCTGGACAACTTCAATTGCTGAGGGTGCGGAGACAGAGTGGGGGGGTTTAAGAAGACAGTTTGCAGCTGGGGTTTATCTTTGCATTCCAGAATTACCCTGGAACAGTGAACAGTCACAGCAGGTGGGAGCAATAGTGTTTGAAGTGGTCCAGCCAGATCTGGCAGAGGATGGGGAAACCAGTTGTCCACCATATCCTTTCAACACCTTGTCCCTTGTGCGCAAGGGGGCAGAGATTAGAGCTAGACCAGGGGACATGGCCAGGGTGTGAAAGAGAGGGAGAGAGAGAGAGAGATGGTTCTGCTGGTGAGCTAGGCCATCAAAGATGGAGGTGAGGTGCAGTTGAATAAATCAGTAGCTGTAGAAATGTGGTAAACAGAGAGTCAAAAGCTAAGTAGTTGGGATTTTGATGATACAGTTGTGAGTTATAAGTTTAGAATCACAGAATTTACAGTGCAGAAAGAGGCCATTTGGCCCATCGAGTTTGCACTGGCTCTTGGAAAGACAACCCTACATAAGCCCACGCCTCCACCCTATCCCCGTAACCCAGTAACACCACCTAACGTTTTTGGATACTAAGGGCCATTTAGCCTGGCCAATCCACCTGCACATCTTTGGGAGGAAGCCGGAGCACCCGGAGGAAACCCAACGCAGATACGGGGAGAACGTGCAGACTCCGCACAGACAGTGACCCAAACCGGGAATCGAACCTGGGACCCTGGAGCTGTGAAGCAACAGTGCGAACCAATATGCTACCATTCCACCTTAAACCTATCGCATTGTCTCATCTGTCCTTTCCATTTCACCCCCTGTTTTGTTGATTCACTTTTCTCCATTAGGGACATTGAATGACTTTGCGAGGGAGAGTTCAAGCTAATTGGGTATCGTGGAATCTCACAGCACAGAAGGAGGCGAGTTGGCCCATTGTTCCTCCGCTTGCTCTCTGAAAAGGCTGTCCAATTAGTTGCACCCCCATTGCCTCCTTCCCTCCAGCTGTGCAATTTTTTTAACTTTCAAGTATTTATCCCATTCCCTTTTGAAAGTTACTCTTGAATTTGCTTCCACTGCCTGACAGGCAGCGCCTTCCCGACCACAACAACCCTCCTCGTCACCCCTCTCCCTTTCGCCAAATTATTTTCAATCTGTGTCGCGTGGGCTACCGAACCTCCTGCCACAGGGAACAGTTTCTCCGCGCTTCCCCTCTCGAAACCCAATCTTGGATTTGAACCCCTTCTCTTCAATCATCCCTGCACCTTCATTGGCCAAGCACAAATGACCCCAGCTTCTCCATTCGCTCAGGACATGGGGAATCGGAGTGGCCCAGTCATCACTCCAGCCTTATCCATCATCCGGTCAGATCGTAGCATCTGTATCTTAACTCCATTTACCCGTCTGGGACCCTTAATTCACTTGGGCTTAAAACCTCACTATCAATCTCAGTTTTGAAACTTTCGACTGAGCAGCGGAAGGGGGTCCCTGATCTCCACTCCACTTTGTGTGAGGAAGGGTTTCCTGACCCCGCCCCTGAATGACCTCACTCTAATTATAAGGTTTTGCCCCCCGCCCCTCGTTCTGGAGTCTGCCCACTCCCCCAGAGAAACCTGCTTCTCTCAAATCTATTAACTCCTTAAATCATCTTAAATACCTCAGTCAGTTAATCTTTTCTACTCAAACTGGTAGAACGTAAGAATTCCAACACTACAGGAGGCCATTCTTCCCATCAAGTCTGAGCTGACCCTCTGAAAGAACAGCCTATCCAGGCCCACTTCCCCCACTCTATCCTCATAACCCCACCTAACCTGCACATGGTTGGACTGGGGGAGGGAACCGGAGCACCCGGAGGAAACCCACGCAGACACGGGGGGGGACGTGCAAACTCCACAGTCACCCAAGGCCGGAATTGAACCCTGGTCCCTGGTGCTAAGCATTGTGCCTCCGTGCTGCCCATTCGAGAGAATACAACTCGAGGTAATGTGACCAGTCCTCATAATTTAACCCTTTTGTTTAGCACAGGGCTAAATCGCTGGCTTTGAAAGCAGACCAAGGCAGGCCAGCAGCACGGTTCAATTCCCGTACCAGCCTCCCCGAACAGGCGCCGGAATGTGGCGACTAGGGGCTTTTCACAGTAACTTCATTTGAAGCCTACTTGTGGCAATAAGCGATTTTCATTCATTCATTTTCATTCACTATCATCCTGTAAGGTGAGTTCTGGTACACAGAGCTGAAGGCACTGCTTGAAATGGGGACTTATTATAACACATCCTTAAACCATGATAAAGACCTCAGTTAGATCACCCTCCTCCCCTTCATCTTCCCTTATCCTTCTATGCTGTAGACTCTCCACAGATCAGAAGTTGTTCATCCCTGGGTATCGTTCAGAGAAAGACAGTAGCAGAGGTGACAAATGAGCTGGAATCCTGATAGCTGACACTCAGTATAAAGCAGCAGGTTGTTACCGAAGACAGGATCCACTACCTGTGAGGGTGAGTGACAGTCATTGTCTGTGGTCTGCGGTTCGACAGACAAAAGCCTTTTACCATCAAATATTTAAGGTGGAAATCGTCCTCAGGTTTTACTGATGGCCTGCAGTCTGTTCACACATAGCCAGGTGGGAACGAGAGGGAGCTGTGGGTCAGGTTGGGGGGTTCTGGTGGGGAGTGGGGTTGAACCAGCAGAGTCATCTGGATTCCAGCCGGTCACAGCAGAGGTTTCAGAGATCATTAAGAAAGCTTAATGAGCTGCGGTAAGATCTTAATGCAATTCTGTTCTACATTTAATAAGGCAGAATAAATAAATTAGCCCATGACACTGAACCTCAGAAATTGTCATCGCACCGAGCTCCTGTTAAAAATGGATTTACAGGGAGGTTGGCTCCCGAAAGGTGGCTCAATGAGATTAGTGATGAGAAGTGAGCTAATATTCTCTGGCGTTTAAATGATTCAGAGGTGACCTCATTGAAACATGTATAGTTCTCCCGTGCCTGGTTTAAATAAATCGACCCACAATGTGTTTACATAATCCCTTATGGATAATTGGTGCCTTTATATCATTATAGAAACACAACATGGTGGCAGCGACTCTTTCCCTTGGCTGGAGGGTCGAGAGCCCAGGCCTACCGCCTCAGGAAAAGGGTCCAGCCATTTAGAACGGAGAGATGAGAAGAAAATTTGTAACTCAGAGGATTACAAATCCATGGAATTCTCTCCCCCAAGAGAATGACTTCTCAGTCATTGAGTATATTCAAGATAGAGTTTGATTGATTTTTGAATTTGAAGAATCAACAGGTTTGGGAATAGGGCGGGAAGGTGGTGTTGAGCTGGAAGTTCAGCCATGATCTTATTGAATGGCAGCACAGGCTTGAGGGGCCGAATGTCCTACACCAGCTCCTATTTCTGCGCTTTCCACAATATTTTCCATCGGACGTTGTGACATTTCCAACAGTCGCTTGGCGACACAGAACTTGAATCTCGCTGGGAAGAGAGACGCGCTGCTGAAGCTTTACACCCTGCACACATCAGAACAAACAAAAGAATGCCAAATTTCAAACAGTCACAGTAAATTATGCTGCCGTAGCTGATTGGTTGGCAAGTTGACTCTGATTGGCCAAGGTGTTGCCATGGAGAAGGCAATGGGAAACTATGGACTCCCCAGAGTTCCCAGGTAATTAAAACAATGTGCAACGATTGGATAAGGCGGGAAAGCGGAACTGTAATTGTCACATCCAGTCAATCGTGTTCTCCTTGAATGGTGGAGCAAACTCAATGGGCCGAATGGCCTACTTCTGCTCCTATATTTTATGGTCTAATGTTCTTAGCTTCCTATTGTTTCAGCAAACAAAAAAATTCATCCCTCCCCAGCCTCACTCAAATATTGTCACATTCTTCAGGGTGCCCTGTGAATATGAGGTGTGGGAGCTATGCTGGTTTCAGATCCAGAAATGCAGGTTGTTTCTTTACGTGAATTATTCGAAGGCTTTATTACCCATCCCTAATTGCCCTCGGGAAGGTGGTGGTGAGCCTCCTTCTTGAGCCATTGCAGTCCATGTGGTGCAGGCACACCCACTGTGCTGTTAGGGAGGGAGCTCACTCCTTTTAAACTTCTTTGCAGTTTTACTCAAAGGAGAGGTTTGCTCAGATATTTCAGAGGGGCGGCGCAGAGTCAACCATATTTCTGTGGGCCTGGAGTCACATGTAGGCCAGACCAGGTAAGGACGGCAGATTTCCTTCCCGAAAGGACGTTAGTGAACCAATTGGGTTTTTACAACAATTGTTTCCATGGTCACCATTACTGAGACTCGCTTTTCGATTCCAGATTTATTAACTGAATTTAAATTCCACTCACTGCCGTGGTGGGATTTGAACCCGTGTCTCCCAGAGCATTTACCTGAGCCACTGGATTACTAGTCCAGTCACACTACCACTTTGCCACCGTCTCCCCGTTATGTTAGGTGACGCCCACTCCCCCACCCCACCCAACAGTGAAAGTCAGAACAGACTAACCAAGGCACTAACACACACTGACGTGAACCGATATACGAAGAACCTTCACCACACGGACTGCTGTGTTGCAAAAGGAAGAACTGCACCACCTTCTTAAGAGGCAACAAGGGTATGGCAATAAATAACAGCCTCGCCAGTGGCGCTCATCTCCGAAGATAGGAGGAGGAATGAGTGGGCGAGACAGAAGAGGGAAGCTCTGGTCAGAGAGCACACAGACTGTGGCAGTTGATGAAAGGCTGCTCATCATCTGAAGGGCAATTAGGGATGGGCGATATGTTCTGGTCTTGCCATGATGTCCGCATCCCGTGAATGTCTCTGTGCTGGCGAAGGAGAGGGAAGATGCAAACAATCTATAAGGGGAGGAGTGTGAAATATTAGATACAATAAGCATAATGAGAATGCAAATACTGGAAGTACCTCGAAGGTGGATAAATCGCCAGGGTCAGATGGATTGTATCCCAGGCTGTTAAAGGAAGCCAGGGAGGAAATATCGGATGCCCTGGGGATCATTTTCCAATCCTCACTAGCTACAGGCAAGGTCCAAGAGGTTTGGAACTCCACAAACGTTGTGCCATTGTTTAAAAAGGGTGCAAGGGATAGGCCAGAAAACTATAGGCCGACCAGTCTGACTTTGGTTGTGGGAAATTCTTGGAATCAATTCTGAGAGACAGGATAAACTGTCACGTGGAAAGACACGGATTGATCAGGGATAGTCAGCATTGTTTAGTTGGGGGAAGATCATGGGCTGGATTCTCCGTCCCGCCACGCCAGATTTCTGCTTCACCCCGCCGGCGGGATGCTCCGTTTCACCAGCTGGTCAATGGGGTTTCCCATTGTGGGGCAGCCACACGCCATCAGGAAACCCCCGGGCTGCGGCAAAATGGAGCATCCCGCCGGCGGAGAATCCCGCCCCCTGTCTTACTAACCTAATCAAATTGTTTGAGGAAGTAGCGGGGGGGATTGATGAGGGCAGTGCCCATGGATATCAGAGAGGCATCTGACAAGGTCCCACATGGCAGACTGGTCAGAAACGTGAAATCCCATAGGATATAGAGGAAGATGTCCGGTCAGATCCAAAATCGGCCCAGTGACAGGAAACAATGGGTAATGGTTGATGGATGTCTTCGGGAATGGAAAGCAGTTTCCAGTGCCATCCACAGGGTTCAGTGTTGGGCCCTTTGCTGTTAGTTGTGTATATTGATGATTTACATTTTAACTGTTGCCTTTTATACCTACTGTAATTATGGCAGTCAGTGAGGTTGCCCTCCTTCCTTTGGATATCAATATTCTATTGCTCAAATCGCCAGGTATCAAATGATACCATCACAAGGTTCAACCGGATATCGCTCAAAGAGCCAAACACCAGTTAGTTAGTTCAAGGTCAAGGGTACTTTATTTACACACAATTAATCACACAACATAGACACTACTAGTTAAACTACACCTATCAACAATGACAACCTCCATCTCTAGCTAGGCAAGCATTTATTACCCATCCCTAATTGCCCTCGAGAAGGTGGTAGTTAGCCGCCATCTTGAACCGCCGCAGTCCATGTGGTGTAGGTACACCCACAATGCTGTTAGGGAGGAAGTTGCAGGACATTGACCCAGCGATAGTGAAGTAATGGTGATAGATTTCCAAGTCAGGATGGTACGTGACGAGGGGAGCTTGCAGACTTCATGGAAGTTTGATACAACTGAGTGGCTTGCTGGGCCATTTCAGAGTCAACCACATTGCTGTGGTTCTGGAGTCACGTGTAGGCCAGGCCAGGTAACGATGGCTGACTTCCCTCCCTGAAGGACCAGCTGGGTTTTTGTGGTCGCCATTACTGAGGCTAGTTATTAATTCCAGATTTTATTGAAGTAAATTTAAATTCCTGCTGTGGTGAGATTTGAACCTGTGTCTACAGAACATTAGCCTGCGTCTCTGGCTTACTAGCCCAGCGATATTGCGACCATGATAGCGCCCCCCATCGAGCCATCTAAAACTCAGTTGCCCATGTCTTAATTCACAAGTTCCATTCCCCAATGGACAACCAAGATTTTGATCATCCAATGTCCCCCGATGTGCCTTAGGGTGACACGGTAGCACAGTGGTTAGCACAGTTTCTTCACCGCTCCAGGGTCCAAGGTTCGATTCCCGGCTTGGGTCACTGTCTGTGCGGAGTCCGCACATCCTCCCCGTGTCTGCGTGGGTTTCCTCCGGGTGCTCCGGTTTCCTCCCACAGTCCAAAGATGTGCAGGTTAGGTGGATTGGCCGTGCTAAATTGCCCTTAGTGTCCAGAAAGGTTAAGTGGGGGTTTCTGGGTTACGGGGACAGGGTGGAGGTGGGGGATTTCCAAGGGCCGGAGCTGACTCGACGGACCAAATGGCCTCCTTCTGCACTGTAAATTCCATGATTCTATGACCGCTGGGCTCGCTGACCTACATTGATTCTCTGTCAAGTAATATATTGACTTTAAAGTTCTCATCCTTGTTTTCAAATCCCTCCAAGGCCAGTCCCCTTCCTGATATCTGTAATCTCCTCCAAACCCACAACCCTCCGAGATATCTGCGCTCCACGAATTCTGGCCTCTCGCTCATCCTCAATTTTAATCTCTCCGCCCAGGGATATGGGGAGTATGGCGCTGAATGACAGGCATGGCTCGATGGAACGAATGGCCTGCTTTTAGTTTCTATTGGTGGGGTGGTGCCTTGAGTTGCCCGGACACTTAAGCTCTGGAATTCCCTCCCCAGACCTCTCCGCCTGTCTACCTGGCTTTCCACCTTTTAGACACTCCTAAACACCTACCTCTTTGACCAAGATTTTGATCATCCAATGCCTCATGATGTGCCTTTGCGTTATTCTGGGGGATTCTCAGTTGGCTGATGCCGAAATCGTGAAACGCAATTGGGTGGAGAATAGACTCCGACGACAAAATCACAGCGGGCGCTGATTTGACGCCAAATTGCAACTTTCCGTCAGCTCGACAGCTGCGTCAATGCGGTCCAGAACAGACGTACAGTAAACACCGTTTGCATATTATTAGCAGGCCTGACCCGATATTCTCCGCGGCCTCCGCGATTCTCCGCCTCCGATGGGCCGCGTTCCCGACGGCGCGGTTCTCTTGTGCTTTTAAAAATTGTGAAACCGGCGTGGCGGCTGCTGAGGGAGAGAGCGGGGGTACGGAAAGTGTCCAACATCGCCATAGTTTGCTGACAGTCGTGCCGCTGGCTGGGTGATGCACGATCAATTACTATTAAAACGAGGTTGTAACATAACTGAAGGCTTTAATAGACTAGAACTGTTCCCCAGCAGCTTCAGTACAGATCGAGGGCTGCTGGGACGGCACCGGTTCTTATACCCCGCCTGTCAGGGCGGAGCTACATACAAAACAGCCAATGGTAAACTCCTAGGTTTACCAATGGTCTTCAACCTCTCGGGTACTGCAATACCTGATAATACCACATTCACCCCCTGTTAAAAAAGAGTCCGGCGGGGGTGGTGGCCAGTGGTTACAATTGCATCTAACATGGTATGATCAGATATGGAGGTACCGTGATACCTCCTTACAGGGTTGTAGAGAATATTTACAATCGTGGAAGATATATACATTCAGTGTTTATTTACAGATACAGGTCGGTTACACTGAAGCAATCAGTCGGTCGGGTGGCCTGATTGTCCTCCTGAATCGTCTGAGCCTCGGTGGTGATTCCGGTGGGGGTCCGGGCGCCTGCGACTCCGGGAGCGTGGCTTCGGCCTCCATGGCAGCTTTGTCACCCCTAGACGGCGCTGGTGGGGAAAACGGTTGACAAGAGAGGGGGGTGCCTGTAGGGGGCGTCGGTGGGTGGGAGGGCCTAGGCAGGGGCGGCGGGAGGACTGACCCTCTTGTGAGGTGCTGTGAAAGGGGGTGGGGGGGGGTGGTTCAGGTGCGCGTGGGATTCCGGCGGGCGCCAGGTCCCGTAGGGAGACCGTATCTTGCCGGCCGTCAGGGAACACCACGTAGGTGTACTGGGGGTAGCGTGCAGCAGGTGGACCCTCTCAACCAACGGGTCCGACTTGTGCGCCCGCACGTGTTTTCGGAGCAGGATGGGTCCGGGTGTTGCTAGCCAAGTCGGGAGTGAGGTCCCGGAGGAGGACTTCCTGGGGAAAACAAGGAGACGTTCGTGAGGTGTCTGATTGGTAGTTGTACAGAGCAGCGACCGGATGGTGTGGAGGGCCATTAGGACGGCCTTCCAGACCGTTCCGTTCTCCCTCTCTACCTGCCCGTTTCCCCGGGGGTTGTAACTGGTCGTCCTGCTTGAGGCAATGCCCCTGTTGAGCAGGAATTGACTCAGTGCATCGCTCATAAAGGAGGACCCCCTATCACTGTGCAGGCAAGCGGAGAAACCGAACAGTGTAAAGGAGGGCCTTGATGATGGGCGTTGCGGTCATGTCTGGGCAGGGGATGGCGAATGGGAACCGGGAGTACGCGTCAATCACGTTCAGGAAGTACGTGTTGCGGTCGGTGGAGGGGAGGGGTCCTTTGAAGTCCATGCTGAGGCGTTCAAAGGGACGGGAAGCCTTTATCAGGTGTGCCCTCTCTGGCCAGTAGAAGTGCGGTTTGCACTCCGCGCAGATTTGGCAGTCCCTGGTGGCTGTCCTGACCTCCTCGATTGAGTAGGGCAGGTTGCGGGTCTTGACAAAGTGGAAAAAGCGAGTGACCCCCCGGGTGGCAGAGGTCCTCGTGGAGGGCTCGGAGGTGATCCACTTGTGCGGTGGCACATGTGCCGCGGGACAGGGCATCAGGAGGCTTGTTTAGCTTCCCGGGACGATACAAGATCTCGTAGTTGTAGGTGGAGAGTTCTATCCTCAAGATCTTGTCGTTATTTATCTTGCCCCGCTGTGCATTATCAAACATGAACACCACCAACCGTTGGTCAGTGGGGAGAGTGAATCTCCTGCCGGCCAGGTAGTGCCTCCAGTGTCGCAAAGCTTCTACTATGGCTTGTGCCTCTTTTTCGACCGAGGAATGGTGAATTTCGGAAACATGGAGGGTACAGGAGAAGAAGGCCACGGGTCTGCCCACTTGGTTGAGGGTGGCGGCCAGAGCTACGTCGGACGCGTCGCTCTTGACCTGGAAGGGGAGGGACTCGTCGATGGCGCGCATCGTGGCCTTTGCAATGTCTGCTTCAATGCGGCTGAAGGCCTGGCGGGCCTCCATCGACAGGGGGAAGGTTGTGGACTGGATTATAGGACGGGCTTTGTCTGCGTAGTTAGGGACCCACTGGGCGTAACAACTTAAAAACCCGAGGCAGCGCTTCAGGGCCTTGGGGCAGTGAGGGAGGGGGAACTCCATGAGGGGACGCATGCGTTCAGGGTCAGGGCCTATAACTCCATTTCGCACTACGTAGCCGAGAATGGCTAGACGGTCGGTGCTAAATACGCATTTATCTTTATTATATGTTAAGTTAAGGATTTTAGCGGTCTGGAGAAATTTTCGGAGGTTAGTGTCGTGGTCCTGCTGGTCATGGCCGCAGATGGTGACGTTATCAAGATACGGAAACGTTGCGCACAAGCCGGTCAACCATTCGGTCCATCTCGCGCTGGAAGACCGAGACCCCATTAGTGACACCAAAGGAAACCCTTAAAAAATGATAGAGCCGCCCATCTGCTTCGAAGGCAGTGTATTTGCGGTCACTAGTACAGAGGGGTAGTTGATGTCAGGCGGACTTGAAATCCACCGTGGGGAAGACCTTATATTGCGCAATCCCGTTTACCAGGTCGGATATGCGGGGGAGAGGGTACGCATCCAGCTGCGTAAACCTGTTGATGGTCTGACTGTAGTTGATGACCATCCTATGCTTCTCCCTGGTCTTTACCACCACTACTTGAGCTCTCCAGGGACTGTTGCTAGCTTCAATGACCCCTTCCCTCAGTAGCCTTTGGACCCCTGACCTGATGAAGGTCCGGTCCTGGGCACTGTACCGCCTGCTCCTGGTGGCGACGGGTTTGCAATCCAGGGTGAGGTTCGCAAACAGGGAAGGCGGGTCGACCTTAAGGGTCGCGAGGCCGCAGACAGTAAGGGGGGGTATAGGGCCGCCGAATTTGGAGGTCAGGCTTTGCAAGTTACATTGGAAATCCAATCCCAGGCGGGTAGCCGCGCAGAGGTGCGGCAGGACATAAAGGCGGAAATTGTTGAATTTCCTGCCTTGGACCGTGAGGTTTGCTAGGCAGAACCCCTTTATCTCGACTGAGTGTGAACCGGAGGCCAGGAAGATTCTTTGGTTTACAGGGTGGGTAACAAGTGAACAGCGCCTTACCGTGTCGGGGTGTATAAAGCTCTCCGTACTCCCAGAGTCGATCAGGCAGGACGTCAGCGTGTAGTCGGCCGTGCTGGGGTCCTGGGGCCCCATCCAAGATGGCGTCTCCCATGGGTCGCACATGGTGGTCGGGGATGGACAAAATGGCGGTGCCCATCCGTCCAGTGGTGTCCGAGGAACAAGATGGCTGCATCCGTGGGCCGCACGTGGCCCTAGGATAGGGGGGTGGCGGTGAATGCTGGCCGCCTGGGGCCCGATGGGAAGGTTGCTGCGGTGGTCCGGAGTCACCACTGGAGACCGCGGCCATTGCTCGTGCCTGGTAGACCCCCACAAAATGGCTCTTCATGCCGCACCCTTTGCAGGTGGAGGTGCGGGCCGGGCAGCGCTGGCGGGGGTGCTTCGCCGGCCCGCAGAAGAAACAGCGGGGCCTGACAGAGTTAGCGGGCCATCTTACAGCGCAGGCCTGCGGGGCCACAGGGAAAGTCTGTGGGGCTGCCGCTGCGGGATGCCACGCAGCCCAGGGGCCCGCCGCACGGTCGGGCACATAGGATTGCGCGCTTCTGGAGGCAACGTCCATGGTCCCTGCCAGGGCCCGTGCCTCTCTAAGTCCCAGGGTGTCTTTTTCTAAGAGCCGCTGGCGGATCTCTGAGGAGCTCATACCTGCTACGAAGGCATCCCGGGTTAGGAGTTCCATGTGCTTGCGGGCAGCCACAGTTTCTGCCCAGCACCAGTAGCGCGTGGTAGAACTCCTCCAACGATTCCCCAGGGCTTTGCCGTCTTGTTGCAAGCAGGTGACGTGCGTAGACCTGATTTACAGGGTGTCCTTTTAACGGTTCGATCGCCACATCGAAGTCCTCCGCCTCCTCGATGAGGGTGTAGATCCCATGGCTTACCCTTGAGTGCAGGAGATGCAGTTCCTGCTCCCCCGAGAGTGTGCCTCCGGCCGTCTCGAGGTAGCCTTTAAAGCATGCCAGCCAGTGCTTGAAGATCGCCGCAGAGTTCTCCGCGTGGGGGCTGAGTTTCAGACACTCCGGCTAGATTCGGAGATCCATCCTTTCAGCTTAAGTAGTAGTCTATTAAATTGATGCACAATCAATTGCTATTAAAACGAGGTAACATAACTGAAGGCTTTAATAGACTAGAACTGTTCCCCAGCAGCTTCAGTACAGATTGAGGGCTGCTGGGACGGCACCAGTTCTTATACCCCGCCTGTCAGGGCGGAGCTACATACAAAACAGCCAATGGTAAACTCCTAGGTTTAACCAATGGTCTTCAGCCTCTCGGGTACTGCAATACCTGATAATACCACACTGGGGAGGTTTCTGCCAGGGCCGGGGAGAGTAGAGGGGGGTGGACAGTGAAGTCAGAGTGGATGGGCATGGCACAGCATTGCCGCAGCCGGCAAGGCAGCCATGCAGCTGCGCACACCCCTGACAACCCACTGTGAACTTAGGGACATGGGTCGTATAGGTGTCCACCCACACCACCCCTCTGGGTGCCCTCTGGCCCCAGCCGACACATCCGCGGGATGGGTGCGCTCTAGCACAAACAGTGCTGCCGCTTGTCAGCCTCCCGAGTGTCAATCATGGACCTGGCGAATCCCGCACCATTCTTTATTGGAATCGATTGTGTTCCACGTGGTGCTGAATGAATGAATGAAAATCGCTTATTGTCACAAGTAGGCTTCAAATGAAGTTACTGTGAAAAGCCCCTAGTCGCCACATTCCGGCGCCTGTTCGGGGAGGCTGTTACGGGAATCGAACCGTGCTGCTGGCCTGCCTTGGTCTGCTTTCAAAGCCAGCGATTTAGCCCTGTGCTAAACAGCCCCTTATGGTGCTAGTCCCTCCACAGTAACGGAATCAGAATAGGTTCAACGCCAGTTTTGCTTTCGTGAAAGTCCACGAATTCTGCCCCGGCATCGGCACTTTAGTCTCAGGAATGGAGAATCCCGCCCTCTATCTTTTCTAATTCTCCTGTGAAGCATCGTGGGATGTTTCTTAATGTCAAAGGGTCTATTTAAATACAAATTATTGTTGTTTTTGATAATGCCACCCTGTCAGACTGGGAATGAACTGCGAGTCCTTTCCACTAACTTGCACAGGTCTCTAAGGCAAGAGAGGATGATGTTATAAAAATACAGTGTGCAGAATGTACTGAGTGCAGTCTCTCGGACCACAAATGGGCAGGGATCCTTTAGGCTCGCAGATCCCAGGGGCTCCCCCGCAAGGCTCAAAGCCCATCCCCTGTCTTTTACAGCTTGTTGAACCAATTATCCAGGAGGCAAGGTACCAACACCAGTCGGACATTCAGCACATTCCAGCCCCAGATTTAGGCCCCACACCACCGGAGGGAAGGGTTTTATTTTCACCGTCACCAGCGACAGATGACGCAAATTGTTTTCATTTTCATTTTCTCCCCAGCCGACCCCCCCCCCCCCCCCCCCCCCCCCCCCCCCCGGAGCCATGTGGGGAGGCGAGTGTTTTCTGTCGATTTAAATTTCTCCAAACATGCCTCACCCCAAATCACCAAACGAGTTGAGGAAGTTGTGTTTAAGCTGTGTCCGATCAGGTTACGTGGCTCGTAACTCACTTGTGATTAGTGATCACAGTTCGGGTTAGATTTAGCATACTTGTGGTAAAGGATCAGGAAAGAAGCTTCTCAGTTGGGGAAAGGCCACCTCTCCTGATGTTATTGTGCAAAAGTGGGCTGGAAGCAGTTACTTGAAGGTAAATCAGTGTCAGGATAGTGGGAAGTGTGCGATGGAGAAATGGAAAGGGCTCATCGCCGCCTCGAGCCTGCCAGCTCAGCTTTCAGCTGAGTGTGGCAAAGAATATTTGAGACCCAGGATTTCCAAGTTCAGACTCTGGTCGTGGTTTAGCGAGCGGCAGTGATTCCTGCCCACCTATAGGCTTCAGGGGCACCGCCAACCTACGGCAGGAACCTCAAAGCACTGAGGAAGTAGCAGCAATGGTGCCTTCACAAGATCCACAAAATCTGCTGGCATCGTCCTCTCTGAAGACTACTTGCCCAGCATCAACACTCTAATCACTCAAAACCAGTGTCGCTTGGTAGAACTTCTCATTCGTAGGCCTGACACCGGACTCCTAAACTCAGGAGCAGGAGGGGTCTCCCACGAGGACAGTTAAAATGCTTGAGGGACATCCTCAGGTCATCTCTGAATAGGTCCCCACCAACACATGGTAGATCCTAGCTTGCGACCAATCAAAATGGATTAAGTTCATTCGGGAATGCACCAGTCCCGTCGAGAGAGTTCATCAGGACTATGCAGAGGGAGTGCGTAAATCTCCAAACAACTCACCTACCCAACCCCTCAAACACCACCTGCCCGGCCTTGTGGGGGAGTCTGCAGATCACGCAATGTACTCACCGCCCATCTCGGAACCCATCAAACCGAAACCAGAGTCATCCTCCATCCCGCGGGACCGTCTCAGACAGACGAGAAAGGGTACAGAATAAATAGTTCCTACAATGGGAAAAAAGGCGGGACTGCCGAATTTAGAGCACCTTTAATGTGAAGGATGTTAGAAAGTAGGATGATATAAAATAGGAAAACCGACGTCAGACATCAAAAGCCTGATCAGATACTGCAGAAAACCCAGAGGAGTTTAGAAAGCACAGGGGTGAAATTATAAAGGAAATTAATAATGCTAGGCATAAAAAGATATTGATTGATAAATTAGTTTTCCCCCTTTTAACATTCTTTATAAATATATTAAGAGCAAGATGGTAAAGAAAGAGTAGAGCTAATTAGGGACTAAGAGGCGGAATATGAAGGCACATGGCATCGGCATGGTTCGTTTTTTTAATATAAATTTAGAGTACCCAATAATTTTTTCTAATTAAGGGGCAATTTAGCGTGGCCAAGCCACCTACCCTGCACATCTTTGGGTCGTGGGGGTGAAACCCACACAGACACGGGGAGAATGTGCAAACTCTACACGGACAGTGACCCAGGGCCGGGATTCGAACCCGGGTCCTCAGCGCCGTAGGCAGCAATGCCAACCACTGCGCCGCCGTGCCGCCCTATGGGCATGGTTCTTGATGAATACTTTGCATCTGTCTTCACAAAAGAAATGGGCAAGGCAGGCTTTGTAATTAAGGAGGAGGAGTGTGAAATATCGGATGGGATAAACATATTATGAGATTCAACGTTTTTGCAGGTGGATGAACCACCAGGTCCAGATGAAAAGCATCCCGGGCTGAAGGAAAGGGTGGAAATGAAGCTGACCATCATTTTCAAACCCTCTGTGGCACGGTCCAGAAGCTAATGTTTAAAAATGGAGGAAGAGATAGACTCAATAATTACAGAGCCTGTCTACTCTCAGTGGTGGAAAGATTATTGGAGAGAATATCTGTGCAACAGTATTAATCATCAACTAGAATGGTGTTGATTGATTGAAGAAAGTGTTGGACTGGTCACCAGCAAGATGCCCCAAATTGTTATGCCCCTGGATGGGGAGGGATGAACTGGCTCCCTTTAGTGACCACAGATGAGTCCAAGGTGAGTGGATAATGGAAGCTAGTCGTATTAAAAGTTTAGTGTGCATAATATTCTCCAGATCCCAGCCGGATCTGAGGTGTCGGTACCAAAACTGGCCGGCCCTCAGTAGGGTAGCTTGTACTCCACGAGGCTCATGGGGAGGTTTATTGCTTCTACCCCATAGGTCTCATGCGGGTTATACACTCCCCCTCTTTATTCAACCCCCTTCAGCTGGGAGCGGCAAGGTTAATTCAAATAGTACTCTTCCGTCATGGATACCTCTTCCCGGTCCAAATATACTCAAAGGAGCCAATCTTTCTTGAGTTAAGAAAAAAGCAAATTTATTAGTTACTAAAATGTGAGGGGAAAGAAACACGCAACACACACAGACACAGATTACGAATGAGAAGTGAGTCCAAAAATAAAAGTGAAAAAATATGTACTATCAGCCTTAGGCTCATCTACGACAAATAGATGTTGAAATGTTGTGGCCATTAAGTTGGGTGATTCCGGCATTGCTGACTTTGGTAGTTGAGCAGTTGGTTTGGAGCTTCTTGGATCTGCACGTTAGCTAATAATAGTTGTCCTGATTCCTTTTCGACAGTGGCTTTGCTGACTTGTTTCTTGCTTCCACCACTCAGAGACGTAGGTTTCTTTACCTGCAGACATAGGGATGTTGAGTGGATATTCTTCAGCTGCGACCTTCACAGCACATAATACAGTAGACCTTGGAAAACTGACTACCACACAGAGACCAGAGTTGCAGTTGGTTTGTAACTCCTTTTCTTGTGTATTCCTGAAAGGGGAAAAACACAAACATGCCTATCGCTCAGGAACTGCCTTCTTTCAAATCACATTATGCCCACAGTCTGGGATATATCTCACAGGAGATAGTTTCTTCTGATGGTAATCAACCTCCATTATCTCCACAGGAGATGACAGTTAAATATTTGCATCGCTTTTCTTCCTTTGAAATGCCTCTGTCTAAAGTTCCTTGGCAGCCTCCAGGTGTGACATTCCATGGTCTCTCTCGGGACTGAGTATAATCCACACAATAGTCGCTAATTACATTTTCGGAATTTACGTTCTCGGCCATCTTGGCTTGGATGTCAGTTTTTAAAAATCACACGTCTTATTTAAAAGTTTAATATGCCCGTAAGTAATTCGGGCCATGATCTGTTGCCACGACGAAAGTCGAATGGGCTTGCCAAGGAAAGGTCATTTCTAAGGAGGGTCGATATGGTAACACATTTAATGTAGTCTACTTGGATTTGAGGAAGGCTTTTGAAAAGATTTTGCGTGGCAGACCGGTCAGTAAACTAAAAACCTGCGGGATCCATGGGAAAGTGGCAAATAGGATTCAAAACTGGCTCAATGGGGGAAGTAGAGGACAATAGATGATGGGCAATTTGGTGACTGGAGGGCTGTTCCCAGTGGAGATCTGATGCACTATTCTTGGGATAAATATCAATGATTTAAACTTAAATACAGAGGACATAATTCAGAAGTTTGCAGATGATACAAAAACTGGTCATGTGGTTGATGGTGAGGAGGATAGCTGCAGACTGCAGGAAAATATCAAAGGACTGGTCAAATGGGCAGTGCACAAATGGAGCTCAATCCAGAGATGGGTGAGGTAATGCATTTGGAGAGGATACGAAATACAGAATAAATGGGGAGATCCTGAGAGGAACCGAAAGACCTTGGAGTTCATTTCCACAGGTTCCAGAAGGTAGAAGAACAGGTAGATAAGGTGGTTAATGAGTTATATGGAATGTTTCCCTTTATTAGGTGAGTCACAGAATATAAGAGCAAAACAGTTTTGTTAGAATTGTATAAAACACTAGTTACACCAAAGCCAGAGTGCAGGATATAGTTCTGGTCCCCACATTACTGGGAGGATGTGATCGCAGTGAGTGCAGATGGTATGGAGGAGATTTACGAGGATGTCGCCAGATTGTGAAGGAAAGGAAAGATTGGATAGGCTGGGATTGTTCTCTGTCGAACAGAGGAGGCTGAAAGGAGATTTAATTGAGGTGGATAAAATGATGAGGGGTCTGGACAGAGTGGATAGCAATTGAAAGCAATTTGATGGTGGATATGGTGGCATAGTGGTAATGTCACTCGACATTAGTAATCCATAGACCCGGGCTAATGTCGAATGGCCATGGGTTCAAATCCCACCATGACGGCTGGTGGAAATTACATTCAATTCATAAATCTGGAATTACAAACTAGTCTCAGTGACCATGAAACTAACATCGATTGTTGTAAACACCCAGCTTGTTCACTCATGTTCCTGAGGGAGGGAAATCTGCCGGTGAAATCTGGGGTCTATGTCCATAGATCTTTGAAAGTTGCCACTCAAGTGGACAGAGCTGTGAAGAAGGCCTATGGTGTGCTAGCGTTCATTAACAGAGGGATTGAATTTAAGAGCCGTGAGGTGATGATTCAGCTGTACAAAACCTTGGTAAGGCCACATTTGGAGTACTGTGTGCAGTTCTGGTCACCTCATTTTAGGAAGGCTGTGGAAGCTTTGGAAAAGGTGCAAAGGAGATTTACCAGGATGTTGCCTGGAATGGAGAGTAGGTCTTATGAGGAAAGGTTGAGGGTGCTAGGCCTTTTCTCATTAGAACGGAGAAGGACGAGGGGCGACTTGATAGAGGTTTATAAGATGATCAGGGGAATAGATAGAGTAGACAGTCAGAGGCTTTTTCCCAGGGTGGAACAAACCATTACAAGGGGACATAAATTTAAGGTGAATGGTGGAAGATATAGGGGGGGATGTCAGAGGTAGGTTCTTTACCCAGAGAGTAGTGGGGGCATGGAATGCACTGTCTGTGGAAGTCGGAAACATTAGGGACCTTCAAGCAGCTATTGGATAGATACATGGATTACGGTAGAATGATGGGGTGCAGATTAATTTGTTCTTAATTTAGGACAAAGGTTTGGCACAACATCGTGGGCCAAAGGACCTGTTCTGTGCTGTATTTTTCTATGTTCTATGTACTATATTCCATGTCCTTGCCTAGCCTGGCCTACATGTGACTCCAGACCCACAGCAATCTGGTTGACTCTTAACAGTCCCTCTGAATTGGCTGAGCAAACAACTCAGTTCAAGGGCAATCGGGGATGGGCAACTGATGCTGACTACATCCCATGAATGAATGTTTTCAATAATTGGGGGTGGGAGGGGGGGGGGGGAAGAGGGGGGTAGTTTCGGTGATTTTCTTTCATCCATTGGGTAGAGGGGATCTAAAACTGAAAAGAGTGGTCGGGACAGAAATTGTCATCACATTTAAAAAGTACTAGGTGATGCTGTCAGCATCAAGGCAGACAGAAAGTGGGATTCGGCCAGCATGTGGAGGATGGGCTGAATGGCCCCATTCTGTGGACATTTCTATTATATCTATGATTTCTTGTGGAGGAATCAAGAACAAGAAGAGACCACACTCTTACATCCATTTAAGAGCGAAGTCTTGTGGGAAAAATGAATCTCCTACCTAATAACGTCAGGTGAAAAACAATTTATTAATTGTCTTGCTGGGTGATGTCCTCGTCGGCACTTGCTATCCCTCGGTCCAGATTCAAGCCCTGTGCATTGGCCACCAATGGGTTAACACTTAAAAATGGAGAAAAGTACAACTGAAAGTGGAGTGGGTCAGTCACGGGAAGGATGGGCCGAATGGTGTCATTCTATGGTTTGCAGAATATAAGGATCATTGCCGAAGGATGCAAGAAGCCTTTGCCTGGGTGATCAAAAAACAAATCTGGCACGCAGATGGGAAAATTACCTTTGCGCCTTCCGACTCAATTAAACTCTTCAACATTCACCAGTCTAAATGGTATAATTTCCTCTTCAACGCAAATGTGATCAGAGACATTGGGGGACCACATCATACACAATCTGTAACAAATATGGATCATATTAAATGTTTGATCGCCTTTTTCCCCATTGCTCCCTTACATAGAATCCTGGTCTCTGACTGCATGGGGAAAGAGGCCGTAAGGAATAGGAGCAGAATTAGGCCATTCGGCCCATCGAGTCTGCTATGCCACTCGATCTTGGCCGATACGTTCCTCATCCCAATCCTCCTGTCTTCTCCCCATAACCCCTGATTACCTTATTAATCAATAAATCCCCTTATTAATCAAGCAATTACTCCTTATTTACTCTATCAAAACCACTGCAACTAATTCTCCTCCTCACATTCTCCATTCTGAGAAGACAAATCCTCTTTTTGTCTCATTCTTCCCCCTGTAGCAGTATGCCTTTAGCCCTGGCGCCATTGTAATAAATCTCCTTTGCAAACCCTTAACCACCTTCCTGAGACGTGGTGCTGAGAATGGGACAAAATATTTCAGCTGAGGCCTAACCAGTGACTTATAAAAGGCCTAGCATGACTATCAAATCTTCTCTCTAACCTTCTCTGCTCGCTGGAGATCGGGACTAGGAAAAGCCAGGAGGAGGTGTTCAAAAATGATAAGGGGGATCGGGAAGGAGCAGACCGGGAGATCTTGTTTCCCATCGGCTGAAAGGCAGGGAACCAGAAGGCCCGGATTTAAGACAGGAGAGAGAACGTTTTCACGCAGCGAGTGGTTAGGATCCGGAGCGCGCTGCCTGAGAGTGTGGTGGAGCCTGGGTTCAATCGTGGCTTTCAAAAGGGAGCTGGATAAGAACTCGAACGGAGAGAATTTGCAGGTCTGCGCGAAAGGACAGGGGAGTGGGGCTCACTGAGGTTCTCTCACAGAGAGCCAGTATGAGGGCAATGGGCCCAACAGCCTCCTTCTGTGCTGTAACCATTCTATGATTTGTACTTTGTGCTCCTACTTATAAATCTAAGGATTCTGTATGATTTTTATTTACCAGCTTCTCAACTTGTCCTGTCATGTTTGAGGATTTGGAGGCATGAGCTTCCTTGTCTCCCAGTTCCAGCTCCCCTTCCTTTTGAAATGGCCTTGTTCAATTCGCTTCTCCTCTCCTCATTTCCTCCGCCAAAATATGTCCACAAGTAAAACGGGAATTTAGTTTTTTTTTTATTCACTCGTGGGATGTGGGCGTCGCTGGCTTGGCCAATATTTATTACCCATCTCTAGTGGGCCTTGGACTGACTGGCTTCAGAGGCATCAAAGAGCCAACCACATTGCCATGGGTCTGGAGTCGCATGCAGGTCTTGCCATGGTCTTATGGTCCATCAGACCATAAGACATAGGAGCAGAATTAGGCCACTCGGCACATCGAGTCTGCTCCGCCATTCAATGATGGCTGTTATTTTTCTCATCCCCATTCTCCTGCCTTCTCCCCATAACCCTTGATCCCCTTATTAATCAAGAACCTATCTATCTTTGTCTGAAAGACACTCAGTGATTTGGCCTCCACAGCCTTCTGCGGCAAAGAGTTCCACAGATTCACCACCCTCTGGCTGAAGAAATTCCTCCTCATCTCTGTTTTAAAGAATCATGGCCTGACCTGCATGTGACTCCATACCCATGGCAATGTGGGCTGACTCTCCAATGCCTCTGAAAAGCCAGTCAGTTCAAGGCCAACGAGGGACTGAGATTATGTCCTCTGGTTGCAGTGTTTTCTACTAGTGGAAACACCCTCCCCACATCTACTCTATCCAGGCCTCGCAGTATCCTGTAAATTTCAATAACCCTCATCCCTCTAAACTCTAACGAGTACAGACACAGACTCCTCAACCATTCCTCAAACGACAAGCTGTTCATTCCAGGGATCATTGTCGTGAACCTCCTCTGGACCCTTTCCAAGGCCAGCGCATCCTTCCTTAGATATGGGGCCCAAAACAGCTCACAATACTCCAAATGGGGTCTGACCAGAGCCTTATACAGCCTCAGAAGTACACCCCTGCTCTTGTATTCCAGCCCTCTTGACATGAATGCTAACATTGCATTTGCCTTCCTATCTTCCGACTGAACCTGCAAATTAAGGACCGGCACATTTCCTTTCAAACGGGCATCAGTGTTGCAGATGTTTCTTTACGACAACCGGCAATGGTGTCATTACCCCTTTAATTCCAGATTTTTACTGAATTCAGATTTCACCATCTGCCCTGGTCCCCAGAGCTTCAACTGGGGCGTAATAAGCCTCATAATAAGCACTTTGGTTAGTTGGGGAACGCCGGAGAGACACACACGCTTTGCTCTCAATCCATCTCTCTCATGTTTCCCTTTAGGTGGCTACACAGGAGCGTCTCGCAAGGAGGGGCAAGGCTTTGGCCGGACGGCTACTGGAGGCCTGGACGTGGGAGGCAATGTGAGGAATTTCCTTCCAACTGCCCGCAGCTCATCTTCGGAACATCAGGGAAGGTGCTGCACGATGAAGAATCCCAGGCCACCTTTAGCACGCCGTTTAGTGGACAGCACCTGCCGGACTTGAAGCACTGCAAACTCGCACGTCCCGGAGAGGCTCGAGGCTGATTGAACCCTGCAACACCCCGGCACCTTTTCCGTAATGTAACTAAGTCGGAGCGAGCAGGCAACAGAGTCAAGGAAATCAGTCAAATGTTGCTTAAGGAAGAGAAAACACAAAGACACAATTGCAAATAGGTTTTTCTGAAAACATACAGTGGATATTATTCAATCCCAGTCCTTTTGGTTCGCCTCTTCTGAAGACACTTAAAGCAGAATCCCGCTTCTCTGCTACCTGAATAATTTTCGAACAAGTGGATTTAACTCTCAACACAGTTTTTAAATAAACCTTCCAAAAGTTGGGGATTGATGAGAGGCACACACGCTTAAAGATTAAAGTCAAAACAACAAGCAACACGTTGGGGATTTAATTAATGTTTTAGGTTATCCGCTTAAAGTCGGAAACTGTCCAAACATCCTTGAAGTGCGGCGACGTTCCATCAACTTCCTGAAACTTTCCCCCGCCCCCCTCCACACTAGACTCGCAGACTCCAGCCAGATGCAGGTGGAGGCAGATGCGCATTCCCGTGACTATTTCATCCAGGCCCCAGCTGAGCCGAAGGTAAGATGGTCCGCGGGAGACGAGGTCTCCCCGCCGCCCATCTCAGCCCGCCCCCTGGGGCAGGAGAACCACCTGGGGAATTGGGGCGAGAAGGAGGAATTCACGACCATGGACAAAGAAAATGGCATCGCCGAGGCTCTGGGACCTGTTGGCCGCGGCGGGGTGGCTGTCGGGCTGCAGCACGCTACCTTGGGCGAAGGCGACTGCTCATTTAACAGGCGAGCTGAGCAATGCACAGCAGGCGAGGCTGAGTCAAGGGGCGAAGGTCAATGCACAGCTCCAAAGGTCGTGCCACCTGTAATGCCGGCTGTCGCTCCACGTCAGAGACCAGCAAGTAAGGAAACTTATTTTATTTTCTCATGGCTAACACTGAACTTCAGACGCTCGCGGTATCATTTTATGGCATTCATAAAATACAAACGGCCAGCTAGAAAATCAAATATGTTCGTAACAGAAGATCCATGTTAATATTTGGGCACATACCTCTGACAAACATTCGCTGTGCAGTACGGAGGGAGTGCTGCACTGTTGGAGGGTCAGTACTGAGGGAGTGCTGCACTGTCAGAGGGTCAGTACTGAGGGAGTGCCGCACTGTCAGAGGGTCAGTACTGAGGGAGTGCTGCACTGTCAGAGGGTCGGTACTGAGGGAGTGCTGCACTGTTGGAGGGTCAGAACTGAGGGAGTGCTGCACTGTCAGAGGGTCAGTACTGAGGGAGTGCTGCACTGTCAGATGCTCAGTACTGAGGGAGTGCTGCACTGTCAGAGGGTCAGTACTGAGGGAGTGCTGCACTGTCAGAGGGTCAGTACTGAGGGAGCGCCGCACTGTCAGAGGGTCAGTACTGAGGGAGTGCTGCACTGTCAGAGGGTCAGTACTGAGGGAGTGCTGCACTGTCAGAGGGTCAGTACTGAGGGAGTGCTGCACTGTCAGAGGGTCAGTACTGAGGGAGTGCTGCACTGTCAGATGCTCAGTACTGAGGGAGTGCTGCACTGTCAGAGGGTCAGTACTGAGGGAGTGCTGCACTGTCAGAGGGTCAGTACTGAGGGAGTGCTGCACTGTCAGAGGGTCAGTACTGAGGGAGTGCTGCACTGTCAGAGGGTCAGTACTGAGGGAGTGCTGCACTGTCAGAGGGTCAGTACTGAGGGAGTGCTGCACTGTCAGAGGGTCAGTACTGAGGGAGTGTTGCACTGTCAGAGGGTCAGTACTGAGGGAGTGCTGCACTGTCAGAGGGTCAGTACTGAGGGAGTGCTGCACTGTCAGAGGGTCAGTACTGAGGGAGTGCTGCACTGTCAGAGGGTCAGTACTGAGGGAGTGCTGCACTGTCAGAGGGTCAGTACTGAGGGAGTGCTGCACTGTCAGAGGGAATTGCTGCAGTCTGTGTCTCTGAGGGTGAGGTTGGAGGAGCCGTCGCTGAGGGCGTTTCCTCACTCCTCCCTCTTTTTGCCAGATGCTGTGTCGCTCCCAATCCTCAAATTGTGTTCAAAAGAAACATTCCCACATGAAAGGCAGCAAAAGAGGGTGAGGGGGTTGGTTAACTCAAGGAAGGCGAGTGAACGAGTTCAAAGTCTGCTCTGTTCCTCTACAGAACATGCTGCAATAATCGTTACAGCCATTCATAGATAGAGAGGGTGGATAAGGGTAACAAAGAACAGGAGTGAAGTTTGAACTCAGTCTGCGTTGCTTTCCATCAGCTCAACCCTTTTAAGTTCAGGACCTCTCTCCATGCATTTTCACTGAGAAAAGGAACGACTTGCATTTCGAAAGCAACTTTCAACATCTTAGCTCATCCCAAATCAAATAAGACCATAAGACATAAGACCAGAATTAGGCCACTCGGCCCATCGAGTCTGCTCCGCCATTCAATCATGGCTGTTATTTTTCTCATCCCCATTCTCCTGCCTTCTCCCCATAACCTCTGATCCCCTTATTAATCAAAAACTTATCTATCTCTGTCTTAAAGACACTCAGTGATTTGGCCTCCACAGCCTTCTGCGGCAAAGAGTTCCACAGATTCACCACCCTCTGGCTGAAGAAATTCCTCCCCATCTCTGCTTTAAAGGATCGTCCCTTTAGCCTGAGATGGTGTCCTCTGCTTCTAGTTTTTCCCACAAGTGGAAACATCCTCTTCACGTCCACTCCATCCAGGCCTCGCAGTATCCTGTAAGTTTCAGTAAGATCCCCCCTCATCCTTCTGAACTCCGAATACAGACCCAGAGTCCTCAACCGTTCCTCATACGACAAGTTCTTCATTCCAGGGATCATTCTTGTGAACCTCCTCTGGACCCTTTCCAAGGCCAGCACATCCTTCCTTAGATACGGGGCCCAAATCTGCTCACAATACTCCAAATGGGGTCTGACCAGAGACTTATACAGCCTCACAAGTACATCCCTGGTCTTGTCCCAGCCAATTAAATGTTTTCTAAAGTGTAGTCACTTTTGTAACATAGGAAATGTGACAGCCAATTTGTGCACAGCAAGCTCCCACTAACAGCAACGTGATAATAACCAGATAATCTGACTTCCCTGATGTGGGTTGAGGAAGAAAGATGATTCCGGAATACCTGGAAGAGCTCCGCTCTTTATCTTCAAAGTTCTTGCCATGGGTTATTTTACATCCATCAAAAAGGGCAGATCGAGTCCATTTTGATGTATCAGCTGAAGAAATGACACCTCCGACAGTCTCAGTACTGCATGGGCAGTGTCAGCCAGGGACTTTGTGCTGAGTGAGAATTGAAACCGTACCCTTCCCGAGGCAGAGGCAGGAGAGTTTGAGGCCGTGGTGCCTCACAATGAGAACAAGTGAACCTCGCAATTAACTTGGCTAAAAATCAGGGACCCAGAGTGAGAGGTACCCCCATCACCACCAGCCAAGCGCCCCCCCCCCCCCCCCACCCGCCCCAACTCTGTGAGACCCGATAAAGGTTCATTTCCTTGCTTCAATTCAACGGGGCTGGGTTAGCACACTGGGCTAAATCGCTGGCTTTTAAAGCAGACCCAGGCAGGCCAGCAGCACGGTTCGATTCCCGTACCAGCCTCCCCGAACAGGCGCCGGAATGTGGCAACTAGGGTCTTTTCACAGTAACTTCATTGAAGCCTACTCATGACAATAGGCGATTTTCATTTCATTTCATTTCACATAGCCTTGCAAATATTTCCTTTCCGAAGATCAAAACCCTTTTCGGCAACGCATTCCAGATCACAGCTAAAGGGTGGTGGAAGCAGATTCAACTGTTACTTTCTAAAGGCAATGGGTTAGATGTACCATCAGTGAACACAAGACGAGTAGTGAACGTAACTGAGGCTTTAATAAGCTAAACAGAAAGCCTCCTGGCCTCTGATCCCGAACTGGGGCAGAGGTGGGGACCTAGACACCTTTACACCGAGCCCAAGGGGAGGCGGAGCCATCAGGCAGTGGTTTACCACATTACATACAATACAGTGGCAGTTTACCATAATACACATATTATACACTACAGTGGTTTACCACATGGTTCCTGGTGTGAAGGAGAAAAATTACAGGGTAATGGGTAAGATCAGGCAGAACGGGACTCAGTACTGACATGTGCACAAGGGGCCGAATGGCCTCCTTCAGTGCTTTAAGATGCTAACACACTGCTAAAAAAACAAACTCCTCATCTTGGCCAGGTCTTCGTTGTCCTCTGGTTCTCTTCCGTGCTGCCACTGGGAACATTTTTTCCTGATTAACTCTATCAAAATCCCATGTGGTTCTGAACACTTCTTCTGTAAAATCTCCTCTAACCTATCCCCTCTCGGGGCTCCAAGGAGATGAATCCCAGCTCTCTCTCTCTCTCCAACCCCCCACTCTCCCCAGCCTCTCGAGCTAACTGGACGTATCTCCTGGGAGGCAACGGAGCTGGAATGGACTGAGTTTTCTTTTGTGTTGTAGCTCGCTTGCGACCTGCGGTTCCCATTGGGTGAAACTCCTGGTGGGAGCGTTGGATCGCTGAAATTACCAGCTGGTGGAAAGCCAGGATGGTGATACAAACCTGGGGGAAAACCCATGAAGATTGGCCTTTCGCCTGACGGGTGAAAATTAGCCTGAAATGCTAATTGGTCATTGGTCAGGCTACAAGCAGAATATTAGGCCCAGATTTTGGGGGAACCCTACATTGAGTCGGATATCATGGCGATTAAGAGAGTGGAGAGGTTATTCACAGTGGCGGCGCCAGGAATCCCAGACTGCTTTATTCTATTATGGGATGTGGGCGTCGCTGGCGGGGCCAGCATTTGTTGCCCATCCCTAATTGCCCATGAACAGAGTGGCTCGCTCGGCCATTTCAGAGCCAACCACATATTATGGGTCTGGAGTCCCGTGTAGGCCAGGCCAGGTAAGGGCGGCAGATTTCCTTCCCTAAAGGGAATGAGTGAACCAGGTGTGTTTTTACAACAATCTATATTTTTTTTTATGTGTTTTATTGCAAACTTGTATCAAAACAGGTTACAGCAAATAAACACCCCGGGAAACATACTTCCCAGCAATCAACTATACAGCCTGTCCAACTTTTCCCCCTTTTTCACCCCCATCCCTCCCCGTGACGATCAGTTCCTCAAACACGGTCACAAACATCCCCCACCTTTTCTCAAACCCCCCTGCACAGCCCCTTAACTCATACTTTATCTTATCTAACCGCAGGAAGTCATACAGGTCACCCAACCAAGCTGCTACCCCCGGTGGTGATGCCGACCCCCACGCCCGTAGAATTCGCCGCCGTGCAATCAGAGAGGCGAAGGCCACGACATCGGCCTTCCTCCTCTCCGTGAGCTCCGGCTTCTCTGAAACCCCAAATATCGCCACCAAAGGATCCGTGTCCACCTCCTCGTCCACTATCCTGGCTAAGACCGCGAACATTCCCGTCCAGAATATTCCCAATTTTTCGCAGCGCCTAAGCATGTGCGCATGATTCGCTGGCCCCCGCCCACACCTCTCACACTCATCTGCTACCCCCTGAAAGAACCCACTCATTCTCGCCCGAGTCATATGCACCCTGTGCACCACCTTAAACTGCATCAGGCTCATCCTTGCATAGGAGGAGGTCCCATTTACCCTACGCAAAAACAATCTATGATAGTCGTCATGGTCACTGAGTTTTATATTCTGAATTTATTAATTTTAATTAAATTCCACCCTCTGCCGTGGTGAGATTTGAACCCACGTCCCAGGAGTATTAGCCTGGTCCTCAGGATTGAAGCAATAGGGAAGCAAAATGCAAACGAGTTTTCAAAAGGGAAATGGATAAATATTTACAACAGAGAAATGTAGAGGGGGGGTGGGGCCAAATGTCTATCAGAGATCGCAGGCACGACAAGCCGATTGCTGATTCCTGCGATGTAAGAGATCTCAAATTTGCGACGCGCTCCTGGAGGGCCTTGAGTGCTGTCAAAGGTCAGCCTCTCGCCTTTTACCTTTTAATCATTAAACTGGTCAAATAAAGAAAAGGTTGGAGAAGATAACTGTGCTTTGCAAGAGCCATCCATGGCAAACCCAGCCAAAACCTGATTAAAGGTGACAGGATCGCCAGGCAAGCAGGAGGTTAGGCTGAGTGCTTTCCTTCCAGAAGCAAGAAGCTTGGTCTTACTGCGGACAATACCACAGGGAGTGGAAGGTAGGAGGTGTTTTGTTACCTGTGTGGCAGGTAGCATGTGCGACTCAATTCAGTTACAGCAAAGGCTTTCGGAAGAAGGCTCAAAGTCGTCCAGAAGTTTTACATAAAGTTTATTGAGTAACTCAACTTAAATAACTGCGTGAGTCTTACTTTAAGAACTGAACTGGTAGAAAGGTTACAACTCTTCTATACATTACAACTAGGCCTGACCACACTAGCAGCTAAATCTCTGCCTCTGTTCTCCTCACAGTCTAATCCACCCAAACAGCCCAGAGGGCTGCTTGCTTCCCCCTTTATACCCGCCAGTGCTGCCCCCTAGTTGTCTTTCCATTTCCCATCAGCCCCTTCTGTACATACCCATGCAAAGATCACTACAGGAGGAAAGGTGGCGTCTAGAATCATGGAATTTACAGTGCAGAAGGAAGCCATTCGGCCCATCGAGTCTGCACCTGTTCTTGGAAAGAGCACCCCACCCAAGCCCACACCTCCACCCCATCCCCGCAACCCCACCCAATACTAAGGGCAATTTTGGACACTAAGGGCAATTTAGCATTGCCAATCCACCTAACCTGCACATCTTTGGACTGTGGGAGGAAACCGGAGCACCCGGAGGAAACCCACGCACACACGGGGAGAACGTGCAGACTCCGCACAGACAGTGACCCAAGCCGGGAATCGAATCTGGGACCCTGGAGCTGTGAAGCCATTGTGCTAACCACTATGCTACCGTGCTGCCCTAACGTGTCTGTCAAACGTGGCCAAGTGCGGATTTTGGCAAGGTTGCAGGAGGAAGGGTTGAGACAGGTTTGGAGGGGAGGCTGAGGGAGGTTTGGAGGGGAGACTGAGGGATGTTTGGAGGGGAGACTGAGGGAGGTTTGGAGGGGAGACTGAGGGAGGTTTGGAGGGGAGACTGAGGGAGGTTTGGAGGGGAGGCTGAGAGAGGTTTGGAGGGGAGACTGAGGGAGGTTTGGAGGGGAGACTGAGGGAGGTTTGGAGGGGAGGCTGAGGGAGGTTTGGAGGGGAGACTGAGGGAGGTTTGGAGGGGAGACTGAGGGAGGTTTGGAGGGGAGACTGAGGGAGGTTTGGAGGGTTACTGAGGGAGGGAAAAGGCTTTCACAGCTTTTACGGGTAGATTGAAGAGCTGAGGAGTTCCAAAGCGTGGAAAAACTGGGTAAGAATAAGTTAAGTTAGACAGTTAAGTCTATCAGGTGGGCTGCAGAGGCTCAAGCTGGCTGACCGTCACCATCTTCTCAAAGTTATGGGCTGAGATGACAAATGTTGGTTCAATACAGTGAGGATTCTCAGGGAGAACAGGCGATTAGCAAGTGAAGGGAACAAGAAAGACAGGTTTGGGGGAGAAATGTGACAGTGATAGCAATGAAGTAGAGACAAGTAAGGTACCTTCCAATATCAGAAGATCAGTAGGAGGTTGGAGCTGAAAGTAGGATTAGATAACAAGCTCATTCCTTAATTGTGTTATTATGGAATGTTGTAAATGGTTTGCAAGACATAATTTCAACCTTCCCCCCCTCTTTTCTTGCATATTTTTGTCTCGCGGTCTCTTGCCTCTGGAGTGACTCGAGCCCTCCGTAACTTTTAACATTTGATTGCCTCTTGAATGCCCTCCCCAGTGTGCCCCACCTAGTGGTCTGGCAGAGAACCAGCCAGCGACCAAACACGACACACCGCTCCCCAGCCAGGAGTGGAGGCACTAACTCACACCTTGAGATACCCTCAATTGCGACTCTGGAGAGGAGTTTGATAATACAAAGGCTTTAATAACCAGAAAACCAGACAGCTGCCGAGAAGTGTGCTCACTGCACGCTGCCTACTGAACGTAACCTTATATACAGCTTCCTGGGGGCGGAGCCAGAGGCAGAGTCCCCCAGGGTTCCAAACCCGGTCTTAAAGGGGCCTGCGCATTAAAGGTACATATGTATACAGATATCATTCATCACACACCTAGAAGAAAGATGCAGATCCTGGTGCCATTTAAAAAGAGTTGAGCATTTCAGGCCTAACCACCAATTTAGACAGTGAATTCCCGATTCCCAGCACCCTCTTGGTGAAAAGGCTTTCCCTCATGACCTCTCTAATCCTTCCACCAATCCCCTATCCAGGCCCCTCATAACGTTGTACGCCTCAATTAGGTCACCCCGCAGCCTCCTCTGCTCGGAGGAAATCAAACCCTAGCCTATTCAATCTCTCCTCATAGCTGCAATTGTCAAGAGAGGCTATCTCATTGAAGTGCATGGGCTTCTTACTGGGCTTCACAGTGAAGGTGCTGAGAGTCTGTTCCCATGGCTAGAGAGTTGGGGGAGGCGGGGGGGTCATAGTCTCGGGATAAGGTGACCGAGATGAGGAGAAATTTCTTATTTCAAATGGCCGTGAATCTTTGGAATTCTCCATCCCCGAGGGCTGTGTGGATGCCCCGATGTTGAGGAAATTCAGCACTGATAGATTTTGGGAGTTGCAGGGAACGGAGGGATGTGGGCGGAAAGGCACAACTAAAATGGAGCGCCAGCCATCATCTTGTTGATTGGTGGAACAGGTTGGAGGGACCAAACGATCCATTCCTGTTCTTATTTCCTGTGCTTTTAAGATGCCCTGTGGTTTGGTTTCCACTTGGATCTCTCTTCAGGTAACTTGTGGGCTGCTCTAGATTGGAAAGGTTTCCCACTTCTTACGAGTGACTTAGGGATAACTTTCTTCAAAGTTCCTTTATTCACACTATGCTACATTCCAAGCTTCTAGGTAAGTACATCTCTCATTTGTACAGACTTGTCAGTCTTCTCTTGCCATCCTCTTGCACATGAGCGGTGATGCCACTGTTACATGATGATACACATCGCGCTCTCGTTACCATAGCTGGTTATTCCACACCCTGTAGATGTGGACCACACAAGTGACTAACATTTCCTCCATGTTCATCTCTCTGCACGCCTTCCTTTCCAGCAGCCATGGTGTTGGGGAAGATGGGTGGATGTCTTGGTCCTGCGCCTTTCCTTTTCCTTTGCTGACTCTAACGCCCAGATCACACGGATCTGATAGATACTGATCACGGATAGGTTGATACCGGAACCGCGTCAGCTTTGAACTTGCCATCTATTCCCGTGGCTGTGGGCGGGCAACAGGCGAGGAAGTCAGTTCATCCATTGGGTCGTCAGGAGGTTTCAAATACTTTTCCTGCAGGAACACATTCTTCCCGGGAGCAAATTCATTCCAGCGTGTTCCTGCAACGTTACAGCTGAAGTCGACACCTGCAACCAATTGTGGACAGAGCACATCAGCGAGGATTCCAGCTGATCTCTGCTCAAGGAATCCTCTTCGAGCCGAGCTGAGAGAGCCGGACAGCTGACAAAGCCCTGCTGTTACCCATCAGCAAAAGTAGCCATCGTGAGGTTAAACTCTTTAAATAATTTATAACAATTTGGTGAAAGAGGGGCTAGAATTTCCATAATGTTGTGTTCACGATCTCAAGGCTTCCCAAAGTACTTTGCAATGAATGAAGCAATTTGTTTGCAGCGTAGTCGCCGTCATCGTGTAGCAAATGTGAAGCCTATTTGTGCAGAGCAAGATCCACAAACCACAATGGGATAGGTGACCACATAATATGTTTTAATGATGTTAGTTAAGGAATAAATATGGCATCAGGACACAGAGAAGAACTCACCTGTTCTTCTCTTTTTTTTTCTATTCATTTCCGGAATGTGGCCTTTACAAGGAAGGTCAGGATTTATTGCCCATCCCTAACTGCCCTTGATAAGGTAGTGGTGAGCTGCCTTCTTTAACCGCTGCAGTCCATGTGGAGTAGGTACATCCACAGTGCTGTTAGGGAGGGAGTCCCAGGGTTTTGACCCAGCGACAGCGAAGGAACGCCCGGTATATCTCCAAGTCAGGATGGTGAGTGGCTTGGAGGGGAACGTCTAGGTGGTGGGGTTTCCATGAATCTGCTGCCCTCGTCCTTCTCGGTGGCAGAGATCATGGATTTGGAAGGTGCTGTCGAAGGAGCCTTGGCGAGTTCTGAAGTCTTTTTTAAAATAAATTTAGAGTACTCAATTCTTTCTTTTCCCACGTAAGGGGCAGTTTAGTGTGGCCAATCCACCTGCCCTGCACACCTTTGGGTTGTGGGGGTGAGACCCACGTAAGCACAGGGAGAATGTGCAAACTCCACACGGACAGTGACCCGGGGCCAGGATCAAACTGGGGTCCTCGGCACCCTGAGGCAGCAATGCTAACTTCTGCACCACCGTGCCGCCCCCCACTGAGTTGCGAAGTCAACGTGTAGGTGGTACACACAGCTGCCACTGCATCCGTGGTGGAGGGAGTGAATGTTTAATGTGGTGGATCGGGTGCCGATCAAGGGGGCTGTTTTGACCTGGGTGGTTTTGAGCTCTCTGAGTGGAGCTGCACTCATCCAGGCAAGTGAGTCCTTGGTTTAATGTCTAATCTGAAAAGACAGCGGACGAAATTCATCCTCCGCCCCCAGTCGGTAGCGAGGTTTCCGATGCGGCAGCGAATGCGGATGCGGTGCTCCAGCCCTCCGCTAGCGGCGGGATCGAGGTTCGCGCCTGCACTCCAGCGGGTGCGAATTTACTGCAGGTATTTCCCAGCGTTGCCCTGACATGGTGGGCCTTGCAGTGGGTGAAGGGGGTGACTCCTTAAGAGAATTGGCACAAAGTCCACCCTTCACCCCACCACCAGCAGTTCCCCCCCACCCTCCTGAGCCCCCCTAGATAGGGAGATCCCCCACAGAGAGCCACTGAAGAGGGAGACCCTCGCTCCAGGTCCCCCAGAAAATAAATCCCTATCTGGAAGTTAGAGAGCAGTCCTGACAGAGGCAGTGAATAAAATTACTGTTGTTGCACTCACCTGGGCAATACACTTGTTGGCTCAGACGCAGGAAGCATCACCTGCACTCACCTGGGCAATACACCTGTTGGCTCAGACGCAGGAAGCATCACCTGCACTCACCTGGGCAATACACCTGTTGGCTCAGACGCAGGAAGCACCACCTGCACTCACCTGGGCAATACACCTGTTGGCTCAGACGCAGGAAGCACCACCTGCACTCACCTGGGCAATACACCTGTTGGCTCAGACGCAGGAAGCATCACCTGCACTCACCTGGGCAATACACCTGTTGGCTCAGACGCAGGAAGCACCACCTGCACTCACCTGGGCAATACACCTGTTGGCTCAGACGCAGGAAGCATCACCTGCACTCACCTGGGCAATACACCTGTTGGCTTAGACGCAGGAAGCACCACCTGCACTCACCTGGGCAATACACCTGTTGGCTCAGACGCAGGAAGCATCACCTGCACTCACCTGGGCAATACACCTGTTGGCTCAGACGCAGGAAGCACCACCTGCACTCACCTGGGCAATACACCTGTTGGCTCAGACGCAGGAAGCATCACCTGCACTCACCTGGGCAATACACCTGTTGGCTTAGACGCAGGAAGCACCACCTGCACTCACCTGGGCAATACACCTGTTGGCTCAGATGCAGGAAGCACCACCTGCACTCACCTGGGCAATACACCTGTTGGCTCAGACGCAGGAAGCACCACCTGCACTCACCTGGGCAATACACCTGTTGGCTCAGACGCAGGAAGCATCACCTGCACTCACCTGGGCAATACACCTGTTGGCTCAGACGCAGGAAGCACCACCTGCACTCACCTGGGCAATACACCTGTTGGCTCAGATGCAGGAAGCATCACCTGTCAAGTCCTGGAAAGAGGAACCAGTCAGCTGCAAGCCATTCATTCATTTCTCTGACTAGGCTGTGATTGACAGCGTCCACACACACGCACACAGCTGTCAGCCTTGCTCCATTCACCTTCCTTCACGGTTGAGTAACTCTGAAGTGCTCTAACCACTTAAATTTGCATGGCGAAGGACAGTGAGAGTGCGTAAATCAGTTGCAATTCACCTCCTGAGGGAGAACATAGACTCCCAAAAGGAGAGTCTCGCCCAGTACCTCCGACTGTGTGGCACTCTGTAGGTTTTGCACTTGGAGTGTGCTCAGGTCTCTAGCGTAGAGCTGCAACCCACTGTACAAATATTTGTCTCCTGAATCCTGTATTAAATATATTAATAACTATCTTATATTGATGCTCTTACAGTTTTTGTATTTCCCGCAAGTGAAAAATATTCTCTATGCCTCAAATTCTTTAACAATCTTACATTTCTCTATTAAATGATTCCTTCTCGTCTTTGCAGAAAAGAACCACAGACTGTTCAGTTTTCCTGATTGCTCTGACATCATTCTTTAGAATATTTTTTGCAAGGAGCGCCTTGATGTGTGCGATATCAAGGCACAAACTTGTTCACAGTGATCTAACGAAGACGCTACACGAGTTCAACTTAGCCTCTCTAGTGTTCAGTTCCAGCTGTCTAGAAATGAATACATTTCGAAGACTTCCCACATCTAAAGATGGGCAAGGCAGACAAAGTGTAGGTTTACCACTGCCCTGGTGGCTTGTTTTTCCTGGAACAGGCCACTTGCCTGAAGCCAGAGGGTACAACTTGAGAGGCATCAGGCAGGGCCAACCAGGGATCTTTCCCGCTCTCACCACCTGCCATTGGCGCGTTGGAAGGATTTTGCAGGTTGACAATCAACCTGCGTGGCCATGTGACGAATGCGCCTTCCTTGGTGTGCCAAGCCCTGGGATGGGAGTCGAACCCAGAGCTCCTGGTCCAGAGGCAGGGGTGCTACCCTCTATGCCACAAGACCTCCCCCTAGCAATGAATCCTCGCACGAAACCTGCTTTCGTTATTTCTGGCCTCATTAACCTGTGTCACTAATTTCAGGGATTTGTGTATCTGCTCACTCTTTACTGCTCTACCCCAGTAAGACTAGATTATTATTATTGGACTTTTATTTTCCAAGGACTTTGTGATCTCCTTATTAATCCTCCCAGTTTGTATTGTCTCTCCCTCATTTCTATTGAATTTCATTGAAAGATTACACGCCCATTCTGCATGTTTGCTCATGTCTTCCTGTGCTTAGTCGCTGTCCTCCTCTGTAACTCCTCGAGGGCTAACGCCTGCAAATTCTGAAACTGATTCCCGAGAATCTACCGCAAATGTAAACAGGGAACAGCCCCTGGTCCCTGCACTGCTTCCGAGTGGAGAGCCACATCCCACGTGTCACCAGTCTGAGCTACCTTTGATCTCTTGTTTGACCTGCTGTTTTGCTGGCCCGCTCGCTCCCCACGACGGTAAAGGTAAACATAATTTCGTCCCTTCACGTTTTAAGGAGTTATTTTTTGTAGTAAACTGCGACCGCTTCCATATAACAGCGACTCCACTTCAAAAGGTTTTTCCCCTGGCTGTGAAGCCATTTTTGCCAAGGTGTGAAAGGCGCAAGACAAACACAAGTCCTTTTTCTTTTCCCCTGCCCTTTTCTTCATTTAATAGTGAAGGTAACGAGCCCACTTAAAAAGATATAAACTTTTTATAACCATCCAAGTTTACAGAGTCCACGCATGTTTTTCTACAGGCTGAAGCTGGAGAGGAACCAAACAGCACAGCTTGAGAAAATGACTTTACCAGATGGGATATAATGTGGTGGGGAACATTCCTTTACTTTTTCTGTCCTCGTTGAGTGAGCTGCAGTTAGCACAGGGCTAAATCGCTGGCTTTTAAAGCAGACCAAGGCAGGCCGGCAGCACGGTTCAATTCCCATACCAGCCTCCCCGAACAGGCGGCGGAATGTGGCAACTAGGGGCTTTTCTCAGTAACTTCATTTGAAGCCTACTTTGTGACAATAAGCGATTTCCATTTCGGTTTTGAGGGGTTGGCTGGTTTTAATGAACGGCAGCGCGGGAAGCCCATGGGATCTCGGCCTGAGTCGTCCCCCAGCCTCCACCCCATTCCCGCATGTTCGCGCCCCAGATTGGGCAGCGATTGTCTCCGTCTGAGGGTCGGCCTTGACTCGATGGGTAGCCTCCCTCGACCCTCTGCCAGAAAGTCCTCGGTCCGCCCACCTTCTGAGGCCTGGGCACAAGGGGGGAGGCGTGGTCTGAAGTAGGGCGATCTTTCCCAAGGGGCCGGTGCAGACTCGGCGGGCCGAATGGCCTCCTTCTGCACTGCAAATTCTATGATTCTGCGCAGGGTTCAGGCTCGCCCTCCCGCTGCAGGGCTGAGGGAGTGCTGCACCGTTGGAGGTGCCGTTCAGACAAGACCTTCAACCATCTGCCTTCCCCTCACAGTGGATGTGAAAGACCCCACTGCCGTTATTTGGAGGACGAACGAGAAATTCTCCTCGGTGTCCTGGGGCGGGGGGGTCAACATATATCCCGCAGCCAATACATTCAGTCATTTATAGAATCATAGAATTTACAGTGCAGAAGAAGGCCATTCGGCCCATCGAGTCTGCACCGGCCCTTGGAAAGAGCACCCCACTTAAGCCCACGCCTCTACCCTTTCCTCGTAACCAAATAACCCAGTAACCCCACCTAACCTTTTTTGGGCATTAAGGGACAATTTAGCGTGGCCAATCCACCTAACCTGCACATCTCTGGACTGCGGGAGGATGCCCAGGCAGACACGAGGAGGATGTGCAGACTCCGCACAGACAGTCACCCGATGCCAAAATCGAACCTGGGGCCCTGGAGCTGCGAGGCAGCGGTGCTAACCATTGTGCCACCATCCCACCCTAATTTATCGCAGTGCTGTGTGTGGGAGTTGGCTGTGTGCAAATAACCTACTACAGCCACTACGCTTCAAATCGCACTTCATTGGCTGTCCAAAAACTTTGAGGCATCCTGCAGTGGTGTCCTCGAGACACCAAGGGCTGGATTCTCCGTTTCAGGGACTATGGCCCCAGGCCATCATGAAAACTGTGGCCTTTTCTGACAGAAAAACTGGCGTGAAAGGTGTGGTAGTACCAAGTATTGTGGTACCTAAGAGGCTGATGACCATTGGTTAAACCCAGGAGTTTACCATTAGCTGTTGTTACGTAGCTCCGCCCTGACAGGTGGAGTATAAGAACCGGTGCCGTCCCAGCAGCCTTCACTTTCTGTACCGAAGCTGCTAGGGAACAAGTTCTAGTAGATTAAAGCCTCCAGTTATGGAATCACTTCGTCTTGAGCGTAATTGATCGTGCATCAATTTAATCTACTAGACTTAAGCTGGAAGGATGGATCTCTGAATCAAACCGGAGTGCCTTCAACTCAGCCCCCACGCGGAGAACTCAGCTGCAATATTTAAACACTGGCTGGCGTGCTTTAAGGGCTACCTCGAGATGGCCGGAGGCACCCCCTCAGAAGGACAGAAAATGCACTGGGGTCTACCCCCTTATCGAGGAGGCGGAGGACTATGATGCCGCGATCGAACTGCGAAAAGGACATTATATCCGCCCTGTAAATCAGGTCTACGCACGTCACCTGCTTGCAACTAGACGGCAAAGTCCCAGGGAATCGTTGGAAGATTTCTACCGGGCGCTACTGGTGCTGGGCCGAAACTGTGGCTGCCCGCAAGTTTCGGGGAGCGAGCACACGGAACTTTTAAATCAGGGATGCCTTCGTAGCAGGTATCAGCTCCTCAGATATCCGCCGAAGACTCCTAGAAAAGGACACCCTGGGACTTAGAGAGGCACGAGCCCTGGCAGGGTGCATGGACGTAGCCTACAAAAATATGCAGTCCTATGCGCCCGACCGCGCGGCGGCCCCCTGGGCTGCGTGGCAACCCGCTGCGGCAGCCCCACAGACCTTCCCCCTGACCCTGCAGGCCTGCGCTACGAGACGGCCCGCTAACGCCGCCAGGCCCCGCTGTTTCTTCTGCGGGCAGGCGAATCATCCCTGCCCGCGCTGCCCGGCCCGCACCGCCGCCTGCAAAGGGTGCGGCAAGAAGGGCCACTTTGTGGGGGTCTGCCAGGCCCGCGCGTGCCCGCGGTCTCCAGCGACTCTGGACCACCACGGCAACCCCCCCTTCAGGCCCCGACCGGCCAGCGGTCACCGCCACCCCCCTATCCCAGGGCCACGTGCGCGACCATCTTGCCCCCCGGACACCATGCTGGACGGGTGGGCACTGCCATTTTGTCCATCCCCGCCGCCATCTTGTTCATCCCCGGACACCATGTGCGACGCCATCTTGGATGGGGCCCCAGGCCCCCAGCACGGCCGACTACACGCTGCCCGATCAGAACTCGCAACTGCTTCATCTGGCCTCAGTGACACTGGACCAAAGTCGACCCCGGACACTCGCAACAGCTACAATGACGGTCTTCATCAACGGCCACGAGACGTCTTGCCTGATTGACTCTGGGAGCACGGAAAGCTTTGTTCACCCCGATACGGTAAGGCGCTGTTCACTTGTAACCCACCCTGTAAATCAAAGGATCTCCCTGGCCTCCGGGTCACACTCGGTGGAGATAAAGGGGTTCTGCCTAGCGAACCTCACTGTCCAAGGCAGGAAATTCGACAATTTCCGCCTGTATGTCCTGCCGCACCTCTGCGCGGCTACCCTCCTGGGGCTGGACTTCCAATGCCATTTGCACAGCCTGACCTTTAAATTCGGTATCCCTATAGCCCCCCTTACTGTCTGCAGCCTCGCGACCCTTAAGGTCGACCCGCCTTCCCTGTTTGCGAACCTCACCCCGGATTGCAAACACGTCGCCACCAGGAGCAGGCGGTACAGTGCCCAGGACCGGACCTTCATCAGGTCAGAGGTCCAAAGGCTACTGAGGGAAGGGGTCATCGAAGCAACAGTCCCTGAGGAGCTCAAGTAGTGGTGGTAAAGACCGGGGAGAAACATAAGATGGTCATTGACTACAGCCAGACCATCAACAGGTTTACACAGCTGGACGCGTACCCTCTCCCCCGTATAGCCGACCTGGTAAACAGGATCGCACAATATAAGGTCTTCCCCACGGTGGATCTCAAGTCCGCCTACCACCAGTTACCCCTCCGTAATAGTGACTGCAGGTACACTGCCTTCGAAGCAGATGGGCGGCTCTATCAATTTTTAAGAGTTCCCTTTGGTGTCACTAATGGGGTCTCAGTCTTCCAGCGAGAGATGGACCGAATGGTTGACCGGTACGGCTTACGTGCAACGTTCCCGTATCTGGATAACGTCACCATCTGCGGTCATGACCAGCAGGACCACGACACCAACATCCGCAAATTTCTCCAGACCGCTAAAATCCTTAACCCAACATGCAACAAGGATAAATGCGTGTTTAGCACCGACCGTCTAGCCATCCTCGGCTATGTAGTGCGAAATGCAGTTATAGGCCCCGACCCTGAACGCATGCGCCCCCTTATGGAGTTCCTCCTCCCTCACTGCCCTAAGACCCTGAAGCGCTGCCTTAGGTTTTTCAGCTATTACGCACAGTAGGTCCCCAACCACGCAGACAAAGCCCGACCCCTAATCCAGTCCACAACCTTCCCCCTGTCGACGGAGGCCCGCCAGGCCTTCAGCCGCATCAAAGCAGACATTGAAAAGGCCACGATGCACGCCATCGACGAGTCCCTCCCCTTCCGGGTCGAGAGTGATGCGTCCGACGTAGCTCTGGCGGCCACCCTCAACCAAGCGGGCAGGCCCGTGGCCTTCTTCTCCCGTACCCTCCACGCTTCCGAAATCCGCCACTCCTCGGTCGAAAAGAGGCACAAGCCATAGTTGGAGCTGTGAGACATTGGAGGCATTACCTGGCCGGCAGGCGATTCACTCTCCTCACAGACCAACGATCGGTTGCCTTCATGTTTGATAATGCACAGCGGGGCAAGATTGAAAACGACAAGATCTTGCGGTGGAGGATCGAACTCTCCACCTTCAACTACGAGATCTTGTACCGTCCAGGGAAGCTAAACGAGCCTCCTGATGCCCTGTCCCGCAGCACTTGTGCCACTGCACAAGTGGACCGCCTCGGAGCCCTCCACGAGGACCTCTGCCACCCGGGGGTCACTCGTTTCTTCCACTTCATCAAGACCCGCAACCTCCCCTACTCCATCGAGGAGGTCAGGACAGCCACCAGGGACTGCCAAATCTGCGCAGAGTGCAAACCGCACTTCTACCGGCCAGAGAAAGCGCACCTGACAAAGGCTTCCCGTCCCTTTGAACGCCTCAGCATGGATTTCAAAGGCCCCCTCCCCTCCACCGACCGCAACACGTACTTCCTGAACGTGATTGACGAGTACTCCCGGTTCCCATTCGCCATCCCCTGCCCCGACATGACCACAACCACTGTCATCAAGGCCCTCCAGGGTATCTTTACACTGTTCGGGTTCCCCGCGTACATACACAGTGATAGGGGGTCCTCCTTTATGAGCGACGAACTGCGTCAATTCCTGCTCAGCAAGGGCATCACCTCGAGCAGGATGACAAGTTACAATCCCCGGGGAAACGGACAGGTGGAGAGGGAGAACGGAACGGTCTGGAAGACCGTCCTACTGGCCCTACGGTCCAGGAATCTCCCAGTCTCCCACTGGCAAAAGTCCTCCCGATGGCCCTCTACGCCATCCGGTCGCTGCTCTGTACAACCACAAATCAGACACCTCATGAACGTCTCCTTGTTTTCCCCAGGAAGTCCTCCTCCGGGACCTCGCTCCCAACCTGGCTAGCGACACCCGGACCCATCCTGCTTCAGAAGCACGTGCGAGCGCTCAAGTCGGATCCGTTGGTTGAGAGGGTCCACCTGCTGCACGCTAACCCCCAGTACGCCTACGTGGCGTTCCCTGACAGCCGGCAAGATACAGTCTCCCTTCGGGACCTGGCGCCCGCCAGAACCCCACGCGCACCCGAACCATTGCCCCCGCCCCAACCTCCCCCACAGCACCTCACTGGAGGGTCAGTATTCCCGCCGCTCCTGCCTAGGCCCGCCCACCCACCGACGCCCCCTACAGGCGCCGCCCCCTGTGTCAACCTTTTGCCCCAACAGTGCCGCCTAGGGGTGACGAAGCTGCCAGGGAGGCCGAAACCACGCTCCCGGAGTCGCAAGCACCGGGACCCCCACCAGAATCACCACCGAAGCCCAGACGCTCCAGAAAGACGACCAGGCCACCCGATCGACTGATTGCTTCACTGTGACTTTAACTGTTGTAAATATCCTCGACTGCACGGTACCTCCATACCTGATCATACCATGTTAAAGGCGACTGTTACCACTGGCCACCACCCCCGCCGGACTCTTTTTTAACAGGGGGTGAATGTGGTAGTACCAGGTATTGCGGTACCTAAGAGGCTGATGACCATTGGTTAAACCCAGGAGTTTACCATTGGCTGTTGTTACGTAGCTCCGCCCTGACAGGTGGAGTATAAGAAACGGTGCCGTCCCAGCAGCCTTCACTTTCTGTACCGAAGCTGCTGGGGAACAAGTTCTGGTAGATTAAAGCCTTCAGTTATGAAATCACTTTGTCTTGAGTGTAATTGATCGCGCATCAAAAGGGCCACATATTCACAGCCCTGCAGGGGGCTGGCAGGGAACCGTCGTGGAGCTCGCAGCTGCAGATACGGGCCCACGTACGTCCAGGTCAAAGGCCGTGCATGCGCACGGCGGCGGTGTCCAGCGGCCATGCCGTGCTCCACGGCGGACTCAGACCGCGGAGATGGACCGAGGAAATAGTGCCCCCGATCGGCTGCGTGCCCAACACGGACCGCCCACTCAAAAATACCCGGACCGCCGTATGAGGCCCCCCCTGCCCTCCAATCGGACCGCCCCCGACCATGACGGCCACGGACTCAGCGGCCGCGAGTATCCCAACCGGCAGGACCATGGGTGGTCCCCGAGTACCCCGCGTTTTGAGGAACTGGCGCCGGTCCCAATTGCATGCGTGGAACTGGATTCTCCGCCCCGGCGCCAGACGGGATCTCGGCGCCGGGGTGCGGACAATGCAGCCCCACTTTGCAGATCGATGGAGGAGGGGAACAGTGAACTGATCAAGAACTCTGTGACTGTGACAGAACACAGGTAAAATTTAACAACTCACCCCAAAGGTTTCACACTTGAAATTACGCTGCGGGGGTAGGAACATCGCAGCTTCAATGGCCTGATGTGAGGTCGGTTAGCTCAGTCGGCTGGACAGCTGGCTCGTGACGTAGAGCGACGATTCTATTCCTGTACCGGCTGAGATTATTCTTGAAGGCCCCGCCTTCTCAACCTTGCCTGAGGTGTGGTCACCCTCAGGATAAATCACCACCGGTCAGCTTGCCCCCTCAAATGAGAAGGCAGCCGATGGTCATCTGGGACTGTGGGGGCTTCCTTCCATTGACTTGTCCTCTCGGCTTTTTTGTCCTGGGGCTATTCGACCTGGGACGAAGCACTGTTTCACCAGAATTATGCCAGGACGAAAAAAAAGGGTTAAACGATGATGATCGGTTCCATACACTAGTCCTGCATTCTCTTGAGGCCAGAGATTAATGGGGTGGTCTAATTGAAGTGTGTAAGTTGATTAAAGGATAAATAGAAAGAAGCTATTCTCCCCGCTGGGAGAATGCTGCGCAAGGGGGAGTCGCTTTAGAATTTGAGTTGGGCTGTTCAGGGTGTGGCTGAGAAGCGCTCCAACACACAAAGCTGAAAATCTGGCACTCGCTCCCCAAAAAACACTGTTGGGATTGTTGATGCCAATTGAAATGTTCAAACCTTAGAATGTTGGGTTTAGTTAGCCACGGACATGAAGCGTTGTGAGATGGAGGTGGGGTACTGGAGTCGATCAGCCACGGTCCAACAGAATGTTGAAATGGGAACGTAGGAATTAGGAGCAAGAGAGCGCCATTCGGCCCTTCCAGTCTGCTGTACCGTCCAGTCGGATCACGGCCGTTCTGATTGTAGCCTCAACACTCCATTCCTGCCCACCCCGATACCGAATCCCTTGTTAGCCGTGAATCTATCTACGCCTGCCTTGAAAATAATCCACCGCCACACCCCACTTCCAGCACTCTCTGGGAGAAAGAGATTCTGCTCAAGTCTGTCATAAATGACAGGCCCATTTTTTTTTTTTAAGAGGCTGAATTACCACCTCCTGTTCCTATCCTGACAGAGACACTTCGGGGGTTGAGGGGGGGGGGGGGGGCGGTTTCCACCAACAACCCCCCGCCCCCCCCCCCCCCACTCCCCAGGAAATATTTTGCGGCAATGGCGATGGTCTACCAGTCCCGCCGCTATCAACGTGTTTTCCCATTATTCACACCCTTCTCCACCGAGGAACCCACACTGGGCTGGGCTGGGCTGGGATGGGGGGGAAGGGGGTGTGTGGGGGGGGGGGGGCCATGTGGTGGGAGTTGTGGGGCAATTTGACCCTGGACCCTGAACCTTGACCTTTGCTTTCATCTGCCTCGATCAGGGCGGAACGTTTCATCATCAGCAACAGCAACTTGCGTTCACATAGCGCCCCGAACCCAGTACAGCGTCCCCAAAGTACTTCACAAAATTGTGATTGTTGAAGGAAGTTTGTCACCGAGTCGCGTGAGATGTCAAGAAAGGTGACAGATAGCTTTCTCAAGGTGGTGGGTTTGAAGCAGCACCGGTAGGTATCGATCGGCTGGGACTCCCGAGCTCAGGGGCCCAGTTGAAGGATTGGCCGCCATTGCCCATTGGTGGAGGGGAGGGGGGGTGGGCGAGGTTGGGAGGGGAAGGGGTGCCGAGGGCGACAGGGGAGGTGCGAGAGGCTAGAATTAGAGGAATACCGACATCTCTGAACCCTGTCAGGCTGGAGGAGGCGAGAGAGATAGACCGGGGAGGGAGGGGGGGGGGGGGGGGGGGGATTTGCAAACAAGGAGGAGAACTTCAAAATTATTGAGGGGGGGGGGTGGGGGCGAAGAAACAGACTAAGTTCAAAACTAAAGAAAGTGAAAGATGAAAGCAAAGGCAATTATTGTGTGATATTCTTGGAAATGAATTCCGTCAGGCATTTTTTTTTAAAAACCACAAAAATTTCCCTTTGAGGATTTTGTACCATAGCGCCATGAGTCACCTATAGGAAGGGAAAGTTTCTAACAGATTTCCTTCAAGGTTTTGAAGAACGAGGAGAGATTGCCTAATCACGACTTGTATTCCCTGGAGTGCAGAAGATTAAGGAGCGATCTAACTGAGATTTAGGGTGATTAAAGGACTCGGTCGGGTAACTAGAGAGGAACTATTTCCTCTGGTGCTGGTGAGGCCCCGAACAAAAGAATAAGAAACATGAAGTTCGGAGCAGCGGGTGGGGATGATGCCGGGAAGTACTTCTTCACACACAGGGAGTGGAAACCGGGAATTCTCTGGCCCCCTGAACAGCTGCTGAGTCTGGGAGTCAATGGAAAATTCCTAAATCTGAGTGTTCAATTTTTTTCTGCGGGAGGGGGGGGGGGATGGCGATCAGGAGCAAAGAAGAAAATTGAATTGGAGATTAGTCACTAAACTAATTGAAGAGTGATCTGGCTCGAAGGGCTGGATGGCCTGGTGTTCCTGTGAAGGAGCGAGGAGTGAAGATAGATGCGTATAGCTGTCATAGGTCAGAAAGGTGGGGTAAGACTGGACGCAATTGGCGTGCATAATTGTTGAAAAACTCTTCATTTGATTAAAATGCGTAGCCTGATAGGATAGTGGAAGCAGATTCAATGATAATTCCTTTGGGAAAGGAATTGGATAAATACTCGAGGAAGGGAAAAAAATTGTAGGGCTTTTGGATAGATAGCAGGGGGAGTATTTGGGTATCAACTTCCTGGGAGTTACCATTGACCAGAAACTGAACTGCACCAGCCATATAAATCCAGGTCAGAGGGTGGGAATCCTGTGACGAGTGACTTACCTTCTGACTCCCCAAAGCCTGTCCACCATCTACAAGGCATAAGTAAACTCTAAGAGGTCAAAGGGTATGGGGAGAGCGCTGGAATGTGATGTTGAATAGAGGATCAGCCACGGTCTTATTGAATAGCAGAGCAGGCTTGAAGGGCTGAATGGCCTACTCCAGCTTCTATTTTCTGTGCTTTTAAGTGAGGAGTGTAATGGAATACTTTCCACGTGCCTGGATGAGTGCAGCTCCAACAACACTCAAGAAAGTTGACACCATCCAGGACAAAGCAGCTCATTTGATTGGCACCCCTTCAACAAACATTCACTCCCTTCACCACCAACGCACAGTGGCAGCCGTGTTTACCATCTACAAGATGTACTGCAGCGACTCTCCAAGGTTAGACAGCAGCTTCCAGACCCACATCCATGACCATCCAGAAGGATAAGAGCAGCAGATACCTGGGAGCACCACCCCCTCCAAGTCACTCACCATTCCGATTTGGAAATATATCGGCAGTTCCTTCACTGTCGCTGGTTAAAAACCCTGGAACTCCCGCCTAACAGCACAGAGGGTGTACCTACACCTCAAGGACCGCAGCGGTACAAGAAGGCAGCACATCACCACCTTCCCAAGGGCAATTAGGGATGGGCAGCAAACACTGGCCTGGCCAGCAAAGCCCACATCCAGTCGATGAATTTTATAAAAGACTTATCTCCTACCTGTGGTAAACAGAACAGCCAATGATAGGCTGAGTGGTTTCCAGCCGCACGGTCTCATCTTGCGATTCAATGTTATCATATTTGAGAAGATCCTTCAACACTCGGAGAACAGGTTTTTCGGGGGAATGCACAGGGAAATGCGGTTTTGTTTTTGTTTCCCGGAGAACTCTCATGATTAAACATCAGTGGAATGAGTAAGCAAATTTCCAAAGTGTCGCAGATTTTACCACAAGACTCAAGGTTAGGTCACTGCTAACAGGCCTGCTCTCGTGGGTATGCTTAGGATCTGGCCTCACACTGTCACCCATTGTTACAGGATTGGGATGGATCCCATCTCCATATGGAGACTTGCACTCATCTAGTGCCTCCCGGAAACCTGGGATGCGTTCCACAGCCAACAAAGAACAAAGAAAAGTACAGCACAGGAACTGGCCCTTCAGCCCTCCAAGCCTGTGCCAATCATGATGCCCTAAGTAAAAGCAAAACCTTCTGCTCTTACTCGGTCAGTATCCCTCGATTTCCTCCCTGTTCATGTATCCATCCAGATGCCTCTGAAATGTTTCTAATGCGCCTGTTTCCACCACATCCTCTGGCAGCGCGTTCCAGTCACCCACCACTCTCTGTGTGAAAAACTTAGCCCGCACACCTCCCTTAAACTTTCCCCCTCTCCCCTTGAACCTGTGCCCCCTTGTAATTGACACTTCCACCCTTGGAAAAAGCATCTGACTATCCACCCTGTCGGTGCCTCTCATAATTTTGTAGACCTCTATCAGGCCTCCCTTCAGCCTCCGTCTTTCCAGTGAAAACAATCCTAGTTTGTTCAGCCTCTCCTCATTGCCAACACCCTGGAGACCAGGCAACATCCTGGTGAACCTTCTTTGCACTCTCTCCAAAGCTTCCACGTCCTTCTGATAATGTGGTGACCAGAACTGCACGCAATGCTCCAAATGCAGCCTAACCAAGGTTTGATACAGTTGCAACATGATTTCCCAACTCCTGTACTCACTGTCCTGGCTGATGAAGGCAAGCATGATCTCTGCCTTCTTAATCACCTTGGCCACCTGTGTTGCCACTTTTAGGGAACTGTGGACTGCACACCCAGATCCCTCTGTATGTTAATGTCCCGAAAGGTTCTGCCATTTACAGTATAATTCATACCTAGATTTGATCCTCCAAAATGCACCACCTCACATTTGTCCGAATTAAATTCCATCTGCCATCTCTGTGCCCAAGTCTCCAATCTATCTGTATCCTGTTGTATCCTCTGACAATCCTCGGCACTATCAGCAACTCTGCCAATCTTCTTGTCATTTGCAAACTTACTAATCAGGTCACCTACATTTTCCTCCAGATCATTCCTATATACTGCAAACAACAGAAGTCCCAGCACTGATCCCTGCGGAACACCACTAGCTACATATCTCCATTCTGAAAAACACCCTTACTCTTTGTCTTCTGTAACCTAGGGGCTGATTTAGCACAGTGGGCTAAACAGCTGGCTTGTAATGCAGAGTAAGGCAGCAGCGCGGGTTCAATTCCAGAACAGGCGCCGGAATGTGGCGACTAGGGGCTTTTCACAGTAACTTCATTGAAGCTTACTTGTGACAATAAAGTGATTATTATTATTATAACCAAGCCAGTTGTATATCCATCTAGCCATCTAGCCACCCACCCCAAACCCCATGTGATTTCAGTTTTTGACCCAGTCTGCCATATGGGACCTTGTCAAACCCCTTACTAAAGTCCATGTAAACTACATCCACATCCCTTCCCTCATCAATTTTATTTGTCACCTTCATAGTTTCATAGAATTTACTGTGCAGAAGGAGGCCATTCGGCCCATCGAGTCTGCACAGGCCCTTGGAAAGATCATCCCACCTTAGCCCACACCTCCACCCTATCCCCGTAACCCAGCCTAACCTTTTTGGACATGAAGGGCAATTTATCACTGCCAATCTACCTAACCAGCACATCTTTGGACTGTGGGAGGAAACCGGAGCGTCCGGAGGAAACCCACGCACACACGGGGAGAACGTGCAGACTCCGCACAGACAGTGACCCAAGCCGGGAATTGAACCTGGGACCCTGGAACTCTGAAGCAACTGTGCTAACCACTGTGCTACCATGCCCCCCACCTCTTCAAAAAACTCAATAAAGTTGGTGAGAAATGACCTTCCCCACACAAAACCATGCTGCCTGTCACTAACTCGTCAATTTTTCTCCAAATGTGCAAACATCCTGCCCCTCAGTATCTTTTCCAAAAGCTTCCCAACCACTGATGTCAGGCTCACCCACCTACAATTTGCTAGATTATCCCTGCTTCCTTTCTTAAACAAGGGAATAACATTAGCTATTCTCCAGTGCTCTGAACCTCACCTGTGGTCAAAGTGGATGTGAGATATCTGTTAAGGCCCCAGCTATTTCTCTCCTTGCCTCACACAGTAACCTGGGATAGGTCCCATCTGGCCCCGAGGACTTGTCTACCTTAATGCAATTTAGGATACTCAACACTTCCTCCTTTGATACATTGGCATTCTGAAGATTGTTCACACACCTATCCCTGGCCTCAACACCCGTCATGTCCATCTCCCTGGTGAATGCTGATACAAAGTACTCATTAAGGATTTCACCCACTTCTTGTGGTTCGCCTCCCGTAATGTCCAAGCGTACGTCCCTGACCGCACGGCGCCCCCCTCCTGGACATCATGGACCCCACCAGCGACCGCCCCCAGCCAACCCCAAGTCTGCGCTGCGCGGCAGCCAGCCAACCCCGGGAGACCCAAGTGCTACTTCTGCGGACCGACAAAGCACCCCCGGCAGCGCTGCCCGGCGCAGAGCGCACTCTGCAAGGCCTGCGGGAAGAAAGGACATTTCACTGCTGTGTGCCAGGCCCGCTCGATCGCCGCTGTAACCAGGCCCATTGTTCCTGCACCCACCACATGTGACCCGCGGGCGCCGCCATTTTCCCCGCCTCAGGACTCTTGCTCGTCGGGCACCTCATCGGGCCGCTCATCGCCTGCCGACCAGCCAGGGGCCTTCCAACGCCAGCTACTGCTCGCCTCCATCACGATCGACCAGTCCCGGCCGCACAACCTCGCAACCACGTCGCTGACGGTAAAGGTCGATGGGCACAAGATATCTTGCCTTCTTGACTCCGGGAGCACAGAGAGCTTCATCCACCCCGATACGGTAAGGCACTGCTCCCTCGCGGTACACCCCATTAACCAGAGAATCTGTCTGGCCTTCGGGTCCCACTCCTTGGCGATCCGGGAGTACTGCATCGCCGCCCTCACCATCCAGGGCGTAGAGTTCAGCGACTTCCGGCTCTACGTCCTCCCCGACCTCTGCGCTGCCTTGCTACTCGGCCTGGACTTCCAGTGCAACCTCCAAAGCTTAACTCTGAAATTCGGCGGGCCCCTACCACCCCTCACTGTTTGCGGTCTCACGACCCTTAAGGACGACCCGCCTTCTCTGTTTGCAAACCTCACCCCGGATTGCAAACCCGTCGCCACCAGGAGCAGACGGTACAGCGCCCAGGACAGGACCTTCATCAGGTCTGAGGTCCAGCGGCTGCTGCGGGAGGGGATCATCGAGGCCGGCAACAGCCCCTGGAGAGCCCAAGTGGTAGTTGTGAAAACTGGGGAGAAAAACAGGATGGTCGTTGACTACAGTCAGACCATCAATCGGTACATGCAGCTCAACGCGTACCCCCTCCCACGCATATCTGATATGGTCAATCAGATTGCACAGTACCGGGTCTTCTCGGCAGTGGACCTGAAATCTGCCTACCAACAGCTCCCCATTCGCAAGGCGGACCGCCCGTACACCACGTTTGAAGCAGACGGCTGCCTTTACCACTTCCTTAGGGTTCCCTTCGGCGTCACTAATGGGGTCTCCGTCTTCCAATGGGAGATGGACCGAATGGTTGACCGGTACGGACTGCGGGCCACCTTCCCGTACCTGGATAACATCACCATCTGCATCCACCACCAGCAGGACCATGACGCTAACCTTTCCAAATTCCTCCACACCGCCAAACTCCTGAACCTAACGTACAACAAGGAGAAGTGCGTGTTCAGCACCAACCGCTTAGCCATCCTTGGCTATGTGGTGCAAAATGGAGTTCTAGGGCCTGACCCCGATGGCATGCGCCCCCTCATGGAACTCCCCTCCCCCACTGCCCCAAGGCCCTCAAACGATGCCTGGGGTTCTTCTCATACCCAGTGGGTCCCTAACTATGCGGACAAGGCCCGCCCACTCATTCACTCCACCGTCTTCCCCCTGACGACCGAGGCTCACCAGGCCTTGAACTGTATCAAGGCCGACATCGCCAAGGCCGCGATGCACGCGGTCGACGAGACGCTCCCCTTCCAAGTCGAGAGCGATGCATCAGACGTCGCTCTAGCCGCCACCCTCAACCAGGCAGGCAGGCATTCTTTTCACTCTCCATGCCTCCGAAATTCGGCACTCCTCCGTTGAGAAGGAGACCCAAGCCATCATAGAAGCTGTGCGGCATTGGAGGCATTACCTGACCGGCAGGAGATTCACTCTCCTCACTGACCAAAGGTCGGTTGCCTTAACAACACACAGCGGGGTAAGATCAAGAATGATAAGATCTTGAGGTGGAGGATCGAGCTCTCCACCTACAATTACAAGATTTTGTATCGCCCCGGGAAGCTCAACGAGCCCCCCGATGCCCTGTCCCGAGGTACATGTGCCAGCGCACAAGTGGACCGACTCCGGACCCTACACGACGCTCTCTGTCACCCGGGGGTCACTCAGTTCCTTCACTTCATAAAGGCCCGCAATTTGCCCTACTCCATTGAGGAGGTTGTGGCTATCACCAGAGACTGCCAGGTCTGCCCGGACTGCAAACCGCACTTCTACCGGCCAGACCGCGCCCATCTAGTGATGGCCTCCCGCCCCTTTGAATGCCTCAGCATGGATTTCAAAGGGCCCCTCCCCTCCACCGACCGAAACACGTACTTCCTTAACGTGGTCAACGAATACTCCAGATTCCCCTTCACCGTCACATGCCCCGATATGACGTCTGCCACCATCATCAAAGCCCTCAACGCCATCTTCGCCCTGTTCGGTTTCCCTGCCTATATCCACAGCGATCGAGGATCCTCCTTTATGAGCGATGAGCTGCGTCAGTTCCTGCTCAGCAAGGGCATCGCCTTGAGCAGGCCGACCAGCTACAACTCCCGGGGAAACAGGCAGGTGCTGCGGGAGAATGGGACAATTTGAAAGGCTGTCCAGCCGTCCACAAATCTCCCGGTCTCCCACTGGCAGGAGGTCCTCCTCAACACCCTTCACTCCATCCGATCGCTACTTTGCATGGCAACTATGGGCCGAATGGCCTTACTTCCGCTCCTATGTCTTATGGACTAATGCAACCCCACATGAACGTCTCCTTGCCTTCACCCTCCGGAGTCCACCTCCGGAGTTTCGCTCCCAACGTGGCTGGCAGCTCCAGGACGCGTTCTCCTCCGCAAACACGTGCGGCTCCACAAGGCGGACCCGTTGGTTGAGAGGGTACAGCTACTCCATGCAAACCCGCAGTATGCCTACATAGCGTACCTCGAAGGCCGGCAAGACACAGTCTCCCTCAGGGACCTGGCACCAGCTGGGTCCCTCCCCCCCCCCCACCCGCCCCAGCGCCACCCATCCTCCCCTGCGCACCTCACCACAGCCCCTGCTCCAGGACGATCCATCTTCCCTTTGGTCCCACCCGGGGATGAAGATGAGGTCTACACGCTCCTGGAGTCACCGGCGACCGAGCCGACGCCCGCATCGCCACCTGGACTGCGGTGCTCACAACGGAGGATCAAGGCACCCGATCGGCTGAATTTGTGAACTCTCCCCAAAATGTTATGTAAATAGTTTTCCACCACCCCCGCTGGATTCTTTTTTAACAGGGGGTGAATGTGGTCATCACCACTGTTGTATATATTACATACGAGATGTAATACGGTAAGGCTCCTGTGCTATAGGTATAGGGGTAGATCCCTGCCTGCTGGCTCCGCCCAGTAGGCGGAGTATAAAGGTATGTGCTCACCGAACTGCAGCCATTTTGGCAGCAGCTGCAGGAGGCTACACATCCCTGCTTGATAAAGCCTCGATTGCACTCCAGTCTAGTCTCGTCGTAATTGATAGTGCATCAGGGCCAAAATATTTGGCATGGTGGGGGTTCAGCCCCTCCCATCTGAAGAGTCTGTGGGGAACACATCCTCACCAACTCCCTTCGCCCCACCTCCAATTTAGGCTGAAACGAATGCCGATTGGCATTAGGTAGGCAGGGCTTGTGCCCCTCACTCGGGAAGAAGTCCCGCCTTAGAGTGTTGCTGGTCAATCCAATAGGCTGGCAGATCTCCAGTCCCAGCAGAAAGGGCGCTGCATCGGATCGAGGAGGGACTTCACCAGGAGGCCCGAGTCCGGAAACCGGAGGAAAAGGTTCCAGGGCAGGGAGGGTAGGGAAGACCTCGGGGGGAGTTGGGGGGGGGGGGGGGGGTTGCAAAGGGGGCGACCAGGGGATGGAGGGAGGAAGGGGAGGTCTGGAGGTCACCGGGACTCAAGGGGCCCACAGTCAAAAGATAGAGGAGCCTTCTCCCCACCCTTCCTATCCCGGGTCGAACTGGTGAGGTGGGGGAGCGTAAAATTCAGGTCAAGTCGGAGATGAGGAGGAATTGCTTCTGTCAGAATGTCACTCGTTTCCCTTCCCCAATCAGCATTGAAAGCTGGGTCATTGAGTATGTTCAAGGGCGAGTTGGACAGATTTTTGACTGACGAGGGAATCCAGAGTTATGGGGGTGGTTAGGCAGGCAGGAATGTGGCGTGACAGCCTGATCAGATCAGCCATGACCTTAATTACTCACGGAGCAGGTTCAAGAGGCCGAATGGCCGGCTCCTGCTCCTGTTTCATCGGCGCTGGTGTTTTCACGTCTCATTTCTCAGCCTGCAGTTTGCGCTCAAGGTCCGAGAGCGACAGCTTGAAGCACAAAGACATCGGAGGATGGAAGGGGTGCTGAGGAGGGAGAGAGGGCGCAGAAGCAAAGATTGCCACAGCTGCTAATGTTGAGCCACTTGCACTCGTGCATCGCCCAGAGTGACTCCAGCAATAAACAGGCAGGTCGCTGCTCACCGGCTGAACCCGAGCGCTGAGTAGCTGACGATGCTGGAACAGGTCAGGTGGCCGCACCACTCGATCACCGGGGACAGGTTGAGGATTTGTTCCTGTTCCGCACGGGTCAGCAAAATGTCAACATTTTTGACTTTTAAACAAATGGGTCATGGATTCAATCAAATGGGAACAGTCCCCTGACACGTGACTCAGAGTCAGCCAAGAGCTGACTGCTGCCCAGTGTCCTATTTTTACAGAAACTCAGTTGAGAACACAGGAGCCACTTCCAACCTGTCCTGCCAATCAATTCGACCATGGCTGACCTGTGCCTGAACTCCGCCTATCCGTCTTCAACCTGGCACACTGAACCCTAAACCCCCTACCCAGCAAAATTCAATCATAGAAACGTAGAAAATAAGCTCAGGAGGAGGCCATTCGGCCCTTCGAGCCCACTCCGCCATTCATTCTGATCATCCAACTCAATAGCCTAATCCCGCTTCCCCCCCCCCCCCCCATATATCCTTTGATCCCCTTCGCCCCAGATGCTATATCTAACTGCTTCTTGAAAACAGACAATGTTTTGACCTCAACTACTTCCTGGGGTAACGAATTCCGCAGGCCGACCACTCTCTGGGGGAAGACATTTCTCCTCATCTCTGTCCTAAATGGTCTATCCCGTATCCTCAGACGGTGACCCCTGTTTGTAGACACCCCCCCACCATCGGGAGCATCCTTCCTGCATCTACTTCAATCTCGGTTTTGACGTTTTTAATTGGCGCCCAGCATCATCGCTTTTTGGGGGAGAGGGTTCCAAATTTCTATTACTCTTTGTGCGAGGAAGTGCTTCCCACCATCACTCCTAAACAGCCCGGGCTCTCACTTTTAGGCTGTGCCCCCTATTTCCGTACTCCAGCCCCATCCCAGCAGAGGAAGCAGTTTCTCTCTCTCCCTCCTCCATCAAGTCCAGTCTACGCTTCCTCTTTAATTATGCGCACCTAATGGCGTTCAGGGTCGAAATAATCCGAGGGAGTTCCAGGATTTTGACCCAGCGACAGTGAAGGAACGGCCGATATATTTCCAAGTCAGGGTGGTGAGTGGCTTGGAGGGGAACCTCCAGGTGGTGGGGTCCCTAGGTATCTACTACCCTTGTCCTTCTGGATGGTAGTGGTCATGTGTTTGGGGGGAGCTGCTTAAGGAACCTTGGTGAGTCCCTGCAGTTTATCGGCTGCACACAGCTGCCACAGTGAGTTGCTGGCAGAGGGAGTGAATGTTAGTGGAAGGAGCAGCAATCAAACAGGCTGCTTTGTCCTGGATGGTGTCAACTTTCTTGAGTGTAGGTGGAGCTGCACTCATCCGGGCAACTGGAGAGTATTCCATCACACTCCTGACTTGTGCCTTGAAGATGGTGGACAGGCTTTGGGGGGTCAGGAGGTGAGTTACTCGCTGTAGGATTCCTAGCCTCTGACTTGCTCTGGTATCCACAGTATTTATATGACTAGTCCAGTTTAGTTTATGATCAATGGTAACCCCCAGGATGTTGATTGTGGGGGATCCAGCGTTGATAATGCCATTGAATGTCAAGGGGAGATTGTTATATTCCCTTTAGTAGGAGATGGTCACGGTCTGACATTGTGTGACGCAAATGTAACTTCAGCCCAAGCCTGGATATTGTCCAGGTCTTGCTGCGTTTGGACATGAGGAGTCGCGAATGGTGCTGAACATTGTGCACTCATCAGTGAACAGCCCCACTTCTGATGTTATGATGAAAGTAAGGTCATTGATGAAGCAGCTGAAGATGGTTGGACCCAGGACACGACCCTGAGGAATTCCTACAGTGGTGTCTTGGAGCTGTGATGATTGACCTCCAATCACCACAATCATCTTCCTTTGTGCCGGGTATGACTCCAACCAATGGAGCATTTCCCTTCTGATTCCCATTGACTCCAGTTTAGCGCGGGGCTCCTTGATGCCACACTCGGTCAAATGCTGCCTTGATGTCGAGGGCAGTCACTCTCACCTCACCTCGGCATTCAGCTCTTTTGTCCACGTTTGAACCAAGGCTGTAATGAGGTCAGGAGCTGGGTGACCCTGGCGGAACCCAAACTGAGCGTCCGTGAGCAAGTTATTGCTGAGTAAGTGCCGCTTGATAGCACTGTTGATGACTCCTTCCATCACTTTGCTGATGATCGGGAGTAGACTGATGGGGAGCTAATTTGCCGAGTTGGATTTGGCCTGTTTCTTATGTACAGGACATACCTGGGCAATTCTCCACATTGCCGGGTAGAAGGCAGTGTTGTGGCTGTACTGGAACAGCTTGGCTAGGGGTGCTGCAAATTCTGGAGCACGAGTCTTCAGTGCTGTTGCCGGAATATTGTCAGAGCCCAGAGCCTTTGCAGTATCCAGTGCCTTCAGTCGTTTCTTGATATCATGTGGGGTGAATCGAATTGCTGACGATTGGCATCTGTGATGCTGGGGACCTCCGGAGGAGACCGAGATGGATCATCCACTCGGCACTTCTGGCTGAAGATTGTTGCGAATGCCTCCGCCTCATCTTTTGCACTGATGTGCTGGGCTCGTCTATCGTTGAAGATAGGGATATTTGTGGACCCTCCTCCTACTGTAAGTTTAATCGTCCGCCACGATTCATAGCTGGATGTGGCAGGACGATAGAGCTTAGATCTAATCCGTTGGTTGTGAAACTGCATAGCTTTGCATATCACTTGCTGCTAATTTGGCACACAAGTATAATAAATAATAATAATCTTTATTATTGTCACAAGTAGCCATGTTGTAGCTTCACCAGGTCAACACGTCATTTCTCGGTATAGAATATACAGTGCAGAAGGAGGCCATTCGGCCCATCGACTGTGCACCGACCTACTTAAGCCCTCACTTCCACCCATATCCCCGTAACCCAATAACCCCTCCTAGCCTTTTTGGTCACGAAGGGCAATTTATCATGGCCAATCCACCTAACTAGTATCCTAACTAGGCTCGCTCCCCCGCCCTATCCCTGTAACCCCGTAACCCCATCGAACCTGCACATCTTTGGACTGTGGGAGGAAACCGGAGCACCCGGAAGAAACCCACGCACACACGGGGAGAATGTGCAGACTCAGCACAGACAGTGACCCAGCGGGGAATCGAACCTGGGACCTTGGCGCTGTGAATCATAGAATTTACAGTGCAGAAGGAGGCCATTCGGCCCATCAAGTCTGCACCGGCTCTTGGAAAGAGCACCCTACCCAAACCGACACCTCCACCCTATTCCCATAACCCAGTACCCCACCCAACACTAAGGGCAATTTTGGACGCTAAGGGCAATTTAGAATGGCCAATCCAACTAACCTGCACATCTTTGGACTGTGGGAGGACCCCGGAGCACTCGGAGGAAACCCACGCACGCACGGGGAGAACGTGAAATCTCCACACGGCCAGTCACCTGAGGCCGGAATTGAACCCGGGTCCTTGGCGCTGTAAAGCAGCAGTGCTAACCACTGTTATGCGGCCCATATGTAGGTGAACAAGTACAGGGGTGATAGGGGAGTGGGATTTAGTGAGCCAGAGACAAACAGCAGAGTTTTGGAGAGAGATGAGCCAAGGGAACATTGGAATAATTGAATCTAGAAGTAAGGATGGCCTGAATTAGGATTTCGATCATAGACAAGTTGAGACAGGGTTGAGTTGGGTGTCTGAAAGGACGAAGGTGAGATGGGGGTGGGGTAGGGAGGGAATTGTTGAACTTGGGGTCCAGACAACGGAAGGCACAGTCAGGACTAGAGATGTGCAGTTATCTCAGAGGTTTGTTGGGCTCAGGGAGATTTCAAAGGTAGGGAGGGGCGCGGCCATGGAAGGACTTGAAAACAGGGATGAGAATTGTAAAGCCAACACGTTTCTTGACCGTGAGCCAGCATAGGTCAGTGAACACAGGGGTGAGAGGGGAATGGGAGCTGGTGCGAGGTCAGACACATAAAGAACTGTCCAAGAGGTTCCACATTCCAGCTCTCCCCACATCACACTGCAAACCAGTCCTCTTTAAACAAATGTGCAATTGCCTTTTGAAACATTCTGTCAGCTTCCTGAACTCTTTCATTGATCCTTCCCGGATCTTGACAGCTCCCTGTGTGGATAATTTTCACTTGCCTCCAACAACTGTGATCAGCAAACTTTCCACATTTAATCCTGAGAGCCAGTTTGTCCCTATTGCTCCATTACCCCCCATGAGCATGATGGTCATCTGGTCATGTGTGCCCCGATCTTAATAAATCACATGGACGTGAGTTCAAATCGCTCCCGGCAAGTTGGCATGACAGTGGCAACTGTGTGCTCCGGCAACTGAAAAGATATAACCTGAAAATTTGATAGGTATTGTTAAAAGCTGAACTGGCTCAGGAATACCATTTAGAAAGCAAGAGCGTGCATTCATGCATGGCTTTTCAGGAGGTATACTGAGCATCCGTTCAAATGTACACTCACTTACATTGTCAATGTACACTCAGTTACATTGTCAATGTACACTCAGTTACAATGTCAATGTACACTCAGTTACAATGTCAATGTACACTCAGTTGCAATGTCAATGTACACTCAGTTACATTGTCAATGTACACTCAGTTACTATGTCAATGTACACTCAGTTACATTGTCAATGTACACTCAGTTACATTGTCAATGTACACTCAGTTGCAATGTCAATGTACACTCAGTTACATTGTCAATGTACACTCAGTTACTATGTCAATGTACACTCAGTTACATTGTCAATGTACACTCAGTTACAATGTCAATGTACACTCAGTTACATTGTCAATGTACACTCAGTTACTATGTCAATGTACACTCAGTTACATTGTCAATGTACACTCAGTTACTATGTCAATGTACACTCAGTTACATTATCAATGTACACTCAGTTACTATGTCAATGTACACTCAGTTACTATGTCAATGTACACTCAGTTGCATTGCCAATGTACACTCAGTTACAATGTCAATGTACACTCAGTTACATTGTCAATGTACACTCAGTTACAATGTCAATGTACACTCAGTTACTATGTCAATGTACACTCAGTTACATTGTCAATGTACACTCAGTTACAATGTCAATGTACACTCAGTTACAAAGTCAATGTACACTCAGTTACATTGTCAATGTACACTCAGTGACATTGTCAATGTACACTCAGTTACAATGTCAATGTACACTCAGTTACATTATCAATGTACACTCAGTTACTATGTCAATGTACACTCAGTTACTATGTCAATGTACACTCAGTTGCATTGCCAATGTACACTCAGTTACAATGTCAATGTACACTCAGTTACATTGTCAATGTACACTCAGTTACAATGTCAATGTACACTCAGTTACAATGTCAATGTACACTCAGTTACAAAGTCAATGTACACTCAGTTACATTGTCAATGTACACTCAGTGACATTGTCAATGTACACTCAGTTACAATGTCAATGTACACTCAGTTACGATGTCAATGTACACTCAATTACATAAGAACATAAGAACTAGGAGCAGGAAGGTAAGTAAGTGAGTTTTACTCATTTTTACTTTTATTACCTTTTCAAATTGTGTGTGTCGGGGGGAGACTGAAGTGACATCACAGAAAAGCTATGACCTGAGTGGCTGGTTGGGAATCTACACGAAATTAAAAAAATTAAGCATTGGTAAACTAATTAAACATAATTGATTAATTATAATTTAGAGGGGTATCTAAGCCAGAGATTGGAGAGTACTGTATTTAGCCTTCACATTTATAGTAGAAATCTAGTGCCAGGAAACAGATAGTTAACAGTAACTTTTTTTTAAAATTTTTTAACTTTTAACTTTAATTTACTAATTAATTGATGCAATGTCAGTTAGAGGGGTGCAGTGGTCTGACTGTGAGATGTGGCAGGTCCGGGAGGTTTCCAGTGTCCCGGATGGCTTCATCTGCAGAAAGTGCACCCAACTGGAGCTCCTCACAGACCGCATGGTTCGGTTGGAGCAGCAATTGGATGCACTTGGAGCATGCAGGTGGCGGAAAGCGTCATAGATAGCAGTTATATAAATGTGGTCACACCCAAGGTGCAGGCAGTGAAATGGGTGACCACCAGAAAAGGGCAGGCAGTCAGTGCAGGAATCCCCTGTGGTTGTCCCCCTCTCGAACAGGTATACCCCTTTGGATACTGTCAGGGGGGATAGCCTATCAGGGAAAACAGCAGCAGCCAGAGCAGTGGCACCACGGCTGGCTCTGATGTTCAGAAGGGAGGGTCAAAGCACAGAAGAGCAATAGTAATAGGGAACTCTATAGTCAGGGGCACAGATAGGCGCTTCTGTGTACATGAAAGAGACTCCAGGATGGTATGTTGCCTCCCTGGTGCCAGGGTCCAGGATGTCTCCGAATGGGTAGAGGGCATCCTGAAGGGGGAGGGCAAACAGGCAGAGGTCGTTGTACATATTGGTACTAACGACATAGGCAGGAAGGGGCATGAGGTCCTGCAGCAGGAGTTCAGGGAGCTAGGCAGAAAGTTAAAAGACAGGACCTCTAGGGTTGTAATCTCGGGATTACACCCTGTGTCACGTGCCAGTGAGGCTAGAAATAGGAAGATAGAGCAGCTAAACACGTGGCTAAACAGCTGGTGTAGGAGGGAGAGTTTCTGTTATCTGGACCACTGGGAGTTCTTCCGGGACAGGTGTGACCTATATAAGAAGGACGGGTTGCATTTAAACTGGAGAGGCATAAATATCCTGGCCGTGAAGTTTGCTAGTGTCACACGGGAGGGTTTAAACTAGTATGGCAGGGGGGTGGGCACAGGAGCAATAGGTCAGAAGGTGAGAGCATTGAGGGAGAACTAGGGAATAGGGACAGTATGGCTCTGAGGCAGAGCAGACAGGGTGAAGTTGCTGAACACAGCGGGTCTGTTGGCCTGAAGTGCATATGTTTTAATGCAAGAAATATTAAGGGTAAGGCAGATGAACTTAGAGCTTGGATTAGTACTTGGAACTATGATGTTGTTGCCATTACAGAGACCTGGTTGAGGGAAGGGCAGGATTAGCAGCTAAACGTTCCAGGATTTAGATGTTTCAGGCGGGATAGAGGGGGATGTATAAGGGGTGGCGGAGTTGCGCTACTGTTTAGGGAGGATATCACAGCTGTACTACAGGAGAACACCTCAGAGGGCAGTGAGGCTATATGGGTAGAGATCAGGAATAAGAAGGGTGCAGTCACAATGTTGGGGGTTTACTACAGGCCTCCCAACAGCCAGCGGGAGATAGAGGAGCAGATAGGTGGACAGATTTTGGAAAAGAGTAAAAACAACAGGGTTGTGGTGATGGGAGACTTCAACTTCCCCAATATTGACTGGGACTCACTTAGTGCCAGGGGCTTAGACGGGGTAGAGTTTGTAAGGAGCATCCAGGAGGGCTTCTTAAAACAATATGTAGACAGTCCAACTAGGGAAGGGGCGGTACTGGACCTGGTATTGGGGAATGAGCCCGGGCAGGTGGTAGAAGTTTCAGTAGGGGAGCATTTTGGGAACAGTGACCACAATTCAGTAAGTTTTAAAGTGCTAGTGGACAAGGAAAAGGGTGGTCCTAGGGTGAATGTGCTAAATTGGGGAAAGGCTAATTATAACAATATTAGGCGGGAACTGAAGAACCTAGATTGGGGGCGGATGTTTGAGGGTAAATCAACAGCTGACATGTGGGAGGCTTTCAAGTGTCAGTTGAAAGGAATTCAGGACTGGCATGTTCCTGTGAGGAAGAAGGATAAATACGGCAATTTTCGGGAACCTTGGATAGCGAGAGATATTGGAGGCCTCGTCAAAAAGAAAAAGGAGGCATTTGTCAGGGCTAAAAGGTTGGGAACAGACGAAGCCTGTGTGGAATATAAGGAAAGTAGGAAGGGACTTAAGCAAGGAGTCAGGAGGGCTAGAAGGGGTCATGAAAAGTCATTGGCAAATAGGGTTAAGGAAAATCCCAAGGCTTTTTACGCGTACATAAAAAGCAAGAGGAAAGCCCACTGAAGGATAGGCAAGGGAATCTATGTGTGGAACCAGAGGAAATGGGCGAGGCACTAAATGAATACTTTGCATCAGTATTCACCAAAGAGAAGGAATTGGTAGATGTTGAGTCTGGAGAAGGGTGTGTAGATAGCCTGGGTCACATTGAGATCCAAAAAGACGAGGTGTTGAGCGTCTTGAAAAATATTAAGGTAGATAAGTCCCCAGGGCCTGATGGGATCTACCCCAGAATACTGAAGGAGGCTAGAGAGGAAATTGCTGAGGCCTTGACAGAAATCTTTGGATCCTCACTGTCTTCAGGGGATGTCCCGGAGGACTGGAGAATAGCCAATGTTGTTCCTCTGTTTAAGAAGGGTAGCAAGGATAATCCAGGGAACTACAGGGCGGTGAGCCTTACGTCAGTGGTAGGGAAATTACTGGAGAGAATTCTTCAAAACAGGATCTACTCCCATTTGGAAGCAAATGGACGTATTAGTGAGAAGCAGCATGGTTTTGTGAAGGGGAGATCATGTCTCACTAACTTGATAGAGTTTTTCGAGGAGGTCACAAAGATGATTGATGCAGGTAGGGAAGTGGATGTTGTCTATATGGACTTCAGTAAGGCCTTTGACAAGGTCCCTCATGGTAGACTACTACAAAAGGTGAAGTCACACGGGATCAGGGGTGAGCTGGCAAAGTGGATACAGAACTGGCTAGGTCATAGAGGCAGAGAGTAGCAATGGAAGGATGCTTTTCTAATTGGAGGGCTGTGACTAGTGGTGTTCCGCAGGGATCAGTGCTGGGACATTTGCTGTTTGTAGTATATATAAATGATTTGGAGGAAAATGTAACTGGTCTGATTAGTAAGTTTGCAGACGACACAAATGTTGGTGGAATTGCGGATAGCGATGAGGACTGTCAGAGGATACAGCAGGATTTAGATTGTTTGGAGACTTGGGCAGAGAGATGGCAGATGGAGTTTAATCCGGACAAATGTGAGGTAATGCATTTTGGAAGGTCTAATGCAGGTAAGGAATATACAGTGAATGGTAGAACCCTCAAGAGTATTGAAAGTCAGAGAGATCTAGGTGTACAGGTCCACAGGTCACTGAAAGGGGCAACACAGGTGGAGAAGGTAGTCAAGAAGGCATACGGCATGCTTGCCTTCATTGGCCGGGGCATTGAGTATAAGAATTGGCAAGTCATGTTGCAGCTGTAGAGAACCTTAGTTAGGCCACACTTGGAGTATAGTGTTCAATTCTGGTAGCCACACTACCAGAAGGATTTGGAGGCTTTAGAGAGGGTGCAGAAGAGATTTACCAGAATGTTGCCTGGTATGGAGGGCATTAGCTATGAGGAGCGGTTGAATAAACTCGGTTTGCCCTCGCTGGAACGACGGAGGTAAAGGGGCGACCTGATAGAGGCCTACAAAATTATGAGGGGCATAGACAGAGTGGATAGTCAGAGGCTTTTCCCCAGGGTAGAGGGGTCAATTACTAGGGGGCATAGGTTTAAGGTGAGAGGGGCAAGGTTTAGAGTAGATGTACGAGGCAAGTTTTTTACGCAGAGGGTAGTGGGTGCCTGGAACTCGCTACCGGAGGAGGTGGTGGAAGCAGGGACGATAGGGACATTTAAGGGGCACCTTGACAAATACATGAATAGGATGGGAATAGAGGGATACGGACACAGGAAGTGTAGAAGATTGTAGTTTAGTCGGGCAGCATGGTCGGCACGGGCTTGGAGGGCTGAAGGGCCTGTTCCTGTGCTGTACTTTTCTTTGTTCTTTGTTCTTTGATCGTCCCTTTAGTCTGAGATTGTGTCCTCTGCTTCAAGTTTATCCTACAAGTGGAAACATCCTCTCCACATTCACTCTATCCAGGCCTCACAGTATCCTGTCCGTTTGAATAAGACCCCCTCATCCTTCTAAACTCCAATGAGTACAGACCCAGAGTTCCCATGGGTCTGCTGCCCTTGTCCTTCTCACAAGTGGAAGCATCTTCTCTACATCTATCATGTGCGCACGATAGCATAGTGCTCAGCGCAGTTGCTTCACAGCTCCAGGGTCCCAGGTTCGATTCCCGGCTGGGTCACTGTCTCTGTGGAGTCTGCACGTCCTCCCCGTGTCGGCGTGGGTTTCCTCCGGGTGCTCCAGTTTCCTCCCACAGTCCAAAGATGTGCGGGTTAGGTGGATTAGCCATGCTAAATTGCCCTTAGTGTCCAAAAAGGTTAAGTGGGGGTTTCTGGGTTACGGGGATAGAGTAGATACATGGGCTTGAGTAGGGTGCTCTTTGTAAGGGCCAGTGCAGACTCAATGGGCCGATTGGCCTCCTTCAGCACTGTAAATCCTATGATTCCATGTGTGTTCTAGCTGGAGGCAGATGCTTAATTCATTGTCTGCTGATGATTCATCATGTTTCCTTGACAGTTCCTTGTCAGTGTTGAGCTGCTATTACCTCCCACTCTCAGGGACCAGCACAGAATTTACAGTGCAGAAGAAGGCCATTCAGCCCATCGGGTCTGCACCGGTTCCTGGAAATAGCACCCTACACAAGCCCACACCTCCACCCAATCCCCACAACCCAGTAACCCCACACAACACTAAGGGTAATTTTGGACACTAAGGGCAATTTAGCATGGCCAATCCACCTAACCTGCACATCTTTGGACTGTTCTTTGTTCTTTGTTCTTGAGTAGGCCATCTGGACCCTCGAGCCTGCTCCACCATTCAATGAGATCATGGCTGATCTTTTGTGGACTCAGCTCCACTTTCCGGCCCGAACACCATAACCCTGAATCCCTTTATTCTTCAAAAAACTATCTATCTTTATCTTAAAAACATTGAATGAAGGAGCCTCAACTGCTTCACTGGGCAAGGAATTCCATAGATTCATAACCCTTTGGGTGAAGAAGTTCCTCCTAAACACAGTCCTAAATCTATTTCCCCTTATTTTGAGGCTATGCCCCCTAGTTCTGCTTTCACCCGCCAGTGGAAACAACCTATCTATTCCCTTCATAATTTTATATGTTTCTATAAGATCCCCCCTCATCCTTATAAATTCCAACGAGTACAGTCCCAATCTACTCAACCTCTCCTCGTAATCCAACCCCTTCAGCTCTGGGATTAACCTAGTGAATCTCCTCTGCACACCCTCCTGCACACCCTCCTGCACACCCTCCTGCACACCAGGGGCTGGTTCAGCACACTGGGCTAAATCGCTGGCTTTTAAAGCAGACCAAGGCAGGCCAGCAGCATGGTTCAATTCCCGTACCAGCCTCCCCGAACAGGCGCCGGAATGTGGCGACTAGGGGCTTTTCACAGTAACTTCATTGAAGCCTACTCTTGACAATAAGTGATTTTCATTTCATTTCCAGCGTCAGTACGTCCTTTCTCAGGTAAGGAGACCAAAACTGAACACAATACTCCAGGTGTGGCCTCACTAACACCCTATACAATTGCAGCATAACCTCCCTAGTCTTAAACTCCATCCCTCTAGCAATGAAGGACAAAATTCCATTTGCCTTCTTAATCACCTGTAAACCAACTTTTTGCGACTCATGCACTATGAAAAAAAATGAAATGAAAATCGCTTATTGTCACGAGTAGGCTTCAATGAAGTTACTGTGAAAAGCCCCTAGTCGCCACATTCCGGCGCCTGTTCGGGGAGGCTGGTACGGGCACACCCAGGTCTCTCTGCACAGCAGCATGTTTTAATATTTGATCATTTAAATAATAATCCCTTTTGCTGTTATTCCTGCCAAAATGGATAACCTCACATTTGTCAACATTGTATTCCATCTGCCAGACCCTAGCCCATTCACGTAACCTATCCAAATCCCTCTGCAGACTTTCAGTATCCTCTGCACTTTTTGCTTTACCACTCATCTTAGTGTCATCTGCAAACTTGGACACATTGCCCTTGGTCCCCAACTCCAAATCATCTATGTAAATTGTGAACAGTTGTGGGCCCAACACTGATCCCTGAGGGACACCACTAGCTACTGATTGCCAACCAGAGGAACACCCATTAATCCCCACTCTTTGCTTTCTATTAATTAACTAATCCTCTATCCACTACTTTACCCTTAATGCCATGCATCTTTATCTTATGCAGCAACCTTTTGTGTGGCACCTTGTCAAAGCCTTTCTGGAAATCCAGATATACCACATCCATTGGCTCCCCGTTATCTACTGCACTGGTGATGTCCTCAAAAAATTCCACTAAATTAGTTAGGCACGACCTGCCCTTTATGAACTCATGCTGCGTCTGTCCAATGGGATAATTTCCATCCAGATGCCTCGCTATTTCTTCCTTGATGATAGATTCCAGCATCTTCCCTACTACCGAAGTTAAGCTCATTGGCCTGTAATTACCCGCTTTCTACCTCCCTCCTTTTTTAAACAGTGGTGTCATGTTTGCTAATTTCCAATCCGCCGGGACCACCCCAGAATCTAGTGAATTTTGGTAAATTATCACTAGTACATTTGCAATTTCGCTAGCCATCATTTTAGCACTCTGGGATGCATTCCATCAGGGCCAGGAGACTTGTCTACCTTTAGCCCCATTAGCTTGCCCATCACTACCTCCTTAGTGATAACAATCCTCTCAAGGTCCTCACCTGTCATAGCCTCATTTCTATCAGTCACTGGCATGTTATTTGTGTCTTCCACTGTGAAGACCGACCCAAAAAACCTGTTCAGTTCTTCAGTCATTTCCTCATCTCCCATTATTAAATCTCCCTTCTCATCCTCTAAAGGACCAATATTTACCTTAGCCACTCTTTTTTGTTTTATATATTTGTAGAAACTTTTACTATCTGTTTTTATATTCTGAGCAAGTTTACTCTCATAATCTATCTTACTCTTCTTTATAGCTTTTTTAGTAGCTTTCTGTTGCCCCCTAAAGATTTCCCAGTCCTCTAGTCTCCCACTAATCTTTGCCACTTTGTATGCTTTTTCCTTCAATTTGATACTCTCCCTTATTTCCTTAGATATCCTCGGTCGATATGCCCTCTTTCTACCGTCCTTCATTTTTGTTGGTATAAACCTTTGCTGAGCACTGTGAAAAATCGCTTGGAAGGTTCTCCACTGTTCCTCAGCTGTTTCACCATAGGTCTTTGCTCCCAGTCTACCTTAGCTAGTTCTTCTCTCATCCCATTGTAATCTCCTTTGTTTAAGCACAAAACACTAGTGTTTGATTTTACCTTCTTCTTTACCTCCATCTGTATTTTAAATTCCACCATATTGTGATCGCTCCTTCCGAGAGGACCCCTAACTGTGAGATCATTAATCAATCCTGTCTCATTACACAGGACCAGATCTAGGATCGCTTGTTCCCTCGTAGGTTCCATTACATACTGTTCTAGGAAACTATCGCGGATACATTCTATAAACTCCTCCTCAAGGCTGCCTTGACCGACCTGGTTAAACCAATCGACATGTAGATTAAAATCCCCCATGATAACTGCTGTACCATTTCTACATGCATCAGTTATTTCTTTGTTTATTGCCTGCCCCACCATAATGTCACTATTTGGTGGCCTATAGACTACTCCTATCAGTGACTTTTTCACCTTATTATTCCTGATTTCCACCAAATGGATTCAACCTTATCCTCCATAGCACCGATGTCATCCCTTACTGTTGCCCAGATGTCATCCTTAAATAACAGAGCTACACCACCTCCCTTACCATCCACTCTGTCCTTCCGAATAGTTTGATACCCTCGGATATTTAACTCCCAGTCGTGACCATCCTTTAACCATGTTGCAGTAAAATCATAGTCATTCGCGATGATTTGCGCCATCAACTCATTTACCTTGTTCCGAATACTACGAGCATTCAGGTAAAGTACACTTATGTTGGCATTTTTACGTCTGTTCTGAATCTTAACATCTCGATCAGTAACCTCTCCTAAGTTATATTTCCTCTTAACTTTTCTCCTAATTTTCCTTGTCTTTGAACCCATATCTTCATGTAACAACCTGCCGCGTCGCTTACCATTTATGTTTTTACTTCCCGTTTTATTCCTTTTAGTATTACTGGGCCTATTCACTGAGCTCCCCTCAGTCACTATACCTTGTACTGTCCCCCTTTTTGATTTTTGACGATGGCTTCTCTGCCTTACACTTTCCCCCTTACTACCTTTGGTTTCTGTCCCTGTTTTACTACCTTCCGACTTCCTGCATCGGTTCATATCCCCCTGCCACATTTGTTTAAACCCTCCCCAACAGCTCTAGCAAACACCCTCCCTAGGACATCAGTTCCAGTCCTGCCCAGGTGCAGACCGTCTGGTTTTTATTGGTCCCACCTTCCCAGAACCGGTTCTAATGCCCCAGGAATTTGAATCCCTCCCTCTTGCACCATCTCTCGAGACACGCATTCATCCTATCCATCCTGACATTCCTACTCTGACTAGATCGTGACACTGGTAGCAATCCTGAGATTACTACCTTTGAGGTCCTACTTCAGCTTGCAGGACCTCATCCCGTTTTTTACCTATATCGTTGGTGCCCATGTGCACCACGACAGCTGGCTGTTCACCCTCCCCCCCCCAGAATGTCCTGCAGCCGCTCCGAGACATCCTTGCGGAGCTTGTAGTCAATAAATAGGAGTCTGATGTAGGAGTCCTTGTTGTTGAGATGCTCTAGGGATAAGTGTAGGGCCAAGGAAATGGTGTCTGCTGTGGACCGGTTGCGGCGGTATGCGAATTGCAGTGGATGAAGGCATTCTGGGAGTATGGAGGTGATGCGCTTCATGACTAACCTCTCGAAGCACTTCATTGCGACTGAAGTCAGGGCCACCGGACGGTAGTCATTGAGGCACGTTGCCTGGTTTTTCTTTGACACCGGTATGATGGTGGTCTTCTTGAAGCAGGTGGGGACCTCGGAGCGGAGTACGGGTAGGTTAAAGATGTCCGCAAACACATCTGCCAGCGGGTCCATGCAGGCTCTGAGTTCACGACCAGGGATCTCGTCCAGACCGGTTGCCATCCGAGGGTTCACTTTCAGAAAGGCTGATCTGACTTTGGGAGCTGTGACGGTGGGTATGGGTGAGTTATGGGCTGCTGGGGCACTCGACAGCAGATCATTGGTTTCCTGCTCGAACAGAGTATAGAATGCATTGAGTTCATGGGGGAGGGGTGTGCTGCTGCTGGAGATACTGCTCAGCTTCGCTTTGTAGCCCGTTATATTGATAAGGCCTTGCCACAACCGCCGAGAGTCTGTAACACTAGTCTCTGACTCTAGCTTGGTTTGATATTCTCTCTTGGCATCTCGGATGGCTTTGCGGAGGTCGTACCTGGATTTCGCGTATAGGTCAGGGTCGCATGACTAGAACGCGTCAGACCTGCCCTTCAGTAGGGAAGCAATCTCGTGATTGAGCCATGGTTTCTGGGTGGGGAACGTACGTGCGGCTTTCTTTGCCAGGCAGTCAACCACACATTTGCTGATGAAGTCTGTGACGGTGGTGGCATACTCATTTAAGTTGGTCGCCGAGTTCTTAAATATGGACCAGTCCAATGTCTCCAAGCAGTCACATATGAGTTCTTCTGTTTCCTCGGACCAGCACTTCACAACGTTCTTAGACCTTCAATGTGAATGTACATTCAGTTATATTGTCAATGTACACTCAGTTACGTTGTCAATGTACACTCAGTTACAATGTGAATGTACACTCAGTTACAATGTGAATGTACACTCAGTTACATTGTCAATGTACACTCAGTTACAATGTGAATGTACACTCAGTTACAATGTGAATGTACACTCAGTTACATTGTCAATGCACACTCAGTTACAATGTCAATGTACACTCAGTTACAATGTGAATGTACACTCAGTTACAATGTAAATGTACACTCAGTTACAATGTCAATGTACACTCAGTTACAATGTGAATGTACACTCAGTTACATTGTCAATGTACACTCAGTTACAATGTGAATGTACACTCAGTTACAATGTCAATGTACACTCAGTTACAATGTAAATGTACACTCAGTTACAATGTCAATGTACACTCAGTTACAATGTCAATGTACACTCAGTTACATTGTCAATGTACACTCAGTTACAATGTGAATGCACACTCAGTTACAATGACAATGCACACTCAGTTACAATGTGAATGTACACTCAGTTACATTGTCAATGTACACTCAGTTACAATGTGAATGTACACTCAGTTACAATGTGAATGTACACTCAGTTACAATGACAATGCACACTCAGTTACAATGTGAATGCACACTCAGTTACAATGTGAATGTACACTCAGTTACAATGTGAATGGCCACTCAGTTACAATGTGAATGTACACTCACTTACATTGGCAATGTACAATCAGTTACAATGTGAATGTACACTCAGTTACAATGTGAATGTACACTCAGTTACATTGTCAATGTACACTCAGTTACAATGTGAATGTACACTCAGTTACAATGTGAATGTACACTCAGTTACATTGCCAATGTACACTCAGTTACAATGTCAATGTACACTCAGTTACATTGTCAATAAACACTCAGTTACAATGTCAATGTACCCTCAGATACAATGTCAATGTAAACTCAGTTACAATTTGAATATGCACATTGTGACAATGCCAATGTACACTCAGTTATAATGTCAATGATCACTCAGTAACAATGTAAATGTACACTCAGTTACATTGTCAATGCACACTCAGTTACATTGTCAATGTACACTCAGTTACAATGTGAATGTACACTCAGTTACATTGTCAATGTGCACTCAGTTACATTGTCAATGTCCACTCAGTTACATTGGCAATGTACACTCAGTTACAATGTGAATGTACACTCAGTTACATTGTCAATGTACACTCAGTTACATTGGCAATATACAGTCAGTTACAATGTGAATGTACACTCAGTTACATTGTCAATGTACACTCAGTTACATTGTCAATGTACACTCAGTAACATTGTCAATGTACACTCAGTTACAATGTCAATGTACACTCAGTTACAATGTGAATGTACACTCACTTACATTGGCAATGTACACTCAGTTACAATGTCAATGTACACTCAGTTACAATGTCAATGTACACTCAGTTACAATGTAAATGTACACTCAGTTACAATGTAAATGTACACTCAGTTACAATGTCAATGTACACTCAGTTACAATGTGAATGTACACTCAGTTACATTTGTCAATGTACACTCAGTTACATTGGCAATGTACACTCAGTTACAATGTGAATGTACACTCAGTTACAATGTGAATGTACACTCAGTTACATTGTCAATGTACACTCAGTTACAATGTGAATGTACACTCACTTACATTGGCAATGTACAATCAGTTACAATGTGAATGTACACTCAGTTACAATGTGAATGTACACTCAGTTACATTGTCAATGTACACTCAGTTACAATGTCAATGTACACTCAGTTACAATGTGAATGTACACTCAGTTACATTGCCAATGTACACTCAGTTACAATGTCAATGTACACTCAGTTACATTGTCAATAAACACTCAGTTACAATGTCAACGTACCCTCAGATACAATGTCAATGTAAACTCAGTTACAATGTGAATGTACACTCAGTTACATTGTCAATGTACACTCAGTTACATTGGCAATGTACAGTCAGTTACAATGTGAATGTACACTCAGTTACATTGTCAATGTACACTCAGTTACATTGTCAATGTACACTCAGAAACATTGTCGATGTACACTCAGTTACAATGTCAATGTACACTCAGTTACAATGTGAATGTACACTCACTTACATTGGCAATGTACACTCAGTTACAATGTCAATGTACACTCAGTTACAATGTAAATGTACACTCAGTTACATTGTCAATGCACACTCAGTTACAATGTCAATGTACATTCAGTTACAATGTAAATGTACACTCAGTTACAATGTCAATGTACACTCAGTTACAATGTGAATGTACACTCAGTTACATTGTCAATGTACACTCAGTTACAATGTCAATGTACACTCAGTTACAATGTGAATGTACACTCAGTTACAATGTGAATGTACACTCACTTACATTGGCAATGTACACTCAGTTACAATGTCAATGTACACTCAGTTACAATGTAAATGTACATTCAGTTACATTGTCAATGCACACTCAGTTACAATGTCAATGTACATTCAGTTACAATGTAAATGTACACTCAGTTACAATGTCAATGTACACTCAGTTACAATGTGAATGTACACTCAGTTACATTTGTCAATGTACACTCAGTTACATTGGCAATGTACACTCAGTTACAATGTAAATGCGCACTCAGTTACATTGTCAATGTCCACTCAGTAACAATGTCAATGTACACTCAGTTACAATGACAATGTACACTCACTTACAATGTGAATGTACACTCAGTTACAATGTGAATGTACACTCAGTACAATGTGAATGTACACTCACTTACAATGTGAATGTACACTCAGTTACAATGACAATGTACACTCAGTTACGATGTGAATGTACACTCACTTACAATGTGAATGCACACTCAGTTACAATGTGAATGTACACTCACTTACAATGTGAATGTACAATCACTTACATTGGCAATGTACACTCAGTTACAATGTGAATGTACATAAGTTACAATGTGAATGCACACTTAGTTACAATGTGAATGCACACTCAGTTACATTGTCAATGTAAACTCAGTTACAATTTGAATATGCACATAGTTACAATGCCAATGTACACTCAGTTACATTGTCAATGCGCACTCAGTTACATTGTCAATGTACACTCAGTTACAATGTCAATGTACCCTCAGATACAATGTCAATGTAAACTCAGTTAAAATTTGAATATGCACATAGTTACAATGCCAATGTACACTCAGTTACATTGTCAATGTGCACTCAGTTACATTGTCAATGTGCACTCAGTTACAATGTCAATGTACACTCAGTTACATTGTCAATGTGCGCTCAGTTACATTGTCAATGTACACTCAGTTACACTGTCAATGTACACTCAGTTACAATGACAATGTACACTCAGTTACAATGTCAATGTACACTCAGTTACAATGACAATGTGCACTCAGTTACAATGTGAATGCACACTCAGTTACAATGTGAATGTGCACTCAGTTACAATGTGAATGTACACTCAGTTACAATGTGAATGTACACTCAGTTACAATGTGAATGCACACTCAGTTACAATGTGAATGTACACTCACTTACATTGGCAATGTACACTCAGTTACAATGTGAATGCACACTTAGTGACAATGTGAAAGCACACTCAGTTACAATGTGAATGTACACTCAGTTACAATGACAATGTACACTCAGTTACATTGTGAATGTACACTCAGTTACAATGACAATGCACACTCAGTTACAATGTGAATGCACACTCAGTTACAATGACAATGTACACTCAGTTACATTGTGAATGTACACTCAGTTACTATGTCAATGTACCCTCAGATACAATGTCAATGTAAACTCAGTTACAATTTGAATATGCACATAGTTACAATGCCAATGTACACTCAGTTATAATGTCAATGATCACTCAGTAACAATATAAATGTACAGTCAGTTACATTGTCAATGTGCACTCAGTTACATTGTCAATGTGCACTCAGTTACATTGTCAATGTGCACTCAGTTACAATGTCAATGTGCACGCAGTTACAATGTCGATATGCACTCAGTTACATTGTCAATGTGCACTCAGTTACAATGTCAATATGCACTCAGTTACAATGTCAATATGCACTCAGTTACATTGTCAATGTACACTCAGTTACAATGTCAATGTACACTCAGTGACATTGTCAATATACACTCAGTTACATTGTCAATGTACACTCAGTTACAATGTCGATATGCACTCAGTTACAATGTCAATGTACACTCAGTTACATTGTCAATGTGCACTCAGTTACATTGTCAATGCACACTCAGTTACATTGTCAATGTACACTCAGTTACAATGTGAATGTACACTCAGTTACATTGTCAATGTGCACTCAGTTACATTGTCAATGTCCACTCAGTTACATTGGCAATGTACACTCAGTTACAATGTGAATGTACACTCAGTTACATTGTCAATGTACACTCAGTTACATTGGCAATATACAGTCAGTTACAATGTGAATGTACACTCAGTTACATTGTCAATGTACACTCAGTTACATTGTCAATGTACACTCAGTAACATTGTCAATGTACACTCAGTTACAATGTCAATGTACACTCAGTTACAATGTGAATGTACACTCACTTACATTGGCAATGTACACTCAGTTACAATGTCAATGTACACTCAGTTACAATGTAAATGTACACTCAGTTACAATGTCAATGTACACTCAGTTACAATGTAAATGTACACTCAGTTACAATGTCAATGTACACTCAGTTACAATGTGAATGTACACTCAGTTACATTTGTCAATGTACACTCAGTTACATTGGCAATGTACACTCAGTTACAATGTGAATGTACACTCAGTTACAATGTGAATGTACACTCAGTTACATTGTCAATGTACACTCAGTTACAATGTGAATGTACACTCAGTTACAATGTGAATGTACACTCAGTTACAATGACAATGCACACTCAGTTACAATGTGAATGCACACTCAGTTACAATGTGAATGTACACTCAGTTACAATGTGAATGGCCACTCAGTTACAATGTGAATGTACACTCACTTACATTGGCAATGTACAATCAGTTACAATGTGAATGTACACTCAGTTACAATGTGAATGTACACTCAGTTACATTGTCAATGTACACTCAGTTACAATGTCAATGTACACTCAGTTACAATGTGAATGTACACTCAGTTACAATGTGAATGTACACTCACTTACATTGGCAATGTACACTCAGTTACAATGTCAATGTACACTCAGTTACAATGTAAATGTACACTCAGTTACATTGTCAATGCACACTCAGTTACAATGTCAATGTACATTCAGTTACAATGTAAATGTACACTCAGTTACAATGTCAATGTACACTCAGTTACAATGTGAATGTACACTCAGTTACATTTGTCAATGTACACTCAGTTACATTGGCAATGTACACTCAGTTACAATGTAAATGCGCACTCAGTTACATTGTCAATGTCCACTCAGTTACAATGTCAATGTACACTCAGTTACAATGACAATGTACACTCACTTACAATGTCAATGTACACTCAGTTACAATGTGAATGTACACTCAGTACAATGTGAATGTACACTCACTTACAATGTGAATGTACACTCAGTTACAATGACAATGTACACTCAGTTACGATGTGAATGTACACTCACTTACAATGTGAATGCACACTCAGTTACAATGTGAATGTACACTCACTTACAATGTGAATGTACAATCACTTACATTGGCAATGTACACTCAGTTACAATGTGAATGTACATAAGTTACAATGTGAATGCACACTTAGTTACAATGTGAATGCACACTCAGTTACATTGTCAATGTAAACTCAGTTACTATTTGAATATGCACATAGTTACAATGCCAATGTACACTCAGTTACATTGTCAATGCGCACTCAGTTACATTGTCAATGTACACTCAGTTACAATGTCAATGTACCCTCAGATACAATGTCAATGTAAACTCAGTTAAAATTTGAATATGCACATAGTTACAATGCCAATGTACACTCAGTTACATTGTCAATGTGCACTCAGTTACATTGTCAATGTGCACTCAGTTACAATGTCAATGTACACTCAGTTACATTGTCAATGTGCACTCAGTTACATTGTCAATGTACACTCAGTTACACTGTCAATGTACACTCAGTTACAATGACAATGTACACTCAGTTACAATGTCAATGTACACTCAGTTACAATGACAATGTACACTCAGTTACAATGTGAATGCACACTCAGTTACAATGTGAATGTGCACTCAGTTACAATGTGAATGTACACTCAGTTACAATGTGAATGTACACTCAGTTACAATGTGAATGCACACTCAGTTACAATGTGAATGTACACTCACTTACATTGGCAATGTACACTCAGTTACAATGTGAATGCACACTTAGTGACAATGTGAAAGCACACTCAGTTACAATGTGAATGTACACTCAGTTACAATGACAATGTACACTCAGTTACATTGTCAATGCGCACTCAGTTACATTGTCAATGTACACTCAGTTACAATGTCAATGTACCCTCAGATACAATGTCAATGTAAACTCAGTTAAAATTTGAATATGCACATAGTTACAATGCCAATGTACACTCAGTTACATTGTCAATGTGCACTCAGTTACATTGTCAATGTGCACTCAGTTACAATGTCAATGTACACTCAGTTACATTGTCAATGTGCACTCAGTTACATTGTCAATGTACACTCAGTTACACTGTCAATGTACACTCAGTTACAATGACAATGTACACTCAGTTACAATGTCAATGTACACTCAGTTACAATGACAATGTACACTCAGTTACAATGTGAATGCACACTCAGTTACAATGTGAATGTGCACTCAGTTACAATGTGAATGTACACTCAGTTACAATGTGAATGTACACTCAGTTACAATGTGAATGCACACTCAGTTACAATGTGAATGTACACTCACTTACATTGGCAATGTACACTCAGTTACAATGTGAATGCACACTTAGTGACAATGTGAAAGCACACTCAGTTACAATGTGAATGTACACTCAGTTACAATGACAATGTACACTCAGTTACATTGTGAATGTACACTCAGTTACAATGACAATGCACACTCAGTTACAATGTGAATGTACACTCAGTTACAATGACAATGTACACTCAGTTACATTGTGAATGTACACTCAGTTACAATGACAATGTACACTCAGTTACATTGTGAATGTACACTCAGTTACTATGTCAATGTACCCTCAGATACAATGTCAATGTAAACTCAGTTACAATTTGAATATGCACATAGTTACAATGCCAATGTACACTCAGTTATAATGTCAATGATCACTCAGTAACAATATAAATGTACAGTCAGTTACATTGTCAATGTGCACTCAGTTACATTGTCAATGTGCACTCAGTTACAATGTCAATGTGCACGCAGTTACAATGTCGATATGCACTCAGTTACATTGTCAATGTGCACTCAGTTACAATGTCAATATGCACTCAGTTACAATGTCAATATGCACTCAGTTACATTGTCAATGTACACTCAGTTACAATGTCAATGTACACTCAGTGACATTGTCAATATACACTCAGTTACATTGTCAATGTACACTCAGTTACAATGTCGATATGCACTCAGTTACAATGTCAATGTACACTCAGTTACATTGTCAATGTGCACTCAGTTACATTGTCAATGTGCACTCAGTTACAATGTCAATGTACACTCAGTTACATTGTCAATGTGCACTCAGTTACATTGTCAATGTACACTCAGTTACATTGTCAATGTACACTCAGTTACATTGTTAATGTACACTCAGTTTCATTGTCAATGTGCACTCAGTTACAATGTCAATGTACACTCAGTTACATTGTCAATGTACACTCAGTTACATTGTCAATGTACACTCAGTTACATTGTCAATGTGCACTCAGTTACATTGTCAATGTACATTCAGTTACATTGTCAATGTACACTCAGTTACATTGTCAATGTACACTCAGTTTCATTGTCAATGTGCACTCAGTTACAATGTCAATGTACACTCAGTTACATTGTCAATGTACACTCAGTTACATTGTCACTGTACACTCAGTTACATTGTCAATGTACACTCAGTTACATTGTCAATGTGCACTCAGTTACATTGTCAATGTGCACTCAGTTACATTGTCAATGTGCACTCAGTTACATTGTCAATGTACACTCAGTTACATTGTCAATGTACACTCAGTTACAATGTGAATGTACACTCAGTTACATTGTCAATGTGCACTCAGTTACAATGTCAATGTAAACTCAGTTACATTGTCAATGTACACTCAGTTACATTGTCAATGTACACTCAGTTACATTGTCAATGTACACTCAGTTACATTGTCAATGTACACTCAGTTACATTGTCAATGTACACTCAGTTACATTGTCAATGTACACTCAGTTACAATGTCGATATGCACTCAGTTACATTGTCAATGTACACTCAGTTACACTGTCAATGTACACTCAGTTACATTGTCAATGTACACTCAGTTACATTGTCAATGTACACTCAGTTACATTGGCAATGTACACTCAGTTACATTGTCAATGTACACTCAGTTACAAAGTCAATGTGCACTCAGTTACAATGTCGATATGCACTCAGTTACATTGTCAATGTCCACTCAGTTACACTGTCAATGTACACTCAGTTACAATGACAATGTACACTCAGTTACAATGTCAATGTACACTCAGTTACAATGACAATGTACACTCAGTTACAATGTGAATGCACACTCAGTTACAATGTGAATGTGCACTCAGTTACAATGTGAATGTACACTCAGTTACAATGTGAATGTACACTCAGTTACAATGTGAATGCACACTCAGTTACAATGTGAATGTACACTCACTTACATTGGCAATGTACACTCAGTTACAATGTGAATGCACACTTAGTGACAATGTGAAAGCACACTCAGTTACAATGTGAATGTACACTCAGTTACAATGACAATGTACACTCAGTTACATTGTGAATGTACACTCAGTTACAATGTCAATGTACCCTCAGATACAATGTCAATGTAAACTCAGTTACAATTTGAATATGCACATAGTTACAATGCCAATGTACACTCAGTTATAATGTCAATGATCACTCAGTAACAATATAAATGTACAGTCAGTTACATTGTCAATGTGCACTCAGTTACATTGTCAATGTGCACTCAGTTACAATGTCAATGTGCACGCAGTTACAATGTCGATATGCACTCAGTTACATTGTCAATGTGCACTCAGTTACAATGTCAATATGCACTCAGTTACAATGTCAATATGCACTCAGTTACATTGTCAATGTACACTCAGTTACAATGTCGATATGCACTCAGTTACAATGTCAATGTACACTCAGTGACATTGTCAATGTACACTCAGTGACATTGTCAATATACACTCAGTTACATTGTCAATGTACACTCAGTGACATTGTCAATATACACTCAGTTACATTGTCAATGTACACTCAGTTACATTGTCAATGTGCACTCAGTTACAATGTTAATTTGCACTCAGTGACATTGTCAATATACACTCAGTTACATTGTCAATGTACACTCAGTGACATTGTCAATATACACTCAGTTACATTGTCAATGTGCACTCAGTTACCATGTTAATTTGCATTCAGTGACATTGTCAATATACACTCAGTTACATTGTCAATGTACACTCAGTGACATTGTCAATATACACTCAGTTACATTGTCAATGTACACTCAGTTACAATGTTAATTTGCATTCAGTGACATTGTCAATATACACTCAGTTACATTGTCAATGTACACTCTGTTACATTGTCAATATACACTCAGTTACATTGTCAATATACACTCAGTTACATTGTCAATGTACACTCAGTGACATTGTCAATATACACTCAGTTACATTGTCAATGTACACTCAGTTACAATGTCAATGTACACTCAGTTACAATGTCAATGTACACTCAGTGATACTGTCAATGTACACTCAGTTACATTGTCAATGTACACTCAGTGACATTGTCAATGTACACTCAGTGACATTGTCAATATACACTCAGTTACATTGTCAATGTACACTCAGTGACATTGTCAATATACACTCAGTTACATTGTCAATGTACACTCAGTTACATTGTCAATGTGCACTCAGTTACAATGTTAATTTGCACTCAGTGACATCGTCAATATACACTCAGTTACATTGTCAATGTACACTCAGTGACATTGTCAATATACACTCAGTTACAATGTCAATGTACACTCAGTTACATTGTCAATGTGCACTCAGTTATATTGTCAATATACACTCAGTTACATTGTCAATATACACTCAGTTACATTGTCAATATACACTCAGTTACATTGTCAATGTACACTCAGTGACATTGTCAATATACACTCAGTTACATTGTCAATGTACACTCAGTGACATTGTCAATATACACTCAGTTACATTGTCAATGTACACTCAGTTACAATGTCAATGTACACTCAGTTACAATGTCAATGTACACTCAGTGATACTGTCAATGTACACTCAGTTACAATGTCAATATGCACTCAGTTACAATGTCAATGTACACTCAGTGATACTGTCAATGTACACTCAGTGATATTGTCAATTTGCACTCAGTGACGTTGTCAATGTACACTCAGTTATAATGTCAATGTACACTCAGCAACAATGTCAATGTACACTCAGTTACATTGTCAATATACACTCAGTAATGCAAGTCGGTGTTGTTCAAGAAAATATCTCTGCAAATGCGTGAGACAGGAGGGCGGGTGCTGGAAACACTTTCCAAAGCCTCGGGAAAGAAAGACATTTACAAATCCATCGATTAGCCTGCTGGCAGTTGTTGCTTTAAGAAGGTGAGATGAGATTGAGGCAGTGGACGTTATGACCCAGTGGGGGGATCTCTAGCAGCAGACCTGATCCCTCGGCAGAATGCGCTGCTATTTAATCCGCTCTGGTGATTTCATTGCGCTGTTGCAGAAAGTTAAAGTTAGTTTGACAGACAGGCAGCATTTGCTGCTGGACACCCGATAGCGGGACTGGCAGAGGAAAGGGCGTTGCGATCGTTACAGTTAAATTGCAAAAAAGCAGACGGTAACTTTGCAGTCTGGTCTCAGAGCTATTGAGAAAACGGTAAGATCTAATATTCAAAGCGTTGAGAGGGTGAATAACTAATCTTGTATTTTACTATTCCCCCAAAAAATCAATAGTTGCTTTTTTTTAGAAGAAGGAAAAGCAGCGAATACTGGGGATTTGTTTAAATGTTAATACTTAGAAGTGATAAGACGTCTCCCCCTAAAAGAGAATTTCCAAACTTTTTGTTTGAATTAGAAAAAAGTTTGGAGATGATTCAAGTTGAATTGAGATTTGAGCTTTCTGTGAATATCTGGGGGTGAAATATATTTTGTCAGTGATTTTTAAAACATCAGATGGGAAAATAGGTGGACTGTGATAGGCGTGTTGTATCCAGTCAAAACAATGTGTGGGTTCCCAGCCTGTGGAGGTGTGGGGAAGCAGAATTTAAACTTTAATATTATTCACGTTCTGGACTCTCGCTGGAATTGGAGCATGGCTGCAGGGAGATGGCTAAGTGGAAATTGATCTTGTTGTTTGTTGGTGCTTCTCCTCGGGACCCTGGGTGTAGCTCTGCAGAGGGAAACCCGGGGGTCTGAACAGGTTAAGAAGTATTGTCCGGCTCCGTGCCCCCGTGTAGATCAGTGTGAAGAAGTTCGCGGCGTCTGGCGCCACCTCCTGTTGACACAATTTGGACTCGAAGTGCACTGAAGATCGCTGCTTTCATGTAGCGCCTTGCTGCAGAATTGCTACAGTGCAGGAGGAGGCCATTCAGCCCATCGAGTCTGCACCGACCCTCTTAAAGAGTACCCCACCTAGGCCCACTCCCCCACCCCATCCCCGTAACACCCCCCTCCCCCCACCCAACCTGTGCATCTTTGGACACTGAGGAGCAATGTAGCAATCCACCTGACCTGCACATCTTTTGGACTGTGGGAGGTAACCGGAGCACCCACGCAAACAGGGGGAGACTGTGCAAACTCCGCACAGTGTCCCAAGCAGGAATCGAACCCGGATCCCTGGCGCTGTGAGGCAGCAGTGCTAACCACTGTGCCACCGTGCATCCAGGTTGCTTTCCAGCCAATGGTAGTTAATTGCTTTGTTTTGATGGTCTGGTCACTGCTGTGATGTGGGAAAAGCAGCACAGCATGATCCCGCAATCAGCAATGTCCTAATAACCAGATAATCTGATTTGGTGGTGCTGGTTGAGGGGTTAGCATTGGCAACGGGACTCGGGAAGACTCCCCTGCTCTTCGATATACTGGCTGTGGGATCTTTGGCTTCTACCTGAGAGGGGTACCCAAAGGATGGCACCCCTGGCAGTGCAGCACTCCCTCTGTACTGAGGTAGGGAGTCTCTCTAGACTGTCTCCGGACGAGGACTCTACATAAAGGCAAAAATGCTGTTAACTGAGGCATAGCTGGCAATGAATGCAATACACCACCTCCTGACACCAAAACCATTTATTACCCACCCCTAATTGCCCTTGAGAAGGTGGTGGTTAGGAACATTCCTGAACCACTGCAGTCCATGTGGTGTAGGTACAACCACAGTGCTGTTAGGGAGAGGTTTCCAGGATTTTGACCCAATGGCAGTGATACAGTTTATGGTGAGTGACTTGGAGGGGTTCCCATTTATCTGCTGCCCTTGTCCTTCTACGTGGTAGTGGTCGTGGGTTTGGAAGATGCTGTTGGAGGAGCCTTGGTGAGTTCCTGCAGTGCATCTTGTCGATGGCAGACACGACTGCTACTGTGCGTCAGTGGTGGATGGTGTGAATGTTTGTGGAAGAGGTGCCAATCAAGCGGGCTGCTTTGTCCTGGGTGGTGTTGAGTTTCTTGAGTGTTGTTGGAGCTGCCCTCACCACGGGTATTCCATTACACTCCTGACTTGTGCCTTGTAAATAGTGGACGGGTTAAAGTGACAACGAAACTGCAGAACCGGGTCAGGGAGATACTTTCCAATATTTGGGTGTAGCAATTACCCTTGAGATGATGAGGTTGCCAGGCCACGTTGTGAAATGTATCTTGGTAATTGGTTTTGGCAGTTGAGAAAAATGTGTCATTAAAGCAATTGAATTATCATAAAATCGTAACTGGGTTGCTGATGTCCTTCAGGGAGGGGTATCATTAACCTTTCCTGGTTGGATCTGCATGCCTCTCCTGTTCCAGACTCTGGGCGGGATTCTCCGACCCCCCGCTGGGTCAGAGAATCGCTGGGGGTCGGCATGAATCCCGCTCCCGCCGGCCTCCGAATTCTCCCACCCCCCAAAAACCGGCGTGGCGTGGGTCACGCCGCCCACCTCGGAGAATGGCGGGGTCTGGCGCGACTCAATGGGCCCCGGGGCTGCCCGAATTCTCCGGCCCGCGATGGGCCGAAGTCCCGCCCGCCTGTAGCCAGTCCCGCCGGCATAAATTGGAGTTGGTCCCTTGCCGGCGGGACCTGGTGGTGCGGGCATCCTCTGGGGTTATTGGGGGGTCGCGGGGGGATCTGGCCCTGGGATGTGCCCCCACGGTGGCCTGGCACGCGGTCGGGGCCTGCCGATCCGCGGGCGGGCCTGTGCCGTGGGGGCACTCTATTCCTTCCGCACCGGAGGCCGTGGTCATCCGCCATTCCCGGTGCGGAAGTGACTCCATGTGCGCATGATGCGCGGGGATGACGTCAGCAGACGCTGACGCTCCCCCGTCGGCCGGCGGAGTCCCCTCAGCCCCGGCTGCCGTGGCGCCAAGCCCCTTTCCCGCCGGCCGGCGGGGCACAAACCACTCCGGGGCGGGCCTAGCCCCTGAAGGTGCGGAATCAGCGGCCTGACGTCGGAGTGGTTCATGCCACTCCGTCCCGCCGGGACCCCGTGCCCCGCCGGGTAGGGGAGGATCCCGCCCTTTGTGCTTGAGTCACGATGTACTTCGGGCGATTATGGAGATTCCCCCACATCCTAAAACCAGTGAAATAACATTTTTTATGAATTTCTGTGCAGCATGAAGCCAGGCTAAGATCTCTTGGGCACTTCACCAACCTATTGGAAATCTTTCAAATCCCTCCCTACATTCTCCAGCCCCCAACCCTCCAAGCTCTCCGGAATCCTCAAATACTGGTGTTTCGTACACCCCTGATTCCGCTCAGAACCCGCCCCCACCCCGCTCCCCAGAAATCCCTCCCTACTTCTCCCTCTTCCCTGCTCTGTAACGTTCACCCCGTTGTCCGGACTGTCAGCGAGCCGTCCTCGTGCCTTTCAGTGTCAAGTTTTGCTTGATGATCGCTGAAGCGCCAGGGGACAGCTTCACTGCATTATTGTGTCAATGAGCCAAAGGAGGCCATTTGGCCAATCTAATCTGTTCTGTCCCTCTGGCAGAGCAGTCCAGTTTAATCACCCATCTCCTTGTTCTAGCCCACAGCCCTGTAAATTCCCGAATTCCCCGATTCATGTCTGACTCCCTTTTGAAATAATGCATGAAATCAGCTCCCACCACCTTTTCAGGATGACTCTGAGTGTAAGAAATCACCTCCTCATCTCTCCTCACAACCATCTTGACAAACACATGGGTAGGATGGGTATAGAGGGATACGGCACAAGGAAGTGCTGAGGGTTTTCGGCAAAGGTTGGTATCATGACCGGTACAGGCCTGGAGGGCCGAAGGGCCTGTTCCCTGTGCTGTATTGTTCTTTGTTCATTTGTCAATCATTTTAAATCTATGACCTTTGGATATTGAACCATTCGCTGCAGGGAACTGATTTTTCTTCACAAAGCCACTCACGGTGAAAACCTCTGTTGTAAATTCAAAACAAACCTGTTGGATTTTAACCTGGTGTTGTGAGACTTCATCTCGGTAATGGTGACCGTGAAACTATCATTGAAACTTGTCTGGTCACTCATGTCCTTCAGCGAAGGAAATCTGCCCTCCGAACCCGGTCTGGCCCACATGTGACTCCAGACCCACAGCAGTGTGTTTGACGGTAAACTGCCCTCCAAATTGGTTGAACAAGCCCCCACTCAAGGGCAATTAGAGATGGTCAACAAACGCTGACCTTGCCAGTAACACCCACATCCCATCAAAGAAGAACAAAAACATGAGACGTGACTTTAAACGCTGCCCGAAAGGATGGTGGAAACCAAATGATTGGGAATTAGAACTTTGAGCACAGAAGGAATCCATTCAGCTCATCATACATGTGTTGACTCTTTATCTATTAGTCTCAGTCTCTTTCCAATGTAATTATTTTCTCCTACAAGCATTTATATAATTCCCTTTTTAAAAGTTAGTATTTAATCTGCTTCCGTCACCAGGCCATAACAATGCCACACATTTAAAGATTGTCGACTTCCTGACATAGCCAAGTGTAAGTGACTGAAGGTGAAGGGCACAAAATCAGCTCCACACCGAAATAGAGCAAAGCGTCACGAGATGTGCCATCTACCAGGCTCTGGGGGGGACGTTGTGCTGTATGATTCTGTGTGATTCTGCATGATTCTGTAGGGCTCCAGGTAACAATCTTTGCCTTCGCTCTGCAGGTTTCCGTCGCAGCCTAAGTGTGAGTGAGCAGGAAGCAAAGGACGCACGAATCCAGAGCCAGAGGATCGCTGCGCAGTTGACTACTCCACCAAGCGCCAACTCCAAGGGGGTACTGCTCTTCAACAAGCGCAAGAAGAGAGTCAATGCGTTCACCTTAACGAGCTACGGTCAGCAGGGCCCGTGCTCTGGATCGAGGGTCAGTGGGCCTGTTGATGGGGAGGGCAGGGCTCCTGGGGACCGTCTAGCTGGGACACCAGGCGAAGAGCCACGAGGCTCGGCAAACTCTTCGTCTTCATCCGAGGAAGCCAGCATCCCGCACTTTGAGCAGAGGATCAAGCGGGACAACATGGAGCCGACATTAACCATTGGAAACCATGAGTACCCGGGGGCCCTGGAAGATGGGTCAGAAGAGGCGGAGGACTGCGCGTCTGAGGATGTGGGGGAGGAGCAATGCAGCGAAGGGGCAGCAGGGGAGCGTGGAGGTGAGACAGAGGCAGTGGGAGAACGCGAGGCTCTACAAGGCGTGATGAATGCGACAGAGAAACATCTGCAGGAAACCAATGACCTGGTGAAACCAGCCAGAACAACAATGGAAGTCCACCTGAAGTGTTCTCAACCTCTATGTGACACAAACAACAAGGTCCACATGGATCTACCAAGGGAGGACAATAATCAAACTGACGGAGGTAAAATCAGAGAGAGTCTGGGGGTGTATGTACCTGAGGAAAAACAGACATTGGTGGCAAATAGGACACCCAAACCTTTTTTCTCCGAGAGTGTCTCGCGAAAATCCAACAAGCTACAATTTGAATCTCCCGAGATCTCTCCTAATTCTCCGGTTTACTCCCACCCTCCCCCAGTATCCCGAATGACATCTCCACCATCGTGTGCCACCTCCAATCCATCGACTGCTGGGCAAGCGGCCAGGCCTCCAGTGATGTGGTCCAATAAGACTGGCATCTTGGAGGAATCAAGGATGCGCAGAGCTGGGAGGAAGCCTATGTTCACCTTCTATGAGAAGCCAAAGGTAGCACCCAACCCTGAGCTCCTCTCACTGGTACAAGGGATAGATGTCAAGAAGAAGAGTGGCCAAGGGGAGGCGCTAACTGAGGAGGACTACCTGGGTCTGGGGGCTGAGGCTGCCACCTTTACCCAGCAGAAGACCGCACCCCCTGTTGCCCCCAAGCCCGTGGTTTCCAGCCAAGTTGACCGCCCAGTTCCAGAGTGGGCATCTTGCTTGAAGCCTCCAGAACTGAGAGCACCCCGCAGGTCAGGCGCCACGCAGACACTAGCAGAGGTCAAAGGGAAAGGGGCGGAGCTGTTTGCCCGCCGGCAGTCGCGAATGGAGAGGTACACCATTGAATCATCGCCAGCCAAAGAGAACCACCCGCGGCCCCCCTCCCCGACCATGTCTTTGCCGCCATCTTGGAAGTGGGGTGACGAGCGGCGTAGCCCACCGTCATTCAACCACAAGGGTCTTCACCTTGGCCCCAGAACGCCGCCGTCCGCCTTCACCCATGTCGACAAGGTGAACAGTCACCCCCGGGCTCCATCAGGCTCAGCATGGCACCCGCCTCACCAGCTGAGCTCCTCGCTATTCATCATCTCGCCAGACAAGAGCCCGCTGACCTCTCTGCCCAGGGGCGCACCCTCACCACCCAGACTCATTAACCCCGGCACGCCGCCCTACCGCAGGCAGACCTCAGCGCCGCCCCCCTTCTGCCCTCCGACATCCGCCAAGCCGCCGACGGTGCCCCCGCCCCCCTCTGGGCTCAACGGATTTGCTAACCACGGCCCCGGCCTGGATCCCGGAGCTCCGACTTTCCAGCCTGCCCCGGCCTCGACCAGCAGCTCACCATTGCCCAGATCCAGGGACGCCACGCAGGCTCCGAGACCTTCCTTCTCCGCACGGAAAGCAGGACTCGAAGCTCAGGTGTGGAAGCCTTTTGGTGTGTTTTTCTAAAAGAAAATGGTACAGCGGGAATTCTAGAAAAACGCGTTTTGGGAAAAACACCTGCTCGTAAAATTTACTTTCTCACCGCGCATATCTTAGAAGCTCAATTATCAAACGGGAGGAATCCTCCTGTCAAATGTAACTGCTAGAACAGGATTGATGGGCTGAATGGCGTGTTCCTGTGCTATAAGATGTTACTTATTATATTCCCAGTTATCTTTTTTCCCTTTTTTATTTAACTCGCCGAATGCAGCTTCGTTCTACCCCAGGCCCCGGGACGATCCCCTCCTGACACAACAAAGATCCCACCTCTCCCCCTCACTCACACCATCATCCTGTTGGAATGTCCTGCCAAATCCTCTCAGCTCCAGCTGGCTGAGATCAGGCCTTGGCCCAGTAGGTGGCACTGTCACCTCTGAGACAGAAGGTTCTGGTTCAAATCCCACTCCAGACAGCGGAGCACAAAACACAGGCTGGCACCCGCCCAGTACGGTACTGAGGGAGTGCTGCACTGTCAGAGGGTCAGTACTGAGGGAGGGCTGCACTGTCAGAGGGTCAGTACTGAGGGTATGCTGCACTGCCAGAGGGTCAGTACTGAGGGAGTGCTGCACTGTCAGAGGGTCAGTACTGAGGGAGTGCTGCACTGCCAGAGGGTCAGTACTGAGGGAGTGCTGCACTGTCGGAGGGTCAGTACTGAGGGAGTGCTGCACTGTCGGAGGGTCAGTACTGAGGGAGTGCTGCACTGTCAGAGGGTCAGTACTGAGGGAGTGCTGCACTGTCAGAGGGTCAGTACTGAGGGAGTGCTGCACTGTCAGAGGCTCAGTACTGTGGGAGTGCTGCACTGTCAGAGGGTCAGTACTGAGGTAGTGCTGCACTGTCGGAGGGTCAGTACTGAGGGAGTGCTGCACTGTCGGAGGGGCAGTACTGAGAGAGTGCTGCACTGTCAGAGGGTCAGTACTGAGGGAGTGCTGCACTGTCAGAGGGTCAATACTGAGGGAGTGCTGCACTGTCAAAGGGTCAATACTGAGGGAGTGCTGCACTGTAAGAGGGTAGGTAATGAGGGAGTGCTGCACGGTCAGAGGGTCAGTACTGAGGGAGTGCTGCACCATCAGAGGGTCAGTACTGAGAGAGTGCTGCACTGTCAGAGGGTCAGTACTGAGGGAGTGCTGCACGGTCAGAGGGTCAGTACTGAGGGAGTGCTGCACGGTCAGAGGGTCAGTACTGAGGGAGTGCTGCACTGTCAGAGGGTCAGTACTGAGGGTGTGCTGCACTGTCAGAGGGTCAGTACTGAGGGAGTGCTGCACTGTCAGAGGGTCAGTACTGAGGGAGTGCTGCACTGTCAAAGGGTCAATACTGAGGGAGTGCTGCACTGTAAGAGGGTAGGTAATGAGGGAGTGCTGCACGGTCAGAGGGTCAGTACTGAGGGAGTGCTGCACCATCGGAGGGTCAGTACTGAGAGAGTGCTGCACTGTCAGAGGGTCAGTACTGAGGGAGTGCTGCACTGTCAGAGGGTCAGTACTGAGGGAGTGCTGCACGGTCAGAGGGTCAGTACTGAGGGAGTGCTGCACTGTCAGAGGGTCAGTACTGAGGGTGTGCTGCACTGTCAGAGGGTCAGTACTGAGGGAGTGCTGCACTGTCAGAGGGTCAGTACTGAGGGAGTGCTGCACTGTCAGAAGTACATTACTGAGTGAGTGCTGCACTATCGGGGGGAGGGTCATATCCTCCTCTCTCTCTCCCTTTCCCTCTCCTCCATAAATCTACAACAGATTTTCCCCTCCTCTGAACTCCAGGTGCTGTCTTCCTGTCGCTTAATAATGTTGCTGCCTTTCTTATTTAATATTTTCCTCACGCTCATTTTGGATTTCCTCTTTCTATTTTAGCAAGTGTTCAATTGGGATGGGTTAATGTAACTGGATTTTCTACACCTCCTGTTGCTGAATATTTCCCTGTCTAACTCTGGATTATCGGTTGAGGCAGATGTTACCCCAGTGAGTGTGGAACCTGGAGTCCGACAGGTTCCATTAAAGAAACAGCACCAGGCGCCTTCCGTGGTTCAACTGGTTAAGCCGGCTGGTCCTGGGGCAGGTGGCCCCACGGGAGTTTCTATCTCCCTACCAACCCCCACCCTAAACTGTCCGCCCTGTTTTCAGCCCTGTCTTGTTCCCATCCCAGTCTTACACTGTGGGTAGGGATGCTGTGATGAAGGGGGGCAAGGATGGGCCCTGGGCTGTGTAGGGGTCGATAAAAAGTGGGGCGAGGCGGGATGGGGGAGGGGTAATTCCGCTCACAGTCGGACACATTGCACTCGGGGAAAGTGGGCCGGAGAGTATTTGACCCGAGGATCAAAGCCAGTTGCTGAATAAGTTTCCCGGTGCAGGCAAATCGGCGATTACTGTGTGTGATGCTGCTGTGGTGGAATAGCTACCTCCCCCCCCCCCCCCCCCTCTCAACCCTGCACTTTGCCTTGGTAATGAATCCATCATGACACACTGCACAATCTCACACTCCTGTTGGTGCCTGCGAAACACGAGTCCTAGCATGAATATTGCTCAGGCATCACTGCCCGGGGGGGGGGGATTGGGGAGGGAGAGGACGTTGGGCGGGGTGGAAGGAAGGGAGGTGGGCTGTCCATTTCAGACCAGACTGCAGCCCAGTCCGCTTATCAGCCAGCAGAGTGCAGCAGAATCACGCCGTGAGGCTCCAAAGGAAATCTCTGCTTTCCCCTCAGTATCAAATCATCCGTCCTGATCTCCCCTCACCCGCCTCACATTTAAAGATCAGCGGAAAGTGCTCGAGAGATTCAGGAACTTATAGATTTGTCCCCAAATCGTCTGCAACTGGGATGTGAAAAAGGACATTTCTCCTCAACTAATTGATCTGGGAGTTGACTGGACTAACATTCTTTGTGTTCTCTCTCTCTCGCTCTTTCTTCCTCTGTAATTTATTGCAAATATTGCCAAAGATAATGAAGATTTGTATGTTCCACTCTCCTCTCGTTTCCCCTGCGGCCTGTTGAGATCTGTTGTATTAATGCTTGGATTGTGTCCTGCACTTTAATAAAGCTCCTTTTATTCCCCCTTTCTGAACACTCTCTCTCTCTCTCACACTCTCCCCCTCCCTCTCTCTCTCCCTCTCTTTCTCTGTGTCATTTGTGCAATGGTTTGGTTTTTTTACTCGGCCCAGGCTTTGACAGGCCACCCGATGGAGGGGTTCCACATTTTAAGTCAACTCTTGGATCAGCCGAGGCCCTCATTAATGAGCTAGCCCTGAGTTCAGGCTGCAATCCCAGGACCATGCCTTGCTCGAGCCACCAGAATGGCATCCAGGAAGGAGGGAGGGAGGGGGGGGGGGGGGGGGACTTCACTTAATTAGGAGAGACTAGAGGCCCTCCTGAGAACAGAGAAGGTGAAGGGGGGATTTAATGGAGGCCTTCAAAATCAAGAGAGGTTTGCGAGAGAGTGAATAAGGAACAGCTGTTTCCATTGGTAGGAGGGTCAGATTTAAGGTAAAGGGAGCAGTGGAGGAGATGAGGAAAAACCTTTTTTATTCAATGGAGTTTTCATGATCTGGAACGTTCTACCTGAAAGGCCAGGGGATTCAATAGTAACTTTGAAAAGGCTTAGAACTGAGGAAGCCAGCGGTAATGGAACAGGGATTTACTGCGAGGCCTGGACGTGGAGAGGATGTTCCCACTTGTAGGAAAATCTAGAACCAGAGGACACAATCTCAGACTAAAGGGATAATCCTTTGAAACAGAGATGAGGAGGAATTACTTCAGCCAGAGGGTGGTGAATCTGTGGAACTCTTTGCCGCAGAAGGCTGTGGAGACCAAATTACTGAGTGTCTTTAAGACGGAGATAGATAGGTTCTTGATTAATAAGGGGATCAGGGGTTATGGGGGGAAGGCAGGAGAATGGGGATGAGAAAAATATCAGCCCTGATTGAATGGCGGAGCAGACACTCAAAAATTAAATGAAATGAAAATCGCTTATTGTCACAAGTAGGCTTCAAATGAAGTTACTGTGAAAAGCCCCTAGTCGCCACATTCCGGCGCCTGTTTGGGGAGGCAGGTACGGGAATTGAACCGTGCTGCTGGCCTGCCTTGGTCTGCTTTCAAAGCCAGCGATTTAGCCCTGTGCTAAACCAGCTCGACGGTACGAGTGGCCTAATTCGGCTCCTTTGTCTTATGGTCTTACGTACAATACTCTGCCCACGGCAGTAACCCGCCACAATCCAATCCCCGTTGGCTCTGCCAACAGCTCCAGGCCCTGCTTGGGCCGGCTTTTATGTGTAAGTCCAACAAGTTCCAGCTGGTTGGCCTCCGCCCCCTACCTGTGAAGATCATACTGCACGGGTCCCGCGGGGGGCGGGGGGGGGGGATTGACAGTGACTTCCTCGTGGAGGTTATGACAAAAGGAAATTGGATAAATACTTGCAAAGGAAAACTTTACAGGCAGTGGGGAATTGGACTAAGTGGATCGCTCTTTCAAAGAGCCGGCACAAGCGATGGGGGCCGAATGGAGTCCTCCTGCACTGCAATGATTGTAAGCAATCAGGTGTGGGCCTGAAGTCTTCACCCCATGAAGTGAGCTCCTGAATTCAGTCAAGTTAGGACAAAATGGAGACGCAGCCAGCAGAAGCTATAAGAGCTCAAGGACAAATAGTCGAGTTTGTCTGCAGGCCCTACCTGCTCATAGCCTCCCGTTCGGACCTTCACTGGGGAGGGGGAAAGGTCGGAACTCAAGCGTGCAGCTAACATAACAGGCCTGACCCAAGCCCCCCAGAATATCGAGGCTGCGGGGTTGCCCCTGTTGCCGCAGCAACAAGAGGTGGCCGCCGGCGGGGGGTGGGGGGGGGGGGGGGGGTGAGTGCAGTAACCAAAACATCCCTGTCGCCAGAATAAGCGAGGAAGGAACGTGGAAACGAAACCATTGCAGCACGTAGCAACCGCTGAATCCCGCCCAAACCTGCTTCTCCCAAAACACTCGGCGAATCCCACAATTTTCACCCACTGGCTCAGAGAATATTGCTTCAGTCGTAAAGAGTTTCAGAGGTTTGATCCTGAGATTGAATGAAGCAGATTGTTGCAGACCTTGTTAATCTGGTTCGCAAAACTTTTGCTCGATAATTCCAAACAACAAAGAACGACACAGCACAGGAACAGGCCCTTCACAGGAACAGGCCCTTCGCCCCCCCCCCCCCCGCCTGTACCGGTCATGATACCACCCTTGTCCCAAACCCTAAAGAACAAAGAACAACCTGAAGTGGCAAGGCCGCATGCTCCTGGGAAAATTAGGCTTAAAGGACTTCGGGAAGCAGAGAAAAGAAGGTCACAGGTGCTGCTACCTGCACAAGTTAGTGCGACCCTAATAAGGCTAAACCAAAATTCAGGGATCATTTTGAAAGGGATTGAATTAAAAAGCAGAGAAGTTATGTTCAGGTTATATGGAATGTTGGTCAGCCAACACTTTCAAGTACTGTGAGCAGTTCTGGTTTCCATATGAATCGGAATGGGACAGAGGCACCGGGAGAGGTGAAACATGAACTTGCTCGAAGGATACCAGCCACTATACCATGCAGGGAAGATTAACCAGGCTGAAGATTAGAGAAGGATTAGCGAGATGGACCCCTTTCCATTTGTGCCAGACTCCAAAACTGACGGTCCTAAGCGCAGGAGACTCACCAGGATATCAATAGGGAGTCACCTCTTTATTCAGAGAGTGTTGAGAATGTGGAACTTGCTACCACAGGGTAGTTGAGGTAAGTATATAAATAGGTTTCAGGGGAAGCTGGATAAATAACGAGGAACATATGTTGATGTTGATATAATTAAATGTGGGAGGAGCTTGTGTGAAGCATAAATATCAGCATAGAAATGATTGCCAATGGCCTGATTCTGTGTATCTTACAGCACGGGGTTAGATACAGAGTAAAGCTCCCTCTATACTGTCCCCATCAAACACTCCCAGGACAGGCACAGCACGGGGTTAGATACAGAGTAAAGCTCCCTCTACACTGTCCCCATCAAACACTCCCAGGACAGGTACAGCACGGGGTTAGATACAGAGTAAAGCTCCCTCTACACTGTCCCCATCAAACACTCCCAGGACAGGCACAGCACGGGGTTAGATACAGAGTAAAGCTCCCTCTACACTGTCCCCATCAAACACTCCCAGGACAGGCACAGCACGGGGTTAGATACAGAGTAAAGCTCCCTCTACACTGTCCCCATCAAACACTCCCAGGGCAGGTACAGCACGGGGTTAGATACAGAGTAAAGCTCCCTCGACACTGTCCCCATCAAACACTCCCAGGACAGGTACAGCACGGGGTTAGATACAGAGTAAAGCTCCCTCTACACTGTCCCCATCAAGCACTCCCAGGACAGGTACAGCACGGGGTTAGATACAGAGTAAATCGCCCTCTACACTGTCCCCATCAAACACTCCCAGGGCAGGTACAGCACGGGGTTAGATACAGAGTAAATCGCCCTCTACACTGTCCCCATCAAACACTCCCAGGACAGGTACAGCACGGGGTTAGATACAGAGTAAAGCTCCCTCTATACTGCCCCCATCAAATATATGGTTTTATTTTTCACAATGTGAACCTGATTTGGAGCATGTATCCCACTTCACCTCAAGCCTTTATAGCCATTTGAAGAGAACAACCTGATCCATATTGCCCATGATCGGGTCAGGTTGCAAACTTGGCCGTTTATATTTAACACCCAGCAACCTTAGTTGGAATATCAATTTTGTCTTATGGTCTGTGTTGTGTGTCTGTGCCACCCCTGTATTTATTTGACCCAAGTGGGTCAGTCCAGTGTTTAACCCCCTCACACACAGTGAAAAGTTAGAACAGGGGCCGTCCAAAGTGATTCAGGGGTGGCAGGGGAGTGAGGCAGGGGATTCCAGGTACACAGATCACTGAGATGCCCTGGATAGGTACAGAAAATAATTAGAAAGGCAAGTAGGGGGCGGGATTCTGTGATCTTGAGGCTAAGTGTTGACGCCGTGGGAAACGCCGTTACGTTTCCCGACGGCATCAACACGGCCTCAGGATCAGCAATTCCCTTACGGGCCAGCACGGCACTGGAGCGGTTCACGCCGCACCAGCTGCTGATCCTGTCGTGAACTGAGCGCCGCGGGATTCGCACATACGCAGCGGCCTCCTTCAACACACCGGCCCCAACGCAACATGGCGCAGAGCTACAGGGGCCGGCGCGGAGGGAAGGAGGCCTCCAGTCAGAGAGGCCGGCCCGCCAATCGGTGGATTCCGATCACGGGCCAGGCCACAGCGGAGGCCACCACCCCCCCCCCCCCCCCCCCCAGGGTCGGACACAGCCTCCACCCCCACAGGCCTCCTTTGGAACCTTCACCGCAGGCTGAGAGCAGGTGTGAACGGCGCCGGCGGGATCGTTATTTTTTACGACGGCCGCTCGGCCCATCCGGGGCCGAGAATCGGCGGGGGGGGGGGTCCCGTAGAGCGGCCCCCGTCCGGCGGCGTGCCAACCACCCCAGGGCGGCGTGGCACGATTCGCGCCGGTCGCCGGGATTCTCCGGCCCGGCCCCAGGCTGAGAGAATCCCGCCCAGGATGCTGGCCTTTATATCTCGGGTACCAGTCATACAAACCCTTGGTTAGGCCAGGCGTCTCTGTACCGTTCTGGAGCCTCCACACCCAGGGAAAGATATTGGCCTTGGAAGGATTTACCAGAACGATACCTGGAGCAAGGGTTAAATCACTAGAAGAGATTAAACAGATTATATTCCCTGGGATTCAGATAGTTAAATGGTGATTTGATTGAGGTTTTCAGGATATTAACATGGGTTTGATAAAGAGAAGTTGGGTTGGATTCTCCGCCGGGGGTGCTCCGTTTTGTCAGCAGCCCGGGGGTTTCCCGACGGCGTGGGGCTGCCCCACAATGGGAAACCCCATTGACCAGCCGGCGTAACGGAGCATCCCGCCGGCGTGCTGATCCAGAAATCTGGTGCGGCGGGACGGAGAATCCCGCCCATTATTTCTGCTGGTTTGGGGCCTAAAACTAAGGGGGGAAAGTCTAAATTAAAGAAAAAAAAGTCACTTTTACAGGGTGTGGGCTTCGCTGGCTAGGGCAGTATTTGTTGCCCATCCCTAATTGTCCAGAAGGTGGTGGTGAGCTGCCTTCTTGAACCGCTGCAGTCCATATGGTGTAGGTGTATCCACAGTGCAGTTAGGGAGGGAGTTCCAGGATTTTGACCCAGCGACAGTGGAGGAACGGCCGATATATTTACAAGTCAGGATGGTGAGTGACTTGGAGGGGAACCTCCAGGTGGTGGGGTTCCCAGGTATCTGCTGCCCTCGTCATTCTGGACAGTAATGGTTGTGGGTTTGGAAGGTGATGCCTATGGAGCCTTGGTGAGTGCATCTTGTAGATGGTACACACGGCTGCCACTGTTCGTCGGTGGTGGAGGGAGTGAATGTTTGTGGAAGGAGGAGCAATCAAGCGGGCTACTTTGTCCCGGATGACGTTGAGCTTCTTGAGTGTTGTTGGAGCTGCACTCATCCAGGCAAGTGAAGAGTATTCCATCACACTCCTGACTTGTGCCTTGTAGATGGAGGACAGGCCTTGTTGAGTGAGGAAGTCCATTATTCAGCACAGGTTTCCTAGCCTCTGACCTGCTCTCGTAGCCACAGTATTTATATGGCTAGTCCAACTCAATTTCTGGTTAGTGGTGACTTCCCAGGGCGTTGACATTGGGGGATTCAGTGATGGCAATGCCATTGAGTGTCGAGAGGAGATGGTCGGATTCTCTCCTTTCAGGAGTGGAGTTAGGAAACATTTCTCCAAAAGAAGGCTGATTGAAGTTTGGAATTCTCTTTGGTGAACAGCATTTGATTCTGGGTCAAGGGTTGATTTTAAAACTTGAGATTGATAGATGTTCTGGGATATGGGGTTAGGTCGCAGATCAGTTGTGCTTTCATTGAATGGTAGACCAGCCTCAAAGGGCTGAAAGGCCTCCTTCTGTTTCTATGTTCCTCAGACAGAGAAGACAAAAGGGGGATTTGATGGGGGATCGGGAGTGGTAGAAGGGCTGGTAACCAGAGGACACTGAGGTCACTTACAAAGCAAACCATGAGAGGCATGAGCTTGGGGGGGGGGGGGGGGGGGGAGATTAATATGATCTGAAATATTCTGCCTGAAAGGGTGATGGAAGCAGATTTAACAATGAAAACATCGAATTAGGAGCAGCATTAGGCCATTCAGCCCCTCGAACCTGGTCCGCCATTCAACAAGATTGTGACTATCTGATTATAGCCTCAATTCCGCATTCCCACCTACCCCCGATTCTCTTTGATTTCCTTGTTAGCCGAGAATCTATGTACCTCGATCTTAAAAATATTCATTGACTCTGCCTCCGCCGCTTTCCAGGGAAGAGAATTCCAAAGACTCCCGATCCTCTGAGAGAAGAAAGGTTCTCCTCACCTCCGTCTGAAATGGGAGAGCTCCTATTTTTAAACAGGAGGTCTTGTGATGCAGTGCGTAGCGTCCCTGCCTCTGACCCAGTTCCGGGTTCGAGTCCCACCCCAAGACCCCTATTGGGAATAGGGATAACCCTGGGAATTACAGGCCAGTTAGTCTTACTTCGGTGGTAGGCAAAGTAATGGAAAGGGTACTGAGGGATAGGATTTCTGAGCATCTGGAAAGACACTGCTTGATTAGCGATAGTCAGCACGGATTTGTGAGGGGTAGGTCTTATTGAATTCTTTGAGGAGGTGACCAAGCATGTGGATGAAGGTAAAGCAGTGGATGTAGTGTACATGGATTTTAGTAAGGCATTTGATAAGGTTCCCCATGGTACACTTATGCAGAAAGTAAGGAGGCATGGGATAGTGGGAAATTTGGCCAGTTGGATAACGAACTGGCTAACCGATAGAAGTCAGAGAGTGGTGGTGGATGGCAAATATCCAGCCTGGATCCCAGTTACCAGTGGCGTACTGCAGGGATCAGTTCTAGGTCCTCTGCTGTTTGTGATTTTCATAAATGACTTGGATGAGGGAGTTGAAGGGTGGGTCAGTAAATTTGCAGACGATACGAAGATTGGTGGAGTTGTGGATACTGAGGAGGGCTGTTGTCGGCTGCAAAGAGACATAGATAGGATGCAGAGCTGGGCTGAGAAGTGGCAGATGGAGTTTAACCCTGAAAAGTGTGAGATTGTCCATTTTGGAAGGACAAATATGAATGCGGAATATAGGGTTAACGGTAGGGTTCTTGGCAATGTGGAGGAGCAGAGATATCTTGGGGTCTATGTTCATAGATCTTTGAAAGTTGCCACTCAAGTAGATAGAGCTGTGAAGAAGGCCTATGGTGTGCTAGCGTTCATTAACAGAGGGATTGAATTTAAGAGCCGTGACGTGATGATGCAGATGTACAAAACCTTGGTAAGGCCACATTTGGAGTAGTGTGTGCAGTTCTGGTCGCCTCATTTTAGGAAGGATGTGGAAGCTTTGGAAAAGGTGCAAAGGAGATTTACCAGGATGTTGCCTGGAATGGAGAGTAGGTCTTACGAGGAAAGGTTGAGGGTGCTAGGCCTTTTCTCATTAGAACGGAGAAGGATCAGGGGCGACTTGATAGAGATTTATAAGATAATCAGGGGAATAGATAGAGTAGACAGTCAGAGACTTTTTCCCCGGGTGGAACAAACCATTACAAGGGGACATAAATTTAAGGTGAATGGTGGAAGATATAGGGGGGATGTCAGAGGTAGGTTCTTTACCCAGAGAGTAGTGGGGGCATGGAATGCACTGCCTGTGGAAGTAATTGAGTCGGAAACATTAGGGACCTTCAAGCGGCTATTGGATAGGTACATGGATTACGGTAGAATGATGGGGTGTAGATTAATTTGTTCTTAATCTAGGACAAAAGTTCGGCACAACATCGTGGGCCGAAGGGCCCGTTCTGTGCTGCATTTTCCTACGTTCTATGTTCTATGACCAAGGAAGGAGCGATCAGAGTGCGGTCAAACAGGCGGAGTGGGGGTCAATCTGCAAATCCTTCCCAACACATCAATGGCTGGCGGTAAGAGCGGGAGAGACTCCTGGTCACCCACACTTGATGTGGAGTGGAATCCCTGAAGATATAAGCCCCTGGCGACAGACTAGCCACCTGTTCCGGGAATTAGTAGCTATGGAAACAGACAAAAGTCTGCCTTAGTGTACCAGTAGATGGGGGAAGCGATTTGGAGTTACTTTTCAACTTTGTTCCCTAGTTCTAGCCTCTCTCACCCTTTCAGCATCTATCCTCTCAAGTCATCAGGACCTTTTCTGTTTCAATAGGATCAGCTGATATTCTTCTAAATGCCACTGGCTACAATCCCAGCCTGAACAACCTTTACTCCTAAAATAACCCCCTCATCCCAAGTCAAGAGAATCTTCCCTGAACTGCTTCTAATGCATTTGTAGCCTTTCTGAAATAGGAGGCCAGAATCATACACAGTGCTCAGGATGTGCTCTCACCAATGCCCTGTAATAAATAACAACATTCCATTTGCCTGCCTCAGCACTTGCTGCAACGACTTTATCGGAGAGCTCTTTCAAAGCACGGGCATGAACACTTGGGCAGGAAGGCCAGCGTCCACGCTGTCTTATTCTGTTCTCCGATTTAACCTACTTCTCCCAAAACCCTCCGCCATTCCTTCATTGTGTAGAGTCCTGTTCCTGACCTCTGCACCTCAGAGAGATTGCGCCAAGTGGGGAATAATATCGAAAAGGAGAAAAGGCGGGATGGACAGTTTTGACGGACCGTTGAAAGGTCTGTTGACCGCCCCCCCCCCCCCCCCCCCCCCCCCAGTTGGGAATTTCCGCTCTCAGGGAGGGTGTGACTGGGAAACCCCGCCCACGGTCTCCATTACCCATAACTTCCAGATTTTATTAATTGAATTTAAATTCCACCAGCTGCCATGTCCCCGGAAAATTAGCCTGGGACCCTATCCAGTCACCATACCACTACACCGCCCTCTCCCCATTCATTTCATTGAATTGCTTCAAACACAAATCATTCGGCCTCCTACCAGCCAAATTATTCATTACTCAGGCTTACAGAGGTTTGTGCACAAAATTCCGTCTGACACTCGTTACAAAAGCAAAGTCCTGCAGACGCTGGAAGTCTGAAATAAAACAGAAAATTCTCGGTGGAGAGACATGGCCCCCTTTCCTTTCCCCACCGACGCTCCTGATCTGCTGAGCTATTTGCAGCATTTTCTGTTTTTATTCAGGGCCGACATTGCTTGCGCAGTACTGAGGGAGAGCTGCACTGTCGGGGGGGGGGGGGGGGGGCACTGTCTTTCAGTACCCCCCCCCCCCCGTGGGCAGCACATGGTTAGCACAGTTTCTTCACAGCGCCAGGTTCCTAGGTTCGATTCCCGGCTTGGTTCACTGTCTGTGCGGAGTTTGCACGTTCTCCCCGTGTCTGCGTGGGTTTCCTCCGGGTGCTCCGCTTTCCTCCCACAGTCCAAAGATGTGCAGGTTAGGTGGATGGGCCATGATCAATTGCCCCTTAGTGTCCAAAAAAGATTAGGTGGGGTTACGGGGATAGGATGGAGGTGCGGGTATAGGGTGAAGGTATGGGCTTATGTAGGGTGCTCTTTTCAAAGGGCCGGTGCAGACTCGATGGGCTGAATGGCCTCCTTCTGCACTGTACATGCTGTGATTCTAACCCACCCCCGTCTTCACCCCAGGTTTACGTAAAAGATCCCAAGACTACTATTTCACGGAAGAGCATAAGGTGTTCCCCAACTGCCATGGGTCAGTAATTACCTGTCAAAGTTCATTTTTGATCTCTGTGGGATCTTGCTGTGCACATGTCGACTGTTGTGTTTCCCGCAATAAAGAACAAAGAACAAAGAAATGTACAGCACAGGAACAGGCCCTTAGGCCCTCCAAGCCCGTGCCGACCATGCTGCCCGACTAAACTACAATCTTCTACACTTCCTGGGTCCGTATCCCTCTATTCCCATCCTATTCATGTATTTGTCAAGAAGCCCCTTAAATGTCACTATCGTCCCTGCTTCCACCACCTCCTCCGGTAGCGAGTTCCAGGCACCCACTACCCTCTGCGTAAAAAACTTGCCTCGTACATCTACTCTAAACCTTGCCCCTCTCACCTTAAACCTATGCCCCCTAGTAATTGACCCCTCTACCCTGGGGAAAAGCCTCTGACTATCCACTCTGTCTATGCCCCTCATAATTTTGTAGACCTCTATCAGGTCTGCCCTCAATCTCCTTCGTTCCAGTGAGAACAAACCGAGTTTATTCAACCGCTCCTCATAGCTAATGCCCTCCATACCAGGCAACATTCTGGTAAATCTCTTCTGCACCCTCTCTAAAGCCTCCACATCCTTCTGGTAGTGTGGCGACCAGAATTGAACACTATACTCCAAGTGTGGCCTAACTAAGGTTCTATACAGCTGCAACACGACTTGCCAATTCTTATACTCAATGCCCCGGCTAATGAAGGCAAGCATGCCGTATGCCTTCTTGACTACCTTCTCCATCTGTGTTGCCCCTTTCAATGCCCTGTGGACCTGTACTCCTAGATCTCTTTGACTTTCAATACTCTTGAGGGTTCTACCATTCACTGTATATTCCCTACCTGCATTAGACCTTCCAAAATGCATTACCTCACATTTGTCCGGATTAAACTCCATCTGCCATCTCTCCGCCCAAGTCTCCAAACAATCTAAATCCTGCTGTATCCTCTGACAGTCCTCATCGCTATCCGCAATTCCACACTTCAGACGTACTTCACTTCTACAAGTGAGGCGGCCACTTTGCAAGGCGCCACCATCAGAAAGTGAGAAGGAAAGGCCTGTGATAAGATGTTGGTTATGGGGTAGATGGGGGCCAGAACGTGGGGTATAACACCCCCTCGTCTTCTTGGAAGACCTGTGGGACTATTTACACCTACCTGAGTGAGCAAATTGGGCCTCAACCTAATGGTTCGCCCAGTAGGTGGCGCCCCCAACATTTCGACACTGAAGTGATAGCCTAGATTACAGCTCCAGCTCGATAGCAAGAGTGCTACCACTGAGCAAATTTGATCTTACATATATATAATATAATCTTTCTTCTCGTTATTATTCCATGGGGTGTGGTCACCACTCGCAAGACAGCAGTTGTTACCCACCTTATTTTCGTTTGAACAGAGTGGCCATTTCAGAGGGCAGCTAAGCTCATTGCTGTGGGTTTGGAGTCACGTGGGCCAGACCGGGTAAGGATGGCAGATTTCCTCCCCTAAAGGATATATATATAATATATCAACATCCTGGAAGTTACTATTGACCGGGAGCTGAACTGGACTAGCCATATGTGGCTACCAGAACAGGTCAAAAACTGGGAATTCTGTGGTGAGTAACTCACACCCTGACCCCCCCCCCAAACCCAGTTCACCATCTACAAGGCACATGTCAGGAGTGTGATGGAATACTCTCCACTTGTCTGGATGAGTGCAGCTTTATAATAATAATCTTTATTGTCACAAGTAGGCTTACATTAACATTGGAACAACACTCAAGAAGCTCAACACCATCCAGGACAAGGGACCCGCTTGATTGCTCCCCCTTCCACAAACATTCATACCCTCCACCACCGACGCACAGTGGCAGCCGTGTGCACCATCGACAAGATGCACTGCAGGAACTCACCAAGGTTCCTTAGGCAGCACCTTCCAAACCCACGATCTCTGCCACCTAGAAGGAGAAGGGCAGCAGATACATGGAAACACCACCAGCTGGGAGTTCCCCTCCAAACCACGCCCCACCCTGAGTTGGAAATATATATCGGCCGTTCCTTCACTGCTTCGAAATCCTGGAACTCCCTCCCTAACAGCACTGCGGGTGTACCTACACCTCAAGGACTGCAGGTCACCACCACCTTCTGAAGGGCAGCTAGGAATGGGCAATAAATGCTGGCCTAACCAGCGACATCCGCATCCCATAAATGAATAAGAACGTATATAAATAATATATAGGTAACATATATCCATACCAGGAAAATGATGCAAATCGTTTGCCATCACCAGAGGGACCAATCTACAGAGGGCCGCACACAGAGCATTGGTTTGAAAGAGCAGCTTGAAGAGAGACAGGCAGAGAGAAGGCGATAAGGTCTAGGGAGGGGATTCCATGGTGGAGCGACTGTAATTGGGGCAACTCAAAAGATCACAATTAGGATAGTGCGGAAATGTCAGAGGGTTACGTACAATCATAGGAGGAGCAGGATTAGACCACGTGGTCCCTCAGGCCTGCTCCACCATTCAATAAGATCATGGCTGATTGGATTCCTCCACATTCCCGCCTCCCTCCAATAACCTTTCACCATTAGAATATAAGATGGAGGAGCAGAAATAGGCCATTCGGCCCATCTAGTCTGCTCCGCCATTCAATCATGGCTAATATGTTTCTCATCCCCGTTCTCCTACCTTCTCCTCATAACCAAGGGGCTGGTTTAGCACACTGGGTTAAGCAGCTGGCTTGTAATGCATAACATGACCAGCAGCGCGGGTTCAATTCCCGTACCGGCCTCCCCGAACAGGCGCCGGAATGTGGCGACGAGGGGCTTTTCACAGTAACTTCATTTGAAGCCTGCTTGTGACAATAGGTGATTATTATTATTCTTATCATTAACCCTTGATCCTCTTTCCTATCACCACCCTTACTAATCAAGAATCGTGGGACTGGAGGAGATCACAGAGATTGGGAGGGTCAAGGTGAAGGGGGGGGGGGAGGGGGGGAGGGGGGGGGGGGGGGGGGGGGGGGTTTGAAAACAAGGATGAGAATGGTGAGGCCGTGCTGGGGGATGATGAGAATTTACAAATCGAGGCATTGCTGGACGTGAAGCTGGTCAGCGGGCACGAGAGGGTGAAGGGGACTGCGATGCGAGTCAGGGCTGTCTGTATGGGGTTTGCACATTCTCCCCGTGGCTGCGTGGGTTTCCTCCGGTGCTCCGGGGATGAAGAGTTTGGGTGGATTGGCCATGGTAGGTTGCCGCTTGGTGTCATAAAAGGTTGGGTGGGGTTGCGTGGACGGGGTGGGAGGCGTGGGCCTGGGTGGAGCGCTCTTTAGGAGGGCCGGTGCAGACCCGATGGACCGAATGGTCTCCTTCTGCACTGTTGGGATTCTATGAGGACATGGGCAGCAGAATTGTGGCTGAGCTGAGGTTTAAGAGTGGATGAAGAAGGCAAAAGAAGGTGACGACGAGGTAGACCTGGGTGACGTCAGTGTACATACGAAAAATAACCCTGTGTTTGCAGATGACGCTGCCAAGGATCAGCAAGCAGATGAGAAAGGGATTAATAATCATAGAGGGACACTAAAGAGGCGGCAAAAAAGCTCCTACAAGGATGACCACAGAATCGCAGAACCTTTGCAATGCAGAAGATGGCCATTTGTTCGATCCAATCTGTGCGGCTCTCTGAAGGAGCATTCTACCCAGTCCCACTCCCCTGCCTTATCCCGGTATCCCTGCACATTGTCTCATCCCGGAGAGCAATCTGATTCCCTTTTGAATATCTCGATCGAAAGTGGAGTTGAAACCCAAGGTCAGCCCGAATTGTATTGACTGGTAGAACAGGCTCGATGGGCCAAATGTTCCACTCCTGCTTCTATTTCTTCTGTTCTTACGAGAACGGGGAAAATGTAGAACCCGCCTGCCCCCTGACTTGGACGGAGGTGCCCCCTCAGGTAGGCTCCGGGCAACCTGGCTGGCCAGGGGCTCTGTAGTCCCAGTAGCAGCAGTGGCCAGGGCTGGGGCAACAAGCGTACCCCCAGATTCTGTGTCCCGGCGGCCTGGGGCGAGGGTCTCATGGTGGGGAGTGGAAGGAAGGCCCGGAGGGGTGTGGAGACACTGTGGCAGGTCTCTTGACAGAGAGGCTGGAAGTGGGGAGGGAGCAGGTTCAGGGGTCAATGGAGGTGGGGGGAGGTCACCTGTTGTGGAAAGTGTTGTATTCTGCTTCTTCATGTAGCATAAGCTGCGTCCTTGATGAATACTCTGACAAAGGAAGGTTCAGACTCGGGAGATAGGTTTAACACATTTATTGAACAGTTAACAATTCTCCTACTTGAGTTCGACTCTCCTGCTGATATTGCTACAGTAACTCAGTCTAACTAACCAGTCTGCTCTAAGCCATGCGGTGGGTGTGATGCTTCCGACCTGCCCCTGTCCTCTCTGAGTGTCGCCTGTGGAAAGAAAAAGAGCATGTGTGCCCTGTCCTTTTATATGGGTTGCCCCCTTGTGGTAGTGTCACCTCTGGGTGTCTTGACTGCCCATTGGTCATGTCCTATTCTATATGTTCATTAGCTATATGTCTGCATGTCAGGACATCTCCGGTGCTCCCTCTAGTGTTTACTTAGTCTTAGTGTATTTACATTAACCCCTTGTGTATTTACAGTGATGCACATCACCACAGAAAGGTGGGGGGGGGGGGGGGGGGGGAGTAATGCCATATTCCACACCACCCCCCCTCCCCGGGTCCCCCACCGCCTAACTCATCCCGCCTGCCTCAGGATTGAGGGCGGGCGGGAAGCGGCCAATAATTGACCATTTATGGGCCTAGACCCCCATCCACCTCTGGTAAAATTGTGGACAGGTCAGTGAGCGGACAGGAGGGCAGCAGGAAGCAGTAGACCGGCCCACCCGGCCTGACAACACACCGGCAGCTGAGCATAAAATCCAGCCCGTGGAATGCTTGAGAGGTGGGTAAAGAAAACTCAAATAAACAGATGAAGGAAGAAGGATTGGAAGATTGCGCTGACAGCTTTAGAGAAAGAGAAATGGGGCTGGATTCTGCGCCCCGCCGCTCCACATTGCTGTTTCACCCCGCCAGTGGGATGCCCCGACCACGCCGGCTGGTCAATGGGGTTTCCCATTCTGGGGCGGCCCCACACGGTCGATAAACCCCCGGGCTGCCGGCCAAACGGAGCATCCGGCCGGCGGAGAATCCAGCCCATTGAATAAGGCCCAATTGTACAGGATCAGTTGGGCCGCACGGCCTGTTTGATAGAATTCGAAATAACTTTTCTGCTCCATGGGGAATTTCACAGAGTTTACAGTGAGAATCCTGCAGAGGGCGACTGACACCCATGTTACATTCCTACAACCTCTACAGTTTAACACTGCAATTGTTAATCATGTTAACACCAGCACTGCTGCCGTAATACTCAGGTCTCAGAGATATTTCCACTCCAGGCTCACTCCACAGAAATAGGCACAAAATTCAGGGCGGTATTACCACTGCTGCCGTGAGGGAGAGCCACACTGTTAGAAGGTCAGTACTGAGGGAGTGCCGCACTGTCGGAGGGTCAGTACTGAGGGAGTGCTGCACTGTCAGAGGGTCAGTACTGAGGGAGTGCGGCACTGTCAGAGGGGTAGTACTGAGGGAGTGCTGCACTGTCAGAGGGTCAGTACTGAGGCAGTACTGCACTGTCAGAAGGTCAGTACTGAGGGCATGCTGCACTGTCAGAGGGTCAGTACTGAGGGAGTGCTGCACTGTCAGAGGGTCAGTACTGAGGGAGTGCAGCACTGTCAGAGGGTCGGTACTGAGGAAGTGCTGCACTGTCAGAGGGTCAGTACTGAGGGAGCGCTGCACTGTCAGAGGGTCAGTACTGAGACTGAGGGAGTGCCGCACTGTCAGAGGGTCAGTACTGAGACTGAGGGAGTGCTGCACTGTCAGAGGGTCAGTACTGAGGGAGTGCTGCACTGTCAGAGGTTCAATACTGAGGGAGCACTGCACTGTCAGAGGGTCAGTACTGAGGGGACTGCTGCACTGTCAGAGGGTCAGTACTGAGGGAGTGCTGCACTGTCAGAGGGTCTGTACTGAGGGACTGCTGCACTGTCAGAGGATCAGTACTGAGGGAGTGCTGCACTGTCAGAGAGGGTCTGTACTTAGGGAGTGCTGCACTGTTAGAGGGTCAGTACTGTGGGAGCGCTGCATTGTCAGAGGGTCAGTACTGAGGGAGCGCTGCACTGTCAGAGGGTCAGCACTGAGGGAGTACTGCACTGTCAGAGGGTCAGCACTGAGGGAGTACTGCACTGTCAGAGGGTCAGCCCTGAGGGGAGTACTGCACTGTCAGAGGATCAGTGCTGGGGAGTGCTGCACTGTCAGAGGGTCCAGTACTGGGGGAGTGCTGCACTGTCAGAGGGTCGGTACTGAGGGAGTAGTGCACTGTCAGAGGGTCAGCACTGAGGGAGTACTGCACTGTCAGAGGGTCAACACTGAGGGAGTGCTGCACTGTCAGAGGGTCAGTACTGGGGGAGTGCTGCACTGTCAGAGGGTCAGCACTGAGGGAGTACTGCACTGTCAGAGGGTCAGCACTGAGGGAGTACTGCACTGTCAGAGGGTCAGTACTGGGGGAGTGCTGCACTGTCAGAGGGTCAGTTCTGAGGGAGTGCTGCACTGTCAGAGGGTCAGTACTGAGGGAGTACTGCACTGTCAGAGGGTCAGTACTGAGGGAGTGCTGCACTGTCAGAGGGTCTGTACTGAGGGACTGCTGCACTGTCAGAGGGTCAGCCCTGAGGGAGTACTGCACTGTCAGAGGGTCAGTGCTGGGGAGTGCTGCACTGTCAGAGGGTCAGTACTGGGGGAGTGCTGCATTGTCAGAGGGTCAACACTGAGGGAGTGCTGCACTGTCAGAGGGTCAGTACAGGGGGAGTGCTGCACTGTCAGAGGGTCAGCACTGAGGGAGTACTGCACTGTCAGAGGGTCAGCACTGAGGGAGTACTGCACTGTCAGAGGGTCAGTACTGGGGGAGTGCTGCACTGTCAGAGGGTCAGTTCTGAGGGAGTGCTGCACTGTCAGAGGGTCAGTACTGAGGGAGTACTGCACTGTCAGAGGGTCAGCACTGAGGGAGTACTGCACTGTCAGAGGGTCAGCACTGAGGGAGTACTGCACTGTAAGAGGTTCAGTACTGGGGGAGTGCTGCACTGTCAGAGGGTCAGTACTGGGGGAGTACTGCACTGTCAGAGGGTCAGTACTGGGGGAGTGCTGCACTGTCAGAGGGTCAGTACTGGGGGAGTACTGCACTGTCAGAGGGTCAGTACTGGGGGAGTACTGCACTGTCAGAGGGTCAGTACTGGGGGAGTACTGCACTGTCAGAGGGTCAGTACTGGGGGAGTGCTGCACTGTCAGAGGGTCAGTACTGAGGGAGTGCTGCACTGTCAGAGGGTCAGTACTGGGGGAGTACTGCACTGTCAGAGGGTCAGTACTGGGGGAGTGCTGCACTGTCAGAGGGTCAGTACTGGGGGAGTACTGCACTGTCAGAGGGTCTGTACTGGGGGAGTACTGCACTGTCAGAGGGTCAGTACTGAGGGAGTGCTGCACTGTCAGAGGGTCAGTACTGGGGGAGTACCGCACTGTCAGAGGGTCAGTACTGGGGGAGTGCTGCACTGTAAGAGGGGAAGAACATCAGAGGAGATAGAAACTGATGGCGTTGGATACGCTCAGCAGGTTCAGAAGCATCTGTGGAGAGAGAGAGAGAATTAAAGTATCCCGTTTGCATGACTTTGGAATTATCAGTGGTTTTTACCTCAGAGAAGGTGGTTATTAGGTTTTAGAAAAGCGGACGAGTTACCCTGTGTCCTGGGGAATAGTTATGACCCACATCACAATAACAGATCATCAGGTCATTTATCGCATTGCTGCCTGTGGGAGCTTGCTGTGCACCAATCCGTTGCTGCATTTCCTGCATTACAGCAGAGACTGGGCTTTGTTGGCTGTGAAGTTGTCCTGTGTTAGTGACAGGTGTTAAATAAGTAAATTCATCTTTTCCTTTCCCCCCCCCCCCCCCCCCAGGGCCCGCCGGCCTGGAAGCCCGGCTTCGACCGAAGATTGAGCAACCCGCGACTCTACACCGACACCTTCCAGAACCAGACAGCCAGCGAGTATCGCCCCGGCAGTCCCAAATCTCCCTTCTACCCAATCAGTCCGCCAACCACCGCACTCTTCAACAATTGGTCTCCGCTGGGGGTATCAAAAGTCAGCTCACCCGCCAGGCCTGGAGGGGACAGCACGGACAACCGTCGCCTGAAGGACCTGCTCGCCAAGAACGTGGTCAATGCCGCCCGTCGCAAAAAGCTCTCGAGTCCCACGGCCTCCCCCACCAGCCCGGGAGACCTCCCACCGGCCCTGAGTCCCCAGACCGGCTGCTTCTCGCCCCCGTCGCCTCTGTCGCCGAGCATTGCCACCCCGGACACTCCGACCAGGTCTGTCCGCTCACCACTCCGAATCTACCGCAGGTCACTGACCGACTCGGAGTTCTCACTGGGGTCCGATGATTCTGGGCCCAGGTCTCCCAGTTACTACAACTTCTGCCCAAGGGGATGGACTGGGAGCAAACTGAAACAGAGTGAGCAGTTATAAACACACACGGAGGGAGCTGGGTAGTGTGCATGTGTGTGTTTATGCCGATGTGTGTGAGTGTGTGCACATGTGTGTGTCTGTATGAATGTGTGTGAGTGTGTGTGAATGCGAGTCTTTGTGAGTGTGTGAGTGTGTGAGTGAGTGAATGAGTGTGAGTGTGTGAGTTTGTGATTGTGTGAATGAGTGTGCGAGTGAGTGTGCATCATAGAATTTACAGTGCTGAAGGAGGCCAATCGGCCCATCGAGTCCGCACCGGCCCCTGGAAAGAGCACCCCACCCAAGCCCACGCCTCCACCCTATCCTCATAACCCAGTAACTCCATCCAACACTAAGGGTAATTTATCATGGCCAATCCACCTAACCTGCACATCTTTGGACTGTGGGAGGAAACCGGAGCACCCGGAGGAAACCCACGCACACACGGGGAGGATGTGCAGACTCCACACAGACAGTGACCCAGCGGGGAATCGAACCAGGGACCCTGGAGCTGTGAAGCAATTTGTGTGTGACTGAGTGAGTGTGAGTAAGTGTGAGTCAGTGAGTTTGTGTGTGTGTGTGTGATTGTGTTTGTGAGTCAGTGTGACTGAGCGAATGAATGCGTGTGAGTCTGTGTGTGCGAGTGAGTGTCACTGAGTGTGATTGTGTGTGAGTAAGTGTGACCGAGTGAGTCTGAGTGAGTGTGAGTGAGTGTGAGTTTGTGAGTCAGTGTGAGTCAGTGTAAGTGTGAGTTTGTGTGAGTCAGTGTAAGTGGGAGTTTGTGTGAATGTGTGTGAGTTTGTTTGAGTTTGTGTGAGTCAGTGTGTTTGTATGAATCAGTGTAAGTGTGAGTGAATGTGAATGTGTGTGTGAGTGTGACCGAGTGAGTGTGAGTCAGTGTGAGTGAATGTGAGTTTGTGTGAATAAGTGTGAATTTGTGTGAGGCAGTGTGAATTTGAGTGAGTGTGAGATTGTGTGAGTAAGTGTGAGTTAATGTGAGTCAGTGTGAATAAGTGTGAGTGAGTGTGTTTATGTAGAGGAGAGACGGCTTCTGTAAAACATGGGCCGGAATTCTCCGACCGTTGGGATTTTCTTTTCCCGTTGACAGTGCACCCTTCCCGCGGATTTCCCGACGGTGTGGGCCGGATTCAATGAGAAATCCCACTGACAAGCGGCGGGAAGGGAAAATCCCGCCAGCAGCGTATGGCGCTACCGAGAAACACACAGCTGGTTCAGTATATTCTTTGCACATTGCACGCTTCACAAACCGTGACAACCATGTCTGAGGAAAAACACCGAGTTTTGGACTGGAGAGAATGGACTCACTCGCTGCCCGTGAGTTTGACTAAAGATCAGCAGGACACTGCCCAGAAGAGAAGACTCCGGTTCGGAGCAAATCTGCACCAGAAGCATTCGGGAAAGAAAAACCTTTCTCCTTCAGGGTTTCCATTATCCCCTTTGAAGGAAGGACTAAGTAAGGTTTGCAAACTCTAGTTGGGCCTATTGCTTTGTCACACGACTACCCAACTCTCACCCCCTCCCGCCCCCACCAACACCCCATTCTCAAACACTCCTGACATTGGTCCAATCTCCGAGTGCCACTGTCTTTTAGGACGAGATTACACCCTGGGGTGAGGCAGGCAAAATCCACGAGGGGCCAATGTTACAATAAATTGCCGCCCAATGCTGTCGGACAATCAGTCAAGCTCCAGGAGCCATGGCCACAGAGCAATGCCCCACCACCTTACGTTCACTACTCCCAACTCTGTGGGAAAATAGCGGGATGGGGGGTTAAGGGGGTGAGTGGATGGGGGGGAAGTGGGTGATTGGGGTTGGGGGGGTGGGCGGTTTGTACAGATGTCGGGGAAAGGAAACAATCTCGCAGCCCCCAACCCTTCACCTTAGCCATTCTGAAACGGGGGTGCTTTAATTCATTGCGACACATCTTAACACTGCTTTCCTCAGTTAACCAGCAACAGCCCTGTATCAAAACCATTCCTTTACAAAACACTTGCTCTGTAGCAGTTTTTGGAATTATTAAAGATTGCTATCCTTTTTTTTAATATAAGAATGTAAATGAAATATAATTGATAATGGTATATATAAAATCTCAATACAGATGTGAAACGCTTCATTGTTGTGTTTCTTCCACTCAGAGAGCTAGCACATGCACGGTAGACCGAATGGCCTCCTTCCATGCCGTCGCCTTCCATGGATGTTTTATCAGCTCAATCCCATTCGAAGTAGTTTTCAAGATACAGGGAGCAGTCTCATGGTATCTCGCGAGAACACCAATATCCTTCGCAGTTTTGCCTTTCCCACTCCAGACTTTGTGCCTTGGGGCCATATCCCCATTTCCGCTGCCTCCGAGCAGCAGAGCTGTATTGGGGGATTGTTGGTGACTCCAGGGTCGTATGAAATCGTCGGGAATCGAGGATCGCTCTTCCAACAGGCTGCGGGGTTCAAAAATCAAAGGGGCTTTGAAATAATTATCTTGGGCGAAATTCCCGGTTTGGGAGAGCATGGGCGACGTGAATCCCGCCCCCGCCGGCTGCCGAATTCTCTGGGGCCGGGGTTTTGGTGGGGGCGGGAATCGCGTCATGCCGGTCGGAGGCCGCTGGCAGCGCCCCCCCCCCCCCCCCCCCCCCCCCCCCCCCCCCCCCGGCGATTCTCCGGCACGCGATGGGCCGAGTGGCTGCCTGTTTCCGGCGGGTCCCAACAGGTCCTTACCGGCGGGACCTGGCTCCACGGGCGGCCTGCAGAGTCCCCGGGGGGGGCACGGGGGGATCTAGCCCAGGGGGTGCCCACACGGTGGCCTGGCCCGCGATCAGGGCCCACCGATCCGCGGGCGGGCATGTGCCGTGGGGGCACACTTTCCCTCCGCACCGGCCGCTGTCAACCTCCGCCATGGCCGGTGCGGAAAAGAACCCCCCTGCATGCGCTGGGGTGACGCCAGCACACGCTGGCGCTCCCGCGCATGCGCCAACTTGCGCCGGCCGGCGGAGGCCCTTCCGTACCGGCTGGCGCCAAACACTCCGGCGCCGGCCGAACAACTGAAGGTGCCGAGGATTCCGCACCTTTGGGGCGGCCCGATGCCGGAGTGGTTCCCGCCACTCCTCGGCGCTGGAGTGGCCCACCCCGCCGGTTCGCGGAGAATCCCACCCCATGTTCTCCAACCGGAGCTGAATTGCACCTGTAATGAGGAAGCAATTCCCAATCCTTCATCATGCAAATGTTTGCACGGCGAGGGATTCCCCAGGGAATCCCGCTATCGGGCTGCCATTTTGAGCGTGTGGCCCGATAGCGAGGTCTTGCAACTGGTCATCCCCTGTGCATAGCTTAACTCGATGCCCCTGGTGATTGGCCTCTCTAGTGAGGGGAAAAGTTTCTTCCTATCTACTATCTATGTACCTCTTAATTTTAATCTTCCTTCCTTTCTGTTCATTACTAGTTTAATGACATAACAAACAGACTGCCTTGTAAAAAAACAAAAATGCTGCAACTACTCATCCAGGCTGGAAGAAAGGAGTGAATAAATGACAAAAAAGGGAAGGTGCAAGATAAGAGCTGGTGGGATAAAAACAGAAATAATACCCTTCCTAACCCCTCCCCTTTCTAACTGCCTCCACTGTCTACACACACGCACACACACGCACACACACACACAGACAAACAACAGAGAAGAATTGTTAGTTGAAAGGTAAAGAAAGTATGAATAAAATGAAAAGGATAAAGGATCTTTGATGCACTGGGATGACTTCTAGTTAGTGTCATTCTGAGGTTCAGCTTTTGGCTCAGTACTCCTTCTTTCTAGGCATGGGATGGTTGTCTCCAGCAAGGTTGTCTATTTTGTGCAGATTCCAGATCATTTCAAGTTTACAGCAAAGATGTGCCATGCACTCTGGTTTCAGAACAATAAAGCAGCTCTTTCAGCAAGAGAGGGAGAGCCTGTTCCTTCTCCTTTCAAAGTCAAATCACTCCTTCCCAGTTCTCTCAGAAAGAATCACGCAGGAACGAATTACTGACTGCTGTCAGGCAGAACACTATCCCTGGCTAACCCACAGGTTGTCAGCCAACCAATCGAACCTTCAAAGCTGGTTCCTAAGATTCACTCAGTGCTGACGAGTCTGTTTCTCCTCTCCACAATACAAAACCTGGGAACACAATGTCCTGACAAGCAGGCTGCTTTAGCTTGAGTCCTCTGCTTCAAGACACACTCCGAATATGGGTCCACAGACCACAAATAATAAAATAAAAGACATGGGAACAAAGGAAATAAACAGGCAGGAATCCAACAGTGTGAGAAAATTTCACCAATACCTCTGTGGTCGTCACTTCACATTGTTGATGGACCTTAAGCACTTAAAAACTATTTTTGGGCCACATAAGGATATCCCTTCATTGGCAGCTAGCAAACTTCTACGATGGTCTTCAATATTATTTGCACATTCATATGAGATCAAATGCCGTCAGTCAGAAAGGCAACGGCACGGTAGCACAGTGGTTAGGACAGTTGCTTCACAGCGCCAGGGCCCCAGGTTCGATTCCCGCTTGGGTCACTATCTGTGCGGAGTCTGCACGTTCTCCCCGTGTCTGCGTGGGTTTCCTCCGGACGCTCTGGTTTCCTCCCACAAGTCCCGAAAGACGTGCTGTTAGGTGAATTGGACATTCTGAATTCTCCCTCAGTGTCCCTGAACAGGTGCCGGAGTGTGGTGACTAGGAGCTTTTCACAGTAACTTCATTGCAGCATTCATGTAAGCCTACTTGTGACACTAATAAAGATTATTATTACTAATACGTTTGCCTTTGCTTGCTGATCAGATAGCAACCAGGAGTGGAAATATCTTTTATTTTTCGGCGATAGAAGACGTCCCAATGATTGCAGCTCAGGCCCAATGACAGACCAGAAATGATACTGTGATGGGGAAGGTACTGGAAATGGTGTTAAAAGGGAAATAACCGGGAACGCATCCCGAATTAAAGTTGTACATTTCCAGAAAACTCAAGTTGACAGTACAGGCCTGTTGGGGGGGGGGGGGGGGGGGGGGGGTGAGGGTAATAATTCCTCCAAACTTGCAACAAAGAGCATTGGAATAATTACATGAAGGACGTGCAGGTATAGTTCAAATGCAGGAACTCGCACGGAGCTACTTTTGGTGGATAGGAATCAACGCCCAGATAGAGGAAAAGGCAGGACTGTGCCAGTCATGTGTGTGGATAAGGTACGCACCTCCGTTGACCCCATTGCATCTATGGGAGTGGCCAGAAATGCCTTTTCAGGAGGTCCATACAAGGGACACATGTCCAGAGGCGGTCCTAATGAAGTCCACAACTGCAGAACAAACCATCAAAAAGCTCAATGTGCTTTTTTCTGGGATTTGGGAAACCGAGACAAATTGCGAGTCATAAAGGTCCAGAATTCACGGCTCAGGAGTTTGAGGGCTATTTAACGATGAGTGGTATCCGACACATAAAATCAGCACCTGACCATCCATCCAAAAATTGTTCAATCAAAAGGTTTGTCCAGCCCTTGAAGCTTGCCCTGAATGTCTCCAAGGGCAAAGGTTCATTCAATCGCCGTCTAAACAGTTTCTTGGCGACGTATCGCAACATCACATAGGCGATACTCGGAGTTCCCCAGCTTTACTCCGACTGAAGAAGAAGCTGAGAACTACATTTGATCTACTTTTACTGCAGGAGATGTCCAAGATAGTGGAAATCAGTCAGCAGTTGCAGATCTTAAGAAGAGAAAGTTATTCCAAAAGACGCTTGTTTCAACAAGGCGAGCAGGTTTTGACGTGCAGCTATCCCACCAGCGAGAAGTGAGTTCCTGCAACTGTATTGGCTCAAACTGGCCCTGTCGCCAGTACAGTACAAACTGAGGATCAGCGAGTGTGGAGATGAAATGCAGATCAATTGTTAGCGACACATATCGATGTGCCAGTATCGTGTTTGCCAGAACTATCCCCAATGAACCACCATCCATACTACCCAATAGTGTGGCTGCGACGTCTGGTCAATCAGCAGAAGCCGAGATTGCCAAAGAACCCCCTTGCTGCTCCTAGTCTTCCTTCTACAAAGGACACTGTAACACCTTCCAGGATACAGACATCCTCCGAAGACCTGAAGAGTACCTCGAAGGCCAAGAACACCAAATTCCTGAAGTGCGTAGGCGACCAGTGTGAAATAGATGCTCACCAGATCACCTTTCCTATTGACTATTATTACTGTGAGATGATTCATTGCCTGCCCTTGTATATATATTTCGATGATGATGTAAAAGTGCTTTGGTTAATTGTTGTTATGGGACCTTAGAAGTAAAGGGGAAGGGATGTTATTGATTTGATTCGATTTGATTTGATTCATTGTCCCTACGGGGCTGGTTTAGCACACAGGGCTAAATCGCTGGCTTTTAAAGCAGACCAAGGCAGGCCAGCAGCACGGTTGAATTCCCGTACCAGCCTCCCCGAACAGGCGGCGGAATGTGGCGACTAGGGGCTTTTCACAGTATCTTCATTTGAAGCCTACTTGTGACAATAAGCGATTTTCATTTTATTTCATTTTATTTCCCATGTACCGAAGTACAGTGAAAAGTACTTTTCTGCGGCTGAGGAACGTACACAGGACGTACATAGTAGACACAAGAATAATCAACAGAGAACATTGACGAATGGTACAGCGACAAAACAGTGATTGGTTACAGTGCGGAGTAATTGTATAAGAAGAGGAAAATAGTTTTAGTCGGTCAGAACGCTGATAGGAGATAAAAGAAAAGGGACGGGGGAGAGAGCTCGCAGAGCGTCGCCATGCTCCGGCGCCATCTTGGATTGATATATATGTGGAGTTGTTGTTGTCACTGTGCGTGGTCACTTTAAGAGTCTAGTTATGTGATAGTTTGTGACATCATAGGCTGCTTTGCAGCATTTGTCTCAGTCTAGATCAAACCTTTGTAGAGTTTACAGCTACTTGCGTTGCTATTTGCGTTCAACCCCATGTGCTCAACTTCACGTTCTTTCATCCTGAGAGTGCAGAACATACTGACAAGGGCAGCAGGTACCTGGGAGCACCACCACTTGGAGGTTCCCTTCCGTGTCACTCACCACCCTGACGGAAATATATCGGCCGTTCCTTCACTGTCGCTGGGGCAGCAGCCTGGAACTCCCTCCCTAACAGCACGGTGGGCGCACCCACACCACTGGGACTGCAGCGGTTCAAGAAGGTGGCTCACCACCACCTTGTCAAGGGCAATTAGGGATGGGGAATAAATGCTGCCCTAGCCAGCGACACCCACACCCCCATGAACATATAACAAAAAAATGCCGTCAATGCTTCGATTAGAGGCAAAGCAAAACCCATGAGATGTTTGGATTTAAATTAAATGATTTGACCTTTCTCTTATTTATTTTCATTCTTGTGGGGTCAGAGCCAGAAGGATCAATTTGTGTGAGAGTGAACTTGGATTTTAAACCCATAGAAAAGGTGATAAAAATAATAATAATCTCGTCCCAGGATGTCAACAAAAGCTGTCTCAAGGCCAAATGGCATTTCACCTCTATGACTTTTCTTGTGTCCGTAAGTATGTTCCCCTCCCCCCATATACACGGTGTGGGATAAGCTTTATTTCAAAAGGACTTAAACCAATGAATAATCTTTACAATTACAAAAGGGTTGGTGGAAAAGAGAGGCCGATTAATTCATTTGGTTAGTGTATGGTTCACAGCAGCCTGGGTTTGATTCCTGTGCTGGTCCCTGAGAGTGGGAGGTAATAGCAGCTCAACACTGACAAGGAACTGTCAAGGAAACACAATGAATCATCAGCAGACAATGAATTAAGGATCTGCCTCCAGCTAGAACACACATAGAATCATAGAATCATAGGATTTACAGTGCAGAAGGAGGCCATTCGGCCCATTGAGTCTGCACTGGCCCTTACAAAGAGCACCCTACTCAAGCCCACGTATCTACTCTATCCCCGTAACCCAGAAACCCCCACTTAACCTTTTTGGACACTAAGGGCAATTTAGCATGGCTAATCCACCTAACCCGCACATCTTTGGACTGTGGGAGGAAACCGGAGCACCCGGAGGAAACCCACGCAGACACGGGGAGGACGTGCAGACTCCACAGAGACAGTGACCCAGCCGGGAATCGAACCTGGGACCCTGGAGCTGTGAAGCAACTGCGCTGAGCACTATGCTACCGTGCGCACATGATAGATGTAGAGAAGATGCTTCCACTTGTGAGAAGGACAAGGGCAGCAGACCCATGGGAACTCTGGGTCTGTACTCATTGAAGTTTAGAAGGATGAGGGGGTCTTATTCAAACTTACAGGATTCTGTGAGGCCTGGATAGAGTGAATGTGGAGAGGATGTTTCCACTTGTAGGATAAACTTGAAGCAGAGGACACAATCTCAGACTAAAGGGACGATCAAAGAACAAAGAAAAGTACAGCACAGGAACAGGCCCTTCGGCCCTCCAAGCCCGTGCCGACCATGCTGCCCGACTAAACTACAATCTTCTACACTTCCTGGGTCCGTATCCCTCTATTTGCATCCTATTCATGTATTTGTCAAGGTGCCCCTTAAATATCACTATCATCCCTGCTTCCACCACCTCCTCCGGCAGCGAGTTCCACGCACCCGCTACCCTCTGTGTAAAAAACTTGCCTCGTACATCTACTCTAAACCTTGCCCCTCGCACCTTAAACCTATGCCCCCTAGTAATTGACCCCTCTACCCTGGGGAAAAGCCTCTGACTATCCACTCTGTCTATGCCCCTCATAATTTTGTAGACCTCTATCAGGTCGCCCCTCAACCTCCGTCGTTCCAGCGAGAGCAAACCGAGTTTATTCAACCGCTCCTCATAGCTAATGCCCTCCATACCAGGCAACATTCTGGTAAATCTCTTCTGCACCCTCTCTAAAGCCTCCACATCCTTCTGGTAGTGTGGCGACCAGAATTGAACACTATACTCCAAGTGTGGCCTAACTAAGGTTCTATACAGCTGCAACATTCTTATACTCCCCGGCCAATGAAGGCAAAAATGCCGTATGCCTTCTTGACTACCTTCTCCACCTGTGTTGCCCCTTTCAGTGACCTGTGTACCTGTACTCCTAGATCTCTCTGACTTTCAATACTCTTGAGGGTTCTACCATTCACTGTATATTCCCTACCTGCATTAGACCTTCCAAAATGCATTACCTCACATTTGTCCGGATTAAAACAAATCCTTTAAAACAGAGATGAGGAGGAATTTCTTCAGCCAGAGGGTGGTGAATCTGTGGAACTCTTTGCCGCAGAAGGCTGTGGAGGCCAAATCACTGAGTGTCTTTAAGACCGTGATAGATAGGTTCTTGATTAATAAGGGTATCAGGGGTTATGGGGAGAAGGCAGGAGAATGGAGATGAGAAAAATATCAGCCATGATTGTAAGGCTGAGTGGCCTAATTCTGCTCCTATGTCTTATGGTCTTATAGTAACCCCGTCACCTGTAAGTGCAACTTTAAGTCACCCACCACCTCCTTGATTTGGAAACACATCGTAGTTCCTTCACAAACAGGTCAGACATGCTCTCACCGAATGGTGGAGCATGCTCGAGGGGCCAAGTGGCAGAACCTCTGCTCCCATTCGTACGTTAGTATGAACCCGGTTTATTTTCTGGCCCGGGACTCCTCCTGCCATCCTGAAAATTGAGGCCTCGGCGGGTAACGACCCTTAAGTAGTCAGTAATTGGCCACAAATGGGGCAAGGGCCAGCTGACCAAGCGGGTAATTGCGGAGAGGTCAGCCCAGGCAGCGGCCCAGTGGGAAGGCATTCGGAGAAATTTGACACTCACTTCCCACCTGCAAATCTGCCTGCCGGGAGGCCGTAGAATTCTGCCCATGGACTGCAGCAATTCAGGAAGGCTGCTCTCCGCCATTATCTCAAGGGCAATTAACAATGGACCATAAATGCTGGCCTAGCCAACGAAACCCACATCCCATGAACAAATAATTTTAAAAGTCCATTCTTGAATTCAGAGGAGACTTCAAAAAGTGGTTAGAATGTGAATTTCATTACCACGGGTAGTGGTTGAGGCAATTCACACCATGTTGTTTGGTGTATTATTATAATATAGAAAACATTGGTCGATTTACTCAACGAGATATAAAGCATCAATCACTCATAAGATATTGGGTAAACACGTTGTGGATTGATTTATTCAGACTAGGCACATGAGAACAGTTATACATAGGTATAAATTAGGTATAAAGCTTGAAGACATCAGAGCTGTGCGTGTGTGCTCTGCACAGAGCAAAAGTGAAACTAAGACAGATCACATGACAAACTTATCTTCTTGTGATGTCATGCTGATATCTCTTAAACTCACATCACAACAAATACACTTACATTTTGTTTGATTACACTCCTGTGAAGCACTGTAGGAGGTTTAACTATCTAAGGGTGCATCTAAATGCAAGTTACCAACAGGGCCAGGAGGAGTCCATTCAGCCCCTTGAACCTGATGAAACTTTCAATTTGAATGTCATCTCTATCTGAACTCTATCTACCCACTTTGGTTCAAAAACGCTTATTACCCTCACCCAACAAATATCTATTAATCCCAGTTTTATAATTACTTCATTGACTTCAAACATGCTCAATTTTATTTTTTTTGGGGGTGGAGAGTTCCAGGTTTTCACTACCCTTTACATGAAGAAGTACTTCTTGATATCACCCCTGAATGGAATTTTAAGTCTAACGGTGGGGTGGGGGAACGACAAGTAGGACTTTGGTGTCCTGACTTCAAGGTTCCGAGGGGGGCTGGATTCTGGACTCCACCCACTGTGAGGCATTCTCTCCAGGGATACTGGGTCCCTGCCAGCAAAGGTGATCGGCCTGGGAGCCAGGCTGGGAACCCGGTTGTCCCTGCGGGCCCTCCTCTGAGGGTGCTCTCGGCTGGCTGGGGGTTGGAACCTGAAGTCTAGAGGGCGGACTGGAGAAGCTCAGGGGTCAGAATCCTGGGAAAGAGAGAGGGAGAGCAAGGCAGAAGCTCGGAGCAGGATCAGAAGTCCAAAGCTCATGAGTCACAGCTGTCTAGAGCCCAGGTGATGAGTGGGGCAGGCTAAAGCCTCTGCTGGTGCCTGGAGCACTGGAAGTAGCAGTGGAGCAGGCAAACAGCAGCTACTGGAAAGTGCTCCTCAACTTGAGAGGCCAAGAGATGAGGAAAATCCTCTTCACGTCTGGGAGACAAGGTAATCTGGGTCACATGCTCACGGGTAGTTAATAGGAGGTCCACCATGCAGTGGGTTAGCCCTACTGTCTCACGGTGGTTAGCACTGTTGCTTCACAGCACCAGGGTCCCAGGTTAGATTCCCGGCTTGGGTCACTGTCTGTGCGGAGTCTGCACGTTCCCCCCCCGTGTCTGCGTGGGTTTCCTCCGGGTGCTCCGGTTTCCTCCCACAAGTCCCGAAAGTCGTGCTGTTAGGTAATTTGGACATTCTGAATTCTCCCTCTGTCTACCCGAACAGGCACTGGAGTGTGGCGACGAGGGGCTTTTCACAGTAACTTCATTGCAGTGTTAATGTGAGCCTACTTGTGACACCACACAGTGATGCAAGAGAACACATGACCCTCAACTAGGGGGTCAGTCTTGTGTCGGACAGAGCCGTGTGCGCAAGCAAGCACGGAGACTGCTCGTAGCTTAAACCCTTCAACGTAGGTAGTTCCTGTGGTGAATAAATACATAGTTAATCTACTTCAGGCTATGGAGACTTCATTAAGAGCTACCGACCAGTATCCAACACCCTTCAAAACCCCAAACGGAATGTAGTTTCTCCAGAGGATGTCTTCTTTTGCTGCTACAATGCAGCATCCCCCCCAACTCCACCCCAATGTATTCCAGCCTATCCGAGATAGAGGCGAACATTCCAGTCGCCTTGTTAAATGTATTTCTTTGTGCCTGGTCATAAACCTTCACTGATTTCTGTACCTGTACCCCTAAAGTTCTCTGCTCATCCTCACATCCCAAGTTTGCACCATGTAGAAAATCACAGATTGAAGGAAGCCGGATCGATACACAAGGGAGCACCAAAAGCATCTCTCCGGCGAGGCCTCGTTTGCCTCCTCGGATGGATGTAAGAGGTCCCAAGGCCCTGTTTCGAAGAACAGGGGCAGGGCGGGGGTGGGGGGTGGGGGGTTATCCCGGGGGGGTATCCCGGTGTCCTGGGACCAATACGTTTCTTACAAAGAGGATCACTAAAACAGATGATCTGGTCATGAACATTTTGCTGTTTTCTTTGGGATCGTGCTGTGCACAAATTGCCTGCTACGCTTCCTACATCATACCATGGGAAGCACGGTAGCATTGTGGATAGCACAATTGCTTCACAGCTCCAGGGTCTCAGGTTCGATTCCGGCTTGGGTCACTGTCTGTGCGGAGTCTGCACATCCTCCCCGTGTGTGCGTGGGTTTCCTCCGGGTGCTCCGGTTTCCTCCCACAGTCCAAAGATGTGCAGGTTAGGTGGATTGGCCGTGATAAATTGCCCTTAGTGTCCAAAATTGCCCTTAGTGTTGGGTGGGGTTACTGGGTTATGGGGGTAGGGTGGAGGTGTTGACCTTGGGTTGGGTGCTCTTTCCAAGAGCCGGTGCAGACTCGATGGGCCAAATGGCCTCCTTCTGCATTGTAAATTCTATGATCTATGATAACTGTGACCGCACTTCAAAAACAGGCTCATTGGTTATAAAACGTTTTGGGTACATCCTTGTGTTTGTACGATGTAAGTGTAAATCTGCTTTCCTTCGCAAAGGTCAGGGGGTTATGCTGATTGGGGTTAGTTCAGTGGTGGAGCAGAGGAGGCTCATGTGGAGCATGAACACCGGCATGCAGCAGATGGGCTGAATGGCCTGTTTCTATGCTCTAAATGCTGGGCAAATCTATATGTAACGAATTCCTTGAAAAACAAGCTGAATAACAGTCTGATCAGGTAGTGGGGTAACTAGGGAGGGGTCCACACGGATGAGGATGGAGAAGCCAAGCAGTTTCTGGAAGTCGCTGTCAGTTTTAATCTCTCAAATATGTTTGTTAGTTAGAACCGTAGAATTCCTGCAGCCCATTCGGCCCATCGAGTCTGCGCCGAGTAGCCCCCTACCTAGGCCCAACCCACCACCCTATCCCCGTAACCCCACCTGGAGGCAATTTATCATGGCTAATCCACCTAACCTGCACATCTTTGGACTGTGGGTGGAAACCGGAGCACCCGGAGGAAACCCACGGACAATGTGCAAACTCCGCACAGACAGTGACTCGAGGCCTTAGTTGAACCCGGGTCCCTGGCGCTATGAGGTGATATGCCTTCAATAAGCATGCAACGAGTGATGAATGTAACTGAGGCTTTAATACCCTAAACAGTAAGCCTCCTGGCCTCTGACCTGAACTGGGTCGGAGGCGGAGACTTGCCAACTTTATACATGAGCTCGAGGGGAGGAGCCACAGGCGGAGCCAGCCTTGTCAAGCCCAGGCATGTACAACACAATACAATGCTATACAATGCAATACCGCGGTTTACCACATTCACCCCCTGTTTAATAAAGAGTCCGGCGGGGGTGAAGTGGTGTTAAAGGTCAAGTCTGTCGGGGGCCTTGACCTTCCGCCGCGATCGCCTCAGTCCCGGCTGTGGGCGTTGAGACCTGCGCGTCCGGGAGCATGTTGTCTTCTTCTTCACCCAGATGTTGAGTCGGTGAAGGGGGGGGGGCAGTGTACGGGCAGAGGTGATGGTGATTGTCGCCGGTGGGCCTGCGGGTGTTAGTGCGTGAGGTAGGTGGGTAGAGGTAGGGGGAGACAGTGTAGGGTCGGGGGTGGTGGTGATGGTCGCTGGGGAACCTGCAGGTGCCAAACCCGAGAAGGGAGACCGTGTCCTGTCGCTCGTCCTGATGTGCCACGTAGGCATATTGTGGATTTGCATGGAGGAGCAGGACCTTCTCGACGAGGGGGTCAGATTTATGCTCCTCGCATTCCTCCGGAGGAGGACGGGCCCTGGGACTGCCAGCCAGGACGGGAGCGAGACCCCGGAGGTGGACTTCCTGGGGAAAGCAAGCATATGCTCGTGAGGGGTCTCATTAGTGGCGGTGCACAGGAGCGACCGGATGGAGTGGAGTGCGTCGGGGAGGACCTCCTGCCAGCGGGAGACTGGGAGATTTTTCGACCGTAGGGCCAGGAGGACGGCCTTCCAGACCGTCCCGTTCGCCCTCTCCACCTGTCCGTTTCCCCGGGGGTTATAGCTGCTCGTTCTGCTGGAGGCGGTGCCCTTGCTGAGCAGGAACTGGCGGATCTCGTCGCTCATGAAGGAGGATCCCCGCTCACTGTGGATGTAGGCGGGGAACCCGAACAAGGTGAAAAGACCGTGCAGGGCCTTGATGACGGAGGCAGAGGTCATGTCAGGGCACGGGATGGCAAAAGGGAATCTTGAGTAATCGTCAACAATGTTGAGGAAGTACACGTTACGGTCAGTGGAGGGGAGGGGCCCTTTGAAATCAATGCTGAGGTGCTCAAAGGACGAGAGGCCTTTACCAGGTGTGCTCTGTCTGGCCGATAGAAGTGCGGTTTGCACTCCGTGCAGACCTAGCAGGCCCTGGTCATGGTCCTGACCTCCTCGATGGAGTAAGGCAGGTTACGAGCCTTGATGAAGTGAAAAAAACAGGTGACCCCCGGGTGACAGAGGTCATTGTGGAGAGCCCGGAGTCGGTGGCATGTGGCAGCGGCGATGGCGTCCAAAATGGCGGCCCCTATGGGTCACGCGTGGCGGGTGGAGGGTGCGTTAAAGATGGCGGTCCCCATGGGCCGCACGTGGTGGCCGAAATTGAAGATGGCGGCGAAGATGACGGCGCCCACGAGTCGCAATGGCGGGTGGCGCGGCAGCTGGGGGCGGCCCCGACAGGCAGCAGGCAGCGCTGCTGGGCCTGGAGGTTTTAGGGGGAGACCGGGTCTGGCAGGCTTTTGCAAAGTGGCCCTTCTTCCCACAGCCGTTGCAGGTTGCGTTCCGTGCCGGGCAGCATTGTCTGGGGTGATTACTCTGGCCGCAAAAGTAGCACCTCAGGCCTCCGGCGTTGGCAGGCCGCTATCCGGCACAGGCTTGCGTCGCACCTGGGTCGTTTGATGGCTGTGTGGTTGGAGGTGTAAGCCTGCATGTACTGGGAGACCACCTCCAGCGAGTTGGAGAGCTGCAGTGTCCCTGGGAGGCCCAGTGTCCCCCCTTCTAGTAATCGCTAGCGGATATAGTTTGATTTCATGCCTGCGACATAAGCGTCCCTGATCAGCAGCTCCGCGTGCTGGGTAGCCGATATCGCCCGGCATTCACAGTTCCGGCCGAGGATGCGCAAGGCCGCAGGAATTCTGCGAGGGATTCGCCAGGGCGTTGCCGTCTCGTGGCGAGGAGGTGCCTCGCATACACCTCGTTAACGGATTTCACGTATTGTCCCTTCAGTAGCATTATTGCGTCCGCGTACGAGGGGGCGTCCCTGATGAGGAGAAAGATTCTTGGGCCCACCCGTGCGCGGAGGATCTGCTTCTTCTGGAGGTCTGTGAAGGATGCGAGGTACGCTTCGAAGCAGCTTAGCCAGTGCTCAAAAGTTTCTGCGGCGTCGGCTGCCTGTGGGTCCAGCTCCAGGCGATCAGGCTTCAGTGATGAGTTCATCTTAAAGTTTAGTGTATTAAATTGTTACGCCTTCAATAAGCACACAACGAGTGATGAATGTAACTGAGGCTTTAATACACTAAACAGCAAGGCTCCTGGCCTCTGACCCGAACTGGGTCGGAGGCGGAGACTTGCCACCTTTATGCATGAGCCCGAGGGGAGGAGCCACAGGCGGAGTCATCCTGGACAAGCCCAGGCATGTACAACACAACACAATGCAATACAATGCAATACCGCGGTTTACCACATGAGGCAGCAGTGCTAACCCACTGTGCTGCCCTTTCTCAGCCTTTTGGCTAAGATCAAGCTTAGGATCAAGTGTGAAGCCAGGTGTAACGCCCGTCCTTGTCAGCTTGGATCTAGAATGTCCCTTTTGTGGGGATCATGAATTGGATTCAAATTGAATTGGTTTTTTGGAGTAAGCAAGGAGATGGATTAGGGGACTTGCCTCGTCCCCTCTTCGCGTTGGCTTTGGAACTCTGGGAAAGGAATAAAATGCTTTTGTCAGTCCTTAATTGCCCCTCTCAGGAAATGTGAATTAAATTAAGGGGGAGTTACAATGTACTTTGTACGTACTCCATGGAAGCTCGTGGTGACTTTGATATCTGCTGCTTGTGAAATCTCCCTGCGTTCTTTCTGCTTTTCCACTTCAGTTAAATCTCTGGGTGCATGAGCCCTGCTCCGACAGTCAGTTTTAAATCTCTTTAATTAACCAGCTGAAGCTCTGGGTTGCTGTGGGAGCCAGCTGTCCGAATACATCGCAGGGAAGAAATGGGAAAGACACCTTCGACTAAATATAAGTCTATGATGTAGGGGAGGGAGGCACTTGGAAGCCACTGTGCCCCTGCTCCGAGGGAGGGGGCTGGTTGGGAGCGACTCAGAGAGAAGGTATCAGGATCCAAGCTGACACACACATACACACACACACTTCACGGTGCGTGTGGGAGCGACTGGGGGTGACTGGATGAGAGGCAGAAGACAGAAATAATACTGGAAAGGTGACTTGTCAAAGGCAACTAACTCAGGTAGGAAACCTTTCAATTACAAGTGTTGTATTTTTAGTCCTTTGGCCATGGAAACACACAAAGAAGAGAAAAGGGATGAATATTTCCTGCAAAAACTTTAACCAAACCTCCTTGCCCGTTTGGCAGACAGTAATTATGTCGAAAGTTACGTTCTGCTGACAATGATGCTAATTTATTTTAGTAATTGAAACAGATTGTATGTTTACTGCAAAAAGGAAGGCTGCATTTCTATAGCGTCTTTCATCTCCTCAGCACCTTACAGTAAATGAAGTAAGTGTTCCTCAAGTGTAGACATTGTAGTAATGAAGGAAACGCAGAAGACAATTTGCGTGCAGCAGGCAGACGTCAATTGTTCCTCGCGAGAAAATCTTGACCAGATCATAATAAAGGTCACTGAAGGCATCGGTCATCGCTCTCTGGGTAGGATGCCCACCGCTCAGGCTATAGATTTAAGTCCCCTTCCAGAAGCCTGACCACAAAATGCAAGCAAATACTCCAGAGGGAACGAAAGAGAAGATGCTGGAAAATCTCAGCAGGTCCAGCAGCATCTGTAGGGAGAGAAAAGAGGGAACGTTGCGAGTCCGATGACTCTATGTCAAAGCTGAAGCTCCAGAGGGAATGTTGGACTGTCGGAGGTGCCCACCCGATGCTCCGTCTTCCCTCTGCGGTGGACGTAAAGGATCCCATGGCCACTATTTCAAGGAAGAGTGGGGGGCGTGTCCGGGAGCCAAGATTTATCCCTCAACCAACACCATCATTACCACGTTACTGTTTGTGAGACCTTGCCCGCACACAGAATGGGTGCTGTACTTCCCACGGTTAACAGTGACTACACTTCAAAACGTACTCCATTGGCTGTCGAGAGCTTTGGAATGCTCTGCAGTCGTGAATGGTGGTTTTAAAGTATTCTCCTTCTCCAGTAATCCAGGGAACCTGTTTGCAAATCCCGCAATAGCAGTTTGAGAATCTGAACTCCGCTTGCAAAATCCTGGAAATAAAAATGCAGGCAGCTGTAAAAGTGATGGTGAAAACTGTCGGACTGTCATGAAATTCCCCCTTGTTTCCCTGATGCCCCTTTGGAGAAGTAAACTTGCCACCCTTCCCTGGTCTGGTCTACATGTGACTCCAGTGGTTGACTCTGAACTGGCTGAGCAAGTCAGAGGGTTCGTGTGAGGGTTGTCCTCACACAAGTTATCTTCTGTTAAATAAAAGTGGGCCCAAAAATCTTGTTGGACCCAATGACGTATATGCCCAAATTCCTGTTCCCGGCTTGGGTTTCTGAAATCTACCTTGTCTGCCCTTTGGCCGCCTTGGACAGTCTCGAAGAGAAGCACAACTTTTAATCAGTGGACTGCCTGTTACCTGGAAAACGGAAAATGCTGGCAATGCAACAACATGCTGCATTTGTATAGCTCCTTTCATTTAATAAACTGTCCCAGGGCGCTTCACAGTGATGTTATTCGACAGAATTTAACATGAGTCACATGCGGAGATGTTAGGACATAAGCTTTGCCAAAGCGCCAGGCTTTGAGAAGCATCTTAAAGGAGGGCAGAAACAATGAGGTTCAGGGGCGAATTCCATGCCTCCAGGCCCAGCTAGCTGAATTACTGTGGTGCAGTCGTATCAATGCTGCCCTTGTAGTCCAGAAACCCAGGATAATTCTCCGGGGACCAGGGTTAAAATTTGAATTCAGTAAAACATCTGGAATTAAGAGTCCGATTTTGTCTGGCCAAGTCTGCTTTCCATACCTAGTCATGTGACTCCAGACCCACAGCAATGTGGTTGACTCTCAAACACCCTCTGAAATGTCCCAGCAAGCGACTCAGTTGTATCAAACCACTAAAGAGTCTCAAAGGACGGGCCACCTGGCATTGACTGGAAACAAAAAGGGTAAACCCAGCCCTGTTGACCCTGCAGAGTCCTCCTTACTGACATCTGGGGCATGCGCCAGAATGGGGAGTCATACAGTCATGCAGCAGCCTGACATAACCAGACTCACGGAATCATACCTTACAGATAATGTCCCAGGTACCAACGCCATCCTTCCTGCAGAGGCGGCGAGCAGCACAGTGGTACACAGTCGAGAACGAATTGCCCTGGGAGTCCTCATCATCGACTCCGGACCCCAGGAAATCTCATGGCACCAGATGAAACACGGGCAAGAAAAGCCTGCTGATTACCAAGTAATGTCCCCTCTCATAAATTATCATAGAATTTACAGTGCAGAAGGAGGCCATTCGGCCCATCGAGTCTGCACCAGCTCTTGGAAAGAGCACCCTACCCAAGGTCAACACCTCCACCCTATCCCCATAACCCAGTAACCCCACCCAACACTAAGGGCAATTTTGGACACTAAGGGCAATTTATCACGGCCAATCCACCTAACCTGCACATCTTTGGACTGTGGGAGGAAACCGGAGCACCCGGAGGAAACCCACGCAGACACTGGGAGGATGTGCAGACTCCGCACAGACAGTGACCCAAGCCAGAATCGAACCTGGGACCCTGGAGCTGTGAAGCAATTGTGCTATCCACAGTGCTACCGGGCTGCCCATAAGAGACAGCTCTCCCAATTCTGCCCAATTCTCAGCTGATGAATCAGTACTCCTCCATGTTGAACACCACTTGGAGGAAGCACTGAGGGTGGCAACGGCGCAGAATATGTTCTGGGTGGGGGACGTCAATGTCCATCACCAAGAGTGGCTCAGTGATACCACCACAGACCGAGCTGGCCGGGCCCTAAAGGACAGAGCTGCTAGACTGGGACTGCAGCAGGTGGTGAGGGAACCAACAAGAGGGAAAAACATACTTGACCTCCTCCTCACCAATCTGCCTGCCACAGATACATCTGTCCATGAGAGTATCGATAGGAGTAACCACCACACATTCCTTGTGAAGACAAAGTCCCGTCTTCACATTGAGGATACCCTCCAACGTGTTGTGTGGCTCTACTGTTGTGTTAAATGAGATAGATTCAGAATAGATCTAGCAACTCAGGACTGGGCATCCATGAGGCGCTGTGGGTCATCAGCAGCAGCAGAATTGTATCAACCACAATCTGCAACCTCCTGACCCGGCCTATCCCCCACTCCACCATTACCACCCAGCCAGGGGATCAACCCTGGTTCAATGAAGAATGCAGGAGAGCGTGCCAGGAGCAACATCAGGCAGACCGATGAATGAGGTGTCAACCTGGTGAAGCTCCAATAGAGGACTTCTTGCTTGCCAAACAGCATGAGCGGCAAGTGATAGACAGAGCTCAGCAAATCCTCAACCAATGGAGCCCAGCACATCAGTGCAAAAAAAAGTCTGAAGCATTTGCAACAATCTTCAGCCAGAAGTGCCGAGTGGATGATCCATCTCAGTCTCCTCCGGCGGTCCCCAGCATCACAGATATCAGCCTTCAGCAAATTCGATTCACTCCACGTGGTATCAAGAATCAGCTGAAGGCACTGGATACTGCAAAGGCTCTGAGCCCTGACAATATCCTGGCAATAGTGCTGAAGATCCAGAACTTGCCGCACCCCTAGCCAAGCTGTTCCAGTACAGCTACAACACTGGCATCTACCCGGCATTGTGGAAAATTGCCCAGGTGTGTCCTGTACACAAAAACAGGTCAAATTCAACCCAGCCAATGACCGCCCCATCAGTCTACTTTCCATTGTCAGCAAAGTGATGGAAGGGGCCATCAACAGTGCTATCAAGCGGCAGTTACTCAGCAATAACCTGCTCACGGACGCTCAGTTTGGGTTCCGCCGGGGTCACCCAGCTCCTGACCTCACTGCAGCCTTGGTTCAAATATGGACAAAAGAACGGAACTCCAGAGGTGATGTGAGAGTGGCTGCCCTCGACAATAAGGTTGCATTTGACCGAGTGTGGCATCACGGAGCCCGAGCTAAACTGGAGTCAATAGGAATCGGGGGGGGGGGGAAACTCTCCGCTGATTGGAGTCATGTCTCGCATTAAGGAAGATGGTTGTGGGTGTTGGCTGTCAGTAATCTCAGCTCCAGGACATCAGGGTAGATTCCTCGTCCCAACCATCTTCAGCTGCTTCATCAATGACCTCCCTTCCATCATAAGGTCAGAAGTGGGGATGTTCGCTGCTGATTGCACAATGTTCAGCACCATTCACAAATCAGATAGTGAAACGTCCATGTCCAAATGCAAGAAGACCTGGACAACATCTAGGCTCGGGGCTGACAAGTGGCAAGTCACATTCATGGTACACGAGTGCCAGGCAATGACCATCTCCAACAAGAGAGAATATTACTACCCTTGACAGTCAATGGTATTACAATCATTGAAACCCCCACAATCAACATCCTGGGGTTTACCAATAATCAGAAACTGAACTGGACTAGCCACATTAATACTGTGGCTACCAGAGAAGGTCAAAGGCTCAGAATCCTACTGTGGTGATATGTCTGTGAATAGTATTGTACATAGTCCGCAATGCGCCCTCCAACCAGTTGGTGGCATCAGACCTTGGTCACGTGATGTGGGACTCTCGGCAGTTGGTGATACAACATTCAACAGGACAGTCGCACTTAGAGGAGCTCCCAAGGAATTCAAATAACTTTGTCTGTGTTATCCTTCCACATGTTTGACAATAAACCATTGTTTTAGTTGAATACATATATGTTCTGTGTGTATCCTTGTCAACGGTGGCATTACAGAACACAACATGGTACCAGGAGTATTGAACACTTAAAGCAGGAAAGATGAAGTAAAACCAGCCGAAGAATGAAAGAAAGGGAAGATTCTTCAGCCGACCTGGAGAACTGCAGTTAATTGCAACTCGGTGCAGCAAATGACGGTGAAGTTCGAAGTGGAAGGTTTAAAGGCACCCCACCAGCTTTAAGTCTCAGGTAACGTAGATGAAAACTGGCGTGTCTTCAAACAGCAGTTTGGACTCTATGTCTTAGCCCTTGACCTCCAGGCACAGCCTGATGAGAGGCGCATTGCGTTGCGTAGCAGGTCCTCAAGCAACCGCTATCTACAATACCTTCGCTTTTGATAGTGAAGAGGAAAGCAGGAGATACGATGAGGTGATAAATCACTTTGATCGGCACTGCTCTCCAAAAGAAAAACGTTTGAAAGATACCTATTTCGTACGCACACCAAAAAAGCTGATGAATTGTTTGATAGTTTTGCAACAGTTGAAGGCCCATGAAGGCAATCTTGTAATTTTGTCGTCTGCAGTCGTCGATGGTCCAGGCCCAAATAGTCTTTGGCACTTCGAATATTGGGCTCCGTGAAAGATTGTTGCAAGCAGACCTTACACTAGAAACGTCATCAAGATCTGCCAGGCGAGTGAGGTGTATGCGCAGCAGATCAATAGGCTCGGCTTAAAAAATGTTGCCGCTAATCTCAAAGAAGGCGCCAGCACCATAAGCACTGTTGAAAAAGAAACATGGTCTCAGTGCGGGTGGCCATTTTCGGTGGCCGACCGGATCCGCCATTTTGAGCCAGAAGTGCGGCAACAGATATTTGTCACGAGTGTGACAGAACGCATTTTGCTAGGCGATGCCCTATACGTCCGACAGTTGACCGAACAGAATCGATGTGTGTGGGTATCTAAATGCATCGACGATCGGTCTGATGTGCGCATGATTTCAGAAAGGGACACAAAGAGTTCAACCGGCCAAAGCAAAAGATTTTCTCTCACAATCTGCTGCCACCGAGGGGCGAATGGGGGGACCATGGAGGACAGATGGACACCCCCCGCGACTGATTAATGGCACGTTCAACTATAAGCTCGACACTGGAGTAAGGGCCAATTTGATCCCATTGTCAGTGGTAGGAGGCCTGGAAGGCAAGCCAATAATGGCCCCACGAGCAGTACTCCTGAAAGATTACAATGGGCATCAGGACCGTAGGAGCCTGTGAGCTCAGAGTCGCTGTCAAGGACAGAATGCGCAGGATAATGTTCTCCATAGTGGAGACAGAGCTCGAATCGCTCATTGGAGTGGAGGCTTGTGAACAGCTTGGGCTCATTAAGCAGGTGTACACGGCAGACAGCATGGCACCCTGTCAACATATCTCTGTGAATCCATGGAGGACTATCCGGAGATGTTTCAAGGATTTGGCAGTCTGCCATTCACATATTGTACCCCTCTGAAGGAGCACTCGAAGCTGGTCGTGCACGCGTCCAGATGTGTGCCTGTTCCACTGAACAACAAGCTGAAGGCTGATGTTTAAAGAGTGACAGCTTTGGAAGTCATCAGGTGCACCGAGGAGCCCACCGACTGGGTCAACTCCATGGTGCGTGTAAAGAAGAGGGCGACCTGAGAGTATGTATGGACCCCAAAGATCTCAACCTGAACACAAAAAGGGAGCACTACCCTGAAGGACATGTGAGCCAGACGGGTTTTTACGACAGTTGACAATGGTTTCATGGTCATCATTAGACTTTTAATTCCAGATTATTTTTATTGAATTCAAATTTCACCATCTGCAGTGGCAGGATTCGAACCTGGTGCCCCAGACCATAATCTGGGTCTCTAGATTACTCGTCCAGCAACAATGCCACCACGCCACCGGCTCCCCACATATTCGATGTTTCTGTATATTCTATGTTATACAGATAAACACAGGCAATCAAGTGGGCTGTTTCCTCCTGCTTACTGTTGAGCGTCTTGTGAGTTGTTGGAGCTGCAGTTATCCAGGCAAATCGAGAATATTCTATCAGACTCCTGACTGTACCTTTTGGATTCTGTATAGGTTTTGGGGAGTTGACTATTGCCAGCAGAGGCACAAATTTGGATATAGATGTTGCAGGTATCTGCATAGTCCATCGAAGAAATTTTGACCCAATCCTGTGGCGTTGTGTATCACATGCGTGTTGAGGTCTCACATGATCAGGATTGCACCTTCCCCCATGCAACTAACAGCACTGAAGCTAATTGGCCAATTAGTCTCGCCGGGTAAGACCACACGGGGACGGCGCTGGCGGAACCCGGATTTTTTCGTACCTCCGCTCGGCCCATCCCGGGCGGAGAAGCGCCAGAGGGGCCGCATAGAGCGGCTCCCGGCCGGCGCCAATGCTGCCGATTCTCCGCTCTTCAGAGATTCGGCGGACTGGCGTTGGAGGCGCCGTCGCGCGTTTGCGCCCGGCCCGGCCTGGGCTGAGAGAATGCCGCCCCCTGTCTCTTCCCATTCCACCCTTTCTCTGGTATCAGCTGTGACTCTATGGGCAACGCTCACCCCATTGAGTCATAACGATGTGCTCCTTTCCAGGAACAAGTGCCCAACATCCAGGTAAACACCAGCTGTTCCACTGTAGAGGCAGCGCGGCGCTGTAAGAAGTGCTACCTTCCAGAAGAGACACCCCGCAGCCCCCCCCCCCCCCCCCAATCTACTGAAATGGATAAAATAGCTCCAATGGAACTACCTCATGGAGATCAGTGTTCTCCCTATGTCTTGGGACATTATCCCTCAACCAACATCACTATTTTGCGGGAACTTGCTGTGCATTCATTAGCTGCCTCATTTCCCTTCAGAACAATCATTTTAGATGCATTTCCTTGACTGTGAGGATTTCGATTGGCATGACAGGGTGGAGCTCCTCATGTAAATGCATCTAACCATTAATCTCTAACCATTACGTGTTGACCTATCCTATCTTCTCTCGCTCGTATAAATATTGTGGCCACAAGAGAAAGTCAAAGGCTGTGAATTCTGCAGCGAATATCTCACCCCCTGACTCCCCAAAGCCTGTCCGCCGTCTGCAAGACCCAAACCATGAGTGTCAGAAATACTCTCCACTTGCCTGGGTGAGTGCAGCTCCAACGCCCGAGAAACTCGATACGATCCAGGGCAAAGCAGTCCACCTTCAACATTCACTCCTTCCACCACTGACGCGCAGTCATGGTGAACCGTCTACGAGACGCACTGCCGCAACTCACCTCGGCCCCTCCGACAGCACCTTCCAAACTCCCTCGAAAGGCGAGGGCAGTGGTTGAAGAAGGCAGCTCACCACCACCTTCTCAAGGGCAATTACGGACGGGCATTTAAATCTGGCCTTCCCACATCTTGCATGAATGAGTAAAAAGGAAAGTTGTGCTCAAACAGTTTATTGGAAATCATCGACCCATGACGATGGAGGGAATGAGGTCAACTGAAGGTCAATACATAATTGAACTTGATTTTCTGCATGGTTCTTCCACAATCTTGTGAATTCTGCAGCGACTATCTCACCTCCTGACTGCCAAAGTGCTTTCGATCCAATGAAGCACATCCCAGGGGTATCCATTGCTCTGATACAGCAGTCAATTTCTGTACAGGTAGCTCCCAGAAATAACAATTAGATAGTGAACAGAGAAACTGCATTAGGTGTGACTGAGGGATGAATATTGATGAGCACACCAAGGAGAACTCCCCTGTGTGACAAAGTAGAGGCCGTGGGGCGGCTTCTACAGGTTCCTGAGCAGACAGGCGGTATCTCGGTTTACATTCCCAAAAGAAAGTTGACACTTCCAATAGTGCAGTTCTCCCTCGGTATTGTGTCAGCCAGGATTCCCATATTCAGAACTCAAAGGCATTTCTATGGCATAGAACATAGAATAGTACAGCACAGAACAGGCCCTTCGGCCCTCGATGTTGTGCCGAGCATTGTCCGAAACCAAGATCAAGCTATCCCACTCCCTGTCATTCTGGTGTGCTCCATGTGCCTATCCAATAACTGGGATGTTCCAAAGCAGATCCCAGCCAGAGGATAATGTCGGAAATCCATAGAGCCCCTACAGTGCAGAAGGAGGCCATTCGGCCCATCGAGTCTGCACCGACCCTCTGAAAGAGCTCCCCACCTAGGCCCACTACCCTGTAACCCCACCGAACATGCACATCTTTGGACACTAACGGGAAATGTTATCATGCCCAATCCACCTAACCAGCACACGTTTGGTCTGTGGGAGGAAACCGGAGCACCCGGAGGAAACCCACGCAGCCACGGGGAGAACGTGCAGACTCCGCACAGACAGTGACCCAAGCTGGAAATTGAACCTGGGTCCTTGGCTCTGTGAGGCAGCACTGCTAACCCCTGTGTCACCGTGCCGCCTGTAAATGTGACAGTCAATTCACACAGAGCAAAGGGCTACTACCGAGACAAGGCTGACAGACAAAAATATAACGGCCTATTTCCAGTCTGTTCATAAAAAGAACATTCAGAATAGAAATAAATACTGACCCCTCAACAGTCAAAGACAGGCACGGCTGCTATACGTCAAATTAAATTGATGGTTCCTGGTCCCTTATTTTGTATTTTGCTGACGGTGAGTAACATGAGCTGGTTTGAGGAATGGCTTGTGTACAAGTGGTCACGTCAGTTTGCCTAGATGCCGGATATTGTCCTTGAACGTACCTCTTCAGTTAGCACCTGGAGGAGGAGGCCACGGTAAAAGGACAATGTGGGCCTTTCAAGGATTACGGTTGCGATTGGCTTTGACAACTGCTGGACAAGAGCAGGCGGGTTCCAAATACTGATCCCTGTCCAGTGACCTCTGCCAGAAACTGTGCAGGATCCGGGCTTGTTCTGATGACATAATGAGTGAGGAGACGCCCTATGCTCCCCTGTACATAATGGTTCCTTGTAATCCGATAACTGTCAAGATAAACTTATCCAACACTCTGCTGACCGTGTCCTAGAGACTCCATCCCCCTTGTATTGCCCATCCAGCAGTGCTTTAACTTAACATCATCGGTGGGATCTTGGTTAATCTGATGTTGATGTTGTGTGGGGGGGGGGGATGGGTGGAGGGTATTTAGTCGGGTGGGAAGATGGCGGTTAAGGACCCTGGCATGCTCCCATGCCCGTTTAAGTCCAGAGTGGCACTGCCCGTGGACGGCCTTCCCACCCCACTGCCAATTGAGGCCCTGAAGTGGCAATTAATGCAAAGGGAAGAACCTCACCTGTCCCTATTGGTATTAACCCAGGAGTGGGCGGCAGGATTTGCAATGGGAGAAACATGACAGTCAATCAACTGTTCGCAGCGGCCTCCCTCATTCAAGGGCGCTCCAGTACCTAATCGAAGGACTGGGCTTCCGGGAGGGGTGAAGCCATGCTGAAAGCCAATCCCCTGCCCTTGCTGCCAACTTTCATCCCCTCTACCCCCGTGGCATCCAACATACAATCCCCTTCCCGCCCAGGCCCCTCCTCAATCTGAGACCTCGGGCGGTGTAGTACCGGTACCACCTCCCAGGTGGTGCTGCTGAGTGTGGACAAGCTGCCGGTCTCTCATTGGCCGACAGTTGTTGATAAGACCATAAGATCATAAGACATAGGAGCAGAATTAGGCCACTCGGCCCATCGAGTCTGCTCCGCCATTCAATCAGGGCTGATATTTTTCTCATCCCCATTCTCCTGCCTTCTCACCATAACCCCTGACCCCCTTATTAATCAAAAACCTATCTATCTTTGTCTTAAAGATACTCAGTGATTTGGCCTCCGCAGCCTTCTGCGGCAAAGAGTTCCACAGATTCACCACCCTCTGGCTGAAGAAATTCCTCTCCTCATCTCTGTTTTAAACGATCGTCCCTTTAGTCTGAGATGGTGTCCTCTGCTTCTAGTTTTTCCTACAAGTGGAAACACCAAACCTGTTGAACTTTAACCTGGTTTTGCCAGACTTCTTATTATGCCCAGCCCAGTCCAATACCGGCATCTCCACATCCTGAAAGATCATCACCAATGTCTCCACAATCTCCTGAGCTATGTCTTTTAGAACCCTGGGGTGTAGTCCATCTGGTCCAGGTGACTTATCCACCTTCAGACCTTTCAGTTTCCCCAGAAGCTTCTCCTTAGTAATGGTCACTGCACTCACCTCTGCCCCCTGGTTCTCCTGGAGCTCTGGCATCCCACTGGTGTCTTCCACCATGAAGACTGATGCAAAGTTCAGTTCATCTGCCATTTCTTTGTTTCCTATTATTACTTCTCCAGTCACATTTTCTAGTGGTCCAATGTCTATTTTTGCCTCTCTCTTACCTTTTATATGTTGGAAAAAACTCTTCCTATCTTCCTTTGTATTACTAGCTAGCTTGCACTCATACTTCATCTTCTCCCTCCTTAATGCTTTTTTAGTTGTCCTCTGCTCGCTTTTAAAGGCTTCCCAATCCTCTGGCTTCCCACTAATGCACGCCAATTTGTATGCTTTTTCTTTCGCTTTTATGCTGTCCTTGACATTCCTCATCAACCATGGCTGCCTTGTCCTCCCCTTTGCATGTTTCCTCCTCCTTGGGATGAATTTCTGTTGTGCCTCCCGAATAACCCCCCAAAACTCCTGCCATTACTGTTCCATTGTCTTCTGTGCTAGGCTCCTTCTCCAATCAACTCTGGCCAGATCCTCCCTCATGTCTTTGTCGTTATCCTTATTTAATTGTAATACCATTACATCTGATTGCAGCTTCATCCTCTCAAACGGCAGTGTAAATTCTATCATATTGTGGTCGCTGCTCCCTAAGGGTTCCTTCACCTTAAGTTCCCTAATCAAGTCTGCTTCATTACACATCACCAAATCCAGAATTGCCTGTTTCCTAGTAGGCTCTGTCACAAACTGCTCCAAAAAAACATCTCTTCGACATTCCACAAATTCCTTTTCTTGGGATCCACTACCAACCTGATTTTCCCAGTCCACCTGCATATAGAAGTCCCCCATGATCATTGTAATATTGCCTTTTTTACATGTGTTTTCTATCTCCTGATTTATTTTCTGCCCCACATCCTGACTACTGCTAGGGGGCCTGTACAGAACTCCCATCAGGGTCTTTTTACCTTTGCGATTCCTCAACTCGACCCACAGAGATTCTATGCCTTCTGATCCTATATCGCTCCTTGCTATCGATTTAACTTCATTCCTCACTAACAATGCAACCCCGCCCCCTTTGCCCATCTGCCTGTCCTTTCGATAGGACATATATCCTTGGATATTTAGATCCCAGCCCTGATCCCCTTGCAGCCACGTCTCTGTGATGCCCACACCATCGTACCGGCCAATTTCAATGTGCACAACAAGCTCATTTACCTTGTTCCGTACACTGTGCGCATTTAGGTACAACACCCTCAATCCTGCATTGACCACCTACCTTCTCACATTTGTCACCTTTTTTTGCTCTGCCTGAAGGTGATATTGTTCTTTTATTTTGGTTCGCTATTTCCTTTTCAATTATTATTACACCTTCTAAGCTCACATTCTGATTCCCACCCCACTGCCATGCTAGTTTAAATCCTCCAGAGTGGATGAGCTGGATGCTTGCCTCTGGGGTCCTTGATCCTGGGAGGAAGGTCTGACAACTGCCTGCGTGGCACAAGATACCCGGCTCTTCTCACAAAGAGGTGATGTGAGGCTCTTGCGGGATCTCTAGCTGTGACAGCTGACAAACCGTTACCTCCACAAGTCTCCGCCCCAGCTTTTTTTTAAATGCCTGCATGAGGTAGGTCACCTTCCATCTCTGTAATCTCCCTCAGACCCCCAAGATCTCTGCACTCCTCCAGATCCTTGCTCATCCTCAATTTCCGTCCCTTCCGCCATGAGTAACCGTCCCCTCAGCTGCCTGAACTCTAGAATTTGCCACTGAAAATCCTCCAACTCTCTTTCCCCCTTGAAGTTGATCTTTAAAAAACTACCTCCTGGTCAACTGCCCCTGACGCCTGCTCCTGTGACTCAGTCTGAAATTTTGTTTGATAATTGCTCCAGGTGAAGGATCTTGGGACATTTTATGGTTCGGATGCAATATAAAAACAAGTTGTTGTCGAGACTGCCATGTTCTTGTGTTTCTGTTGTATCTTTTCACTCTGTTTTCTTTGTCATTACTGCTGAGAAACAGCTAGCAATAAAGACTGGAAGTTGTTGGGCCTAGTGCCTGGATTTCAGCTTTCAAAATGGCCGCCCAAACACCCAAGATAGCAGGGAGGTTACAGCACTGAAGTGCGCTACCCTCCATATTGGTCGAAACAGAAAAATAGACCTGGGCAGGATTTTCCGCCCCTTCCCAAGGGCGGGACCTTCCGGTCTCGCCAAAGGTGACCCCACCAACACCCCACCCACCCCCGCAGTCGGTGGTCATGCAAAACGCCGCAGGCATCGGTGGGCCCGGAAGACCCCGCCGACAGCCAATGCTGAGCCGCCTCCGACACAGGAAAGAGGATGCCGGAAAATCCCACCCGGTGCGACATGCCTGAAAAGGGCATTAAGGCCCTCTAAATGGGTCCACGGTCGAGCGGGCCTGGAACCGATCTCTCAGCCAACGTGTAACTTTCTCTTCCTCAGATTCCCCCTGCCAGGCATCATGTCGCACGCTTCGTTAGTCAGGGAGAGGAAGAAGATGGCATCGACCATAGCCAGAGAGGCCCACGGGGAGCTGGCAGGTAAGGGATTGCAGATCAATTAGACCAGCACGCCACACCCCAGACACTTCCTTCTCTTCTCTCCAGACTCCTGTCTTTGGTTCGCTTCAAGGCGTCATAGCAGAATTATTATTTTGCACCCTCTTTGCAACTCAATTCAATCTCCCAGGAACTCCAGTGCACGGATGAAAATGGGTGTCTGAAGCCTGTCGGGGGGAGGGTGGGGGTGTGGGGGGGGGGTGTGGGGCGCGGCCCTGGGGATTGCCCAGCAGGCTCCAGGAGAAACAACGCTTTGGCTGATTCTGGTGGATCCAGTGGTGAGAAACATATCACAGTCTTCCACTTGTTTGTATTCACTCTTTTGGTACTGAAATGCCAACTTCTCATCAATAAGGCAGCGCCCCCAACAATGCAGCATCGCCTCAGTACAGGACTCAGATTGTACTGCCCATCTGACAGTGCAGCACTCCCTCAGTACTGACCCTCTGACAGTGCAGCACTGCCTCAGCACTGGAATTCCAACAGTGCAGCGCTCCCTCAGCACTGACCCTCTGACAGTGCAGCACTCCCTCAGTACTGACCCTCCGACAGTGCAGCACTCCCTCAGTACTGACCCTCTGACAGTGCAGCACTCCCTCAGTACTGACCCTCTGACAGTGCAGCCCTCCCTCAGTACTGACCCTCTGACAGTGCAGCACTCCCTCAGTACTGACCCTCTGACAGTGCAGCCCTCCCTCAGTACTGACCTTCTGACAGTGCAGCTCTCCCTCAGTACTGACCCTCTGACAGTGCAGCACTCCCTCAGTACTGACCCTCTGACAGTACAGCATTCCCTCAGTACTGACCCTCTGACAGTGCAGCCCTCCCTCAGTACTGACCCTCTGACAGTGCAGCACTCCCTCAGTACTGACCCTCTGACAGTGCAGCACTCCCTCAGTACTGACCCTCTGACAGTGCAGTGATCCCTCAGTACTGACCCTCTGACAGTGCAGCACTCCCTCAGTACTGACCCTCTGACAGTGCAGCCCTCCCTCAGTACTGACCCTCTGACAGTGCAGCACTCCCTCAGTACTGACCCTCTGACAGTGCAGCACTCCCTCAGTACTGACCCTCTGACAGTGCAGCCCTCCCTCAGTACTGACCTTCTGACAGTGCAGCTCTCCCTCAGTACTGACCCTCTGACAGTGCAGCACTCCCTCAGTACTGACCCTCTGACAGTGCAGCACTCCCTCAGTACTGACCTTCTGACAGTGCAGCACTCCCTCAGTACTGACCTTCTGACAGTGCAGCTCTCCCTCAGTACTGACCCTCTGACAATGCAGCACTCCCTCAGTACTGACCCTCTGACAGTGCAGCACTCCCTCAGTACTGACCCTCTGACAGTGCAGCCCTCCCTCAGTACTGACCCTCTGACAGTGCAGCACTCCCTCAGTACTGACCCTCTGACAGTGCGGCACTCCCTCAGTACTGACCCTCTAACAGTGCAGCACTCCCTCAGTACTGACCCTCTGACAGTGCGGCACTCCCTCAGTACTGACCCTCTGACAGTGCAGCCCTCCCTCAGTACTGACCCTCTGACAGTGCAGCACTCCCTCAGTACTGACCCTCTGACAGTGCAGCACTCCCTCAGTACTGACCCTCTGACAGTGCAGCACTCCCTCAGTACTGACCCTCTGACAGTGCAGCACTCCCTCAGTACTGACCCTCTGACAGTGCAGCACTCCCTCAGTACTGACCCTCTAACAGTGCAGCACTCCCTCAGTACTGCCCCTCTGATAGTGCAGCACTCCCTCAGTACTGTACTGGGATTATCAGTCTGGATTTTCTGATGAGGTTGCTGGACTGGGACGTAAACCCTGACTGCCTGAATCAGAGGCAAGCATTCAACCACTCAGCCATAGCTGACACATGTGGTTAGGTGTGAATGGCAAACGCAATTGGCATCCGAGTGCATGTTTTGGAAGGCAAAGCCACTGCCACAACTGGGGTGGGGGGTGGGCACATTCTGCACTGGGCAACGACAACCAACCTGTGCAGACACTGTTCGAGCAGCTGGACATTTCCTCGACCACATCTATGAGAGTGATGCACGATCAATAACTACTAAAACGAGGTTGTAGTGCAACTGAAGGCTTTAATAAGCTAGAAGTATTCCCCAGCAGCTCAGGTGCAGAATGAGGGCTGCTGGGACGGCACGAGTTCTTATACCCCGCCTATCGGGGCGGAGCTACCATACTCTACAGCCAATGGTAAAAGCCCTAGGTTTTACCAACGGTACTTCAGCCTCTCAGGTACCGTAACCTGACAATACCACAGAGAGATATGCACTGTGCTTAAGTCCGGAGATCTCCACTCGCCTGACACATTGGACCCTTGCTGGGAATGTGAAGTTTTCCCTTCTGTACTATACTGTAATATAGAGCTGGAGTGTTGCGAAGTGACAGCTCCTGCAATCTATTTTAATTCCCTGTTGTGATTGGCAATGGTAAGTGCTGATTAGCTGGGGGGCAATGGATTTAACGTTCCGTGTCAGTGGTGTTTATTTTGAAATATTAAAATTTGGATAAATAAGTGAAAGATAAACAAACGTAAACCAGAAGAAAAGAACATTGGACCTGTTCAGCCTGGACCTCATTGACAGAAATACAAAGCGGAGAGATTCATTGTTGGATGGCAGCACGGTAGCATTGTGGATAGCACAATTGCTTCACAGCTCCAGGGTCCCAGGTTCGATTCCCGGCTTGGGTCACTGTCTGTGCGGAGTCTGCACATCCTCCCCGTGTGTGCGTGGGTTTCCTCCGGGTGCTCCGGTTTCCTCCCACAATCCAAAGATGTGCAGGTTAGGTGGATTGGCCGTGATAAATTGCCCTTAGTGTCCAAAATTGCCCTTAGTGTTGGGTGGGGTTACTGGGTTATGGGGATAGGGTGGAGGTGTTGACCTTGGGTAGGGTGCTCTTTCCAAGAGCCGGTGCAGACTCGATGGGCCGAATGGCCTCCTTCTGCACTGTAAATTCTATGATAATAACCTTCAGTGCGGGTCTGTGAGTGGGCTTCAATTAGATCTGGCTACAGGAAAACCACACCTGGAGTGCAGTTTTAGCCCGCGTAATCGAACATACCCACCAGGAGTCGGCCATTCGGCCCCAAATAACTCTTCTGTTATTTGATACGTTCATGGCTGATCTGAATGTGACCTCAGCTCCATATTCCTGTCTACTCACGCAGCCTTTGACCCTCCCCTTGTCAATCACGAATCTGTCTGGCAGCCTTAAAAATATTCAGAGACCCAACCTCCACCTCTCTCCGGGGAAGAGGACCCCACAGACTCACGGGCCTCGGGGAGAAAAACATTCTCTCAGATGGGCAGCACGGTAGCATAGTGGTTAACACGGTTGCTTCACAGCTCCAGGGTCCCAGGTTCAATTCCCGGCTTGGGTCACTGCATGTGCGGAGTCTGCACATCCTCCCCGTGTGTGCGTGGGTTTCCTCCGGGTGCTCCCGTTTCCTCCCACAGTCCAAAGATGTGCGGATTAGGTGGATTGGCCGTGATAAATTGCCCTTGGTGTCCAAAAAAAGGTTAATTGGGGTTGCTGAGTTAAGGGGATGGGGTGGAGGAGATATGTGCTTGAGTGGGGTGCTCTTTCCAAGGGCCGGTGCAGACTCGATGGGCCGAATGCCCTCCTTCTGTACTATAAAGTCTATGATCTCCCTCTTAAATAGGAGACCCCTTGTTTTTGAACCGTGTCCCCGAGACTCTTCTACAAGGGGAAATATGGTTCCAGCAACCCCCCCCCAGTCAAGTCCCCGCGGGATCTTACTTGTCTTAATAAGATCACCTCTCAGACCTCTAAAGTCTGGTGGATTCAGGTGCCCAGCCTTCCACACCCCTTCATCCCAGGTCTCAGAATGAATCTAATATCCAGCAAAAGATACACTCGCCTTAGAGGGGATGCATGGCGTTCACAAAATTGATTCCTGTACCAAGAGGCTTGTCCTCAAAGAGAGATTAAGCAGAATAGGCCGGTAATTCCCTGGATGTTGAAGCATGGGAGCAACACACTCACTTTCCTGGTTCCCCAATTAATCAGCCTCTCCTTGTAACAAGTTGCCGTACAGGCAGTTAGCACAATCTTCCTTCCATTCATTGCAGCTCCCCTCTCGGAGGGAGGGACTGTCTTTAAGAGCTGCTGGTCAGTCAGAACACCTGCTCGCCATGCACACTGCTAGCCCTCCCCCCGCCCCCCCCAGCTGAGCATTTGGCCAGCCAGCAGCATAGGTCACGCTCAGCTGAACGTTACAATCGGGCACATGACCCATGTAGCACGGTGTTGGTGTGCTGCCTGCTCAGTGGGACAGGGTGTGGGAAGAAATTAATTTCCAGCCCAGAGGCCCAGTTAGAACCGGTTAGATAGAGTGTGGGGGTGCGAGGTTAGGGGGTTGGGGGGGGAGGGGGGGTGGGGGGGTGGGGGGGAGAGAAAGTGAGGTGGCAATGACAGCGGTAGGGGGAGGGGGGGCGGGTGTTGGAAGAAACCATTTGACACAACGGGGCCAATTTTAACTTAAAGTGGATGAGTTTTGAATGAATTAAAATTTCGCCCAATGCGCTTTTCAAATGTGAGATACCGAATCAAATCGGAACTTTCCAAAAGGCTTTGGAGATTTAGCTAAAGGTATAAATGCGAGTGAGCAGGACGGTACGCATTGTGGATAGCATAATTGCTTCACAGCTCCAGGGTCCCAGGTTCGATTCCGGCTTGGGTCACTGTCTGTGCGGAGTCTGCACGTCCTCCCCGTGTGTGCGTCCAAAGATGTGCAGGTTTGGTGGATTGGCCATGATAAATTGCCCTTAGTGTCCAAAATTGCCCTTAGTGTTGGGTGGGGTTACTGGGTTTTGGGGATGGAGTGGAGGTGTTGACCTTGGGTAGGGTGCTCTTTCCAAAAGCCGGTCCAGACTCGTTGGGCCGAATGGCCTCCTTCTGCACTGTAAAATTCTATGATAAGATGAGGCTGTAAAATCAACAAGGGTTGTTAAAGGCAAAATCCTGTTCCCCGACGCCAGTGGTTTCTTAACCTTCTCCTGTGTTTTGCTTGTACCTTTCGATGCTCTTCCCTGCTTTAAGAAGTGCCTCACCTGGATCTGGGGAAGAAGGTCAGTGTTCCTCAGGATGTGATGATGGAGGAACTATCACTGCTCGCGAACAAAGGATCAAAGATGTTCCACATGCGGCAGAAGAGGGTCGACAAGTTCACGGTGGAAGGGGCACAGGGGACTCCAGCGGTGGGTACCCAGCAGTTACTATGGTAACGTTAGGGCATGCTGGAAAAAGAGTAAAGCTGAACTGACGTTGAGTTCTGTTGAATGTTGAGTGGGGTCGCTGGGGTCTGTGGTAGGGCTGGCCGGATGGCCACTGGATCGAGTGTGACTGATGGCCTCCAGGTGGAGCTCGAGCAACTGTTTCTCTGCAGAGCTGGGATGATAGTTTCCATTGTTACGTGCCCCATAGAGACCAATAAAGTTTCATAAGGTATTTAAATTTCCAGTGACTGACTAGGAAGATCACATGACAAGATTCCAAGTTTTAAGACTTTTACTGTAGCAAACAGACCAAAGCACCAATATCTAAACACTATTCAGTAGGCAACTTACACTCTGAACTACAGTGATGATCCCTCAGTTGACTTTAAAACAACAGAAAATCCCATTCCATAGTTATACTTTGCACTGCCTTTTAACTGGACATTTAAATCTCTAGGAGCCAGTCTAAAGTGATTCTCAGGGGTTCTTCAGGCTAAAGGGATCAAAGGATATGAGGGGAAAGGGGGAAGAGATTACTGAGTTGGATGATCAGCCATGGTCATAATCAGGGCAGGCACGAAGGGCTGAAATGAAATGAAAATCACTTATTGTCACAAGTAGGCTTCAAATGAAGTTACTGTGAAAAGCCCCTAGTCGCCACATTCCAGCGCCTGTTCGGGGAGGCTGTTACGGGCTGTTACGGCTGAATGGCCTCCTCCTGTTCCAATTTGCTATGTTTCTATGTTTAGCTCCTGAGGACCCGTATTGTCCTTTTTCCTGACAAGTAACTCCTAATCTCCCTCAATTGACTCTCATGGTGAGGTTTACTCTGGAGAATCCTTCCTTCAGCCAATGCCAGGCAAATCCTCCAGCCTCATTTAAATCCTCACAAACCCGGTCTCTTCGATCTCAGTGCAATCCCCCATTTGCATTTCACCTGATCAGGGCCAGCTTTTATTCTGATTAAGGTGCAGGACTAGCTGCCTCTATCTTTCTTTGCTCTTTCTCAGATCATTGCAGATTGACCTGCATGTGAGGCTCAGCAATCCTTTCGGAAAAAAGCAACCTGATCTGACAATTGATTCACATGGACTCTACCCCTCTCAAAGCCCATCTCCAATGTGAATCATATGGGCCTCATATCCAAATAGCAATGCTAATTGTTACATTCAGCCACTGCAGAACAGAAACCCAACATTGCATATATTTAAGAACTTTATCCTTATTGCTATTTCTAATTTTTAAACAGGTCTTTTCTGTGCAATTTACATGATTTAGATGGTTGACCATCTTTCTGGGAATTTCCCCAGCAGTCTCCAGAAAAAATTAATTCTGCTCTCAGTTTTGGGAATGCCGCACCTCGTTGTGCCTAAGAACAACCAAAAGACAATCTGGGATGGGCAAACCTTTCGAAGGGAGTTTACAGGAAGGCCATTTTCATTGCATAAGCCAATCTTGCGAATGGAGTTAGTGGACCTGTTGAAACAATGGCTTCCCAAACGCCAGACCCTCAATATAAATGTTACCCCTTTCAGCCCATAATGGCTGAGACCTTATCATTCCTGAAAATAAAGTCAATTCAAGACATTGAATGAACAGCCAGTTTGAAGTCATTGTGGAGAAGGAATATCACATGGTCCAAGATTGTTGAACGGTTTGATGTTACATTTCTGAGCTGCTGACTTTGCTGTTTTACCATCCAATTGGTCAGCCACAAAGAAGCCAACTCTGTCCATACAGGACAACTGGCCCATTCAACCTGAGTCCACTGGAAGATTTTTTTAAAAAAAATTTACAGGATATGGGGATCACTGGTTAGGTCAGCATTTATTGTTCATCCCTAGTTGCACTTCAGATGATGGTGGTGAGCTGCCTTCTTGAACCGCTGCATCCGTGTGGTGTAGGTACACCCAAAGTGCTGTTAGGGAGGAAGGTCCAGGACTATGGCCCAGCAACAGTGAGGGAACAGCGATATATTTCCAAGTTGGGATAATGAGTGACTTGGAGGAGAATTTCTCTTTGGACTCTGACTTTGGGACTGTGGAACTCATGTGAACCAATATTAAGTTTATCTGTGGTCCTTGCACTGTAACCCTCCCTTTCTCTACCCCTTCCTTTACTGTGTGAATGGGGAGTGGGACATCACCGACATCCCTCTTGTGGATTTTGAATGTGCGAAATAAAGTAACCTTCTGAGTCAATCTTAATTCGGGTCGGCAGTGGATTATTAGTAAAATAGGCTCCACATAAAATCTAGAGATTAGGGAAAAAACACCACCGTTTATTCTTTAAAACAAGCTGATTCAAAACAGATTAGGGACAGATGGTCAGAGGAAATCAGTGGTATTTGAACTGACTCCCCTCTGACCCAGAACATAATTATTCGTCCTTAAGACCAGTGTTTTTCAAACTTCCTTTTCTGGGATCCACTTTTACCAACGGGCCGATCTTCAGGACCCGCGCTGGCTGCCCAACATTATTACTTACCTTTAATGTGACAGGTGAGCCTACTTCGCCCAATGTTACATTTCTGCTGAGGACTTCAGCTGACACTTTAAGTTCTTGCTGCTTCCTTTGAAAGAAATTAAGAGGTTTGTCCTCAAACTCACCATGTTTAGGCTTCAAATTACTTTGAAGTCTTGAGGGTTTTAAACTTTCATTTGACTGTACTTCCCTGCATATAACACACATGGGCCTTGCATCGTGATTTGCATTGGTACAATTAACAAAGCCATACCTCAAGAAATCATCTTTATACTGCTTTGTTCCCAATTTCAGATTCTTCTTCATTGTTTGTTCACTAGAGGCCCTGGAACTAATAATAATAATATTCTTTATTGTCACAAGTAGGCTTACATTAACGCGGCAATGAAGTTACTGTGAAAAGCCCCTAGTCACCACATTCCGGCGCCTGTTCGGGTACACAGAGGGAGAATTCAGAATGTCCAAATTACCTAACAGCACGTCTTTCGGGACTTGTGAGAGGAAACCGGGGCAATGAGCAGTTGTTGTTATCTAGTGTTCGGGAACCTGCTGGTAGAGTCAGGTATAACAAAAATAGCCAAAAGGGTTACTGTTAGTCCTTGTAATTAGACTAGAATATAAAGAGAAGGGCATTTTCCTACAAAGCCTTGGTTAGGCCACATCTGGAGGGTTATATACAGTTCTGGGAACTGCAGCTCGGAAAGGGATATATTGGCTCCAGAAAGCACTCAGTGTAGATCCACTCGAATTGTTATTGTTTTATTCTTTCAAGGGATGCGGGCCTTGCTGGCTCGGCCAGTATTTAATGTTGCCAAGGCTACCAATGTTAGATCATGTGATAAGATTGTGGAGGGTGTTGGTGGACTAGAGGGTCTGGTTAATGCTTTGGGGGCATAAGTTCAAATCCCACAGTGGCAGATGGTGAAATTTAAATTCAATTTTAAAAAGGATCATCAAATTAATAAATCAGCAATTGGTATTGGTGACTACAAAACAATTATCAAGTGTTGTAAAAATCTACCTGTTTCGCTCTGCATGTTATAAGACCATAAGACATAGGAGTAGAATTAACTTGGCCCATCGAGTCTGCTCCGCCGTTCAATCATGGCTGATATTTTCTCATCCCCATTCTCCTGCCTTCTCCCCATAACCCCTGATCCCCTTGTTGATCAAAAACCTATCTATCTCTGTCTTAAAGACACTCAGTGATTTGGCCTCCACAGCCTTCTGCGGCAAAGAGTTCCACAGATTCACCACCCTCTGGCTGAAGAAATTCCTCCTCATCTCTGTTTTAAAGGATCGTCCCTTTAGTCAGAGATGGTGTCCTCTGGTTCTAGTTTTTCCTACAAATGGAAACATCCTCTCCACGTCCACTCTATCCAGGCCTCGCAGTATCTTGTACGTTTCAAGAAGATCCCCTCTCATCCTTCTAAACTCCAACAAGTACAGACCCAGAGTCCTCAAACGTTCCTCATACGACAAGTTCTTCATTCCAGGTATCATTATTGTGAACCTCCTCTGGACCCTTTCCAAGACCAGCACATCCTTCCTTAGATACGGGGCCCAAAACTGCTCACAATACTCCAAATGCAGTCTGACCAGAGCCTTATACGGCCTCAGAAGTACATCCCTGGTCTTGTATTCTAGCCCTCGGGACATGAATGCTAACATTGCATTTGCCTTCTTAACTGCCGACTGAACCTGCACATTAACCTTAAGAGAATCATGAACAAGGACTCCCAAGTCCCTTCGTGCTTCTGCTTTCCGAAGCATTTCCCCATTTAGAAAATAGTCTATGCCTAAATTCCTCCTTCCAAAGTGCACTTTTCCACATTATGTCATTTGCCACTTCATTGCCCACTCTCCGAGCTTGCCCAAGTCCTTCTGCACATTATCTGTACATGATTAATTATTATCAGTGTAGATTAATGATCTACATGTGACTGCAGACCCACAGCAACGGGGTCGACTCTAAATTGCCCTCCGAAATGGCCGAGTACCAAAAGCTGTGACAGGAAAACAATACCTGGACTGCAACGGTTCAAGACGGCAGAATCAAGAATCACCAGCTGGCTTTGCTGGTGATTCTAACCCTCATAGACGAATAAAAGAAAGTGTTGCACTTTTCTCAACTAAACAAAAACTTGGGGGAACAGCCAATTTCCTGATTCATTCCCTCTGACAATGTCTTGACCAACCAGAGTTGACTTGGCCTGGTTTGAATTTAAACAAACGTTTGTCAGTGCACTGTCCCCTGGTGCATTCTCCGTGGCGACGCCTCTACCAATCCACTACCTCTCTTCTCATGCAGTACAAATTGTTGTCTCCATTGAGATTTGATATTCTTGCAAATCTGCCCTGATGAGTGGAAGATGAAAAGTTTCAACAGCATGTTTCTTTTCTCAGGGGAAAAAAGTTATGACTTGCGAAATATAGAAGATCAAGGTGTAGTTTGCTTGAGACTTTTAGGATTCAAAAGGAATTAGTAGGATGGGAAGTGGTGTGGGGGCGTCTAGAACAAGGCAATAACCTCAAAATCAGACTGCAGCCACTTGGGACAGAAGTTCAGAAACACTTCTTTGTGAAACGTGTGGAATATGTGTTGAACTCTCACCCACAAAAGAAACCCAATAATACATGTGGTTAGCACTACAGCCTCACAGCGCCAGGCACCTGGATTCGATTCCGGTCTCAGGTGACTGGGTGGAGTTTGCACGCTCTCCCCGTGTCTGCGCGGGTTTCCCCCGGGTGCTCCGGTTTCCTCCCACAGTCCAAAGATGTGCAGGTTAGATGGGGTTACAGGGATAGGGCAGGGGAGCGAGCCTAGTTAGGGTACTCTTTCGGATGTCGGTGCAGCCTCGATGGGCCGAATGGCCTCCTTCTGCACTGTAGGGATTCTGTGGTTCCATGTTAGCTCATGTCATAATTTTAAAATCTTTTATCGATAGCTCTTAATGTATCGGGAGTCTAGGTAAGGGGAGTTGAGGTTCAGATCAGCCATGATTCCATTGAATGATGGAACAGACTCAAGGGGCTGAATGTCCTCTTTCGTTGCTGACCTTCTGACATGTTGATGTTTCTACTTTGACCGCTGGCGTTGCGATGGAAGGTCATTAACCAATCTCTCCCTCGCCATCTCGCTGTGCTTCACCTGTCACTTTCTGCTTTCAGAAACTGTGTTTTCTGAAGTGCCGCTGGGTCTTTGCGGGGGAGTTTCGGTATCTCAAACCTTCCTTCTCCTCCCCTCCAGAAAGTTGATGGGACCATGCCTCAGGACGGGTCAAAGGAGAACTACGGATCGGAGGCCTACATCTCGCAGCCGAGAAAAGGGAACGCACCGGCTGTGGCGCCAAAACCGTTTGGCAAATTGTCAGCCGCCAAAAATGTCAAGGTTATCCTGAATCCCAGCATCATCGCTCCAGGTAAACATTCCCAGCTCGTCCCGCGACCTGGCAGTCCAAAGGGATGAGTCAGCTTTTATGTGGCTTCGTCCCATCTCCGGCTTCCAATCTCTGCCCCGCCGCCCTCGTCACCTTTCCCCTTTTTGCTGTTACTTTCTCGTCGGGCTGAACAGACTGGGGATCTTTACTCCAGAAACAGAAGACTGACGGGGTGACCCGATCGAGATAATTAAAATGGTGTCGGGATTTGGTACAGGAGACTGGAGACTTGGGGGAAAATGTTTCCGCTTGTGGGGGAGACTCGTAAATGTAAGATAGACAGTTGCTTGGCCACATGGGACTTGAGTATTGTTGAAGAGAGACATATTGTCAAAACTTTTCATTTTGCACTCAACAGGACAAACATGAAGAAATACCAAATTTCAAAGGGAACAACAATTCATGTTGCAGGAGAAAAGGATAATAATAATAATCTTTATTATTGTCACAAGTGGACTTACATTAAAACTGCAATGAAGTTACTGTGAAATCCCCTAGTCGCCTCATTCCGGCGCCTGTTCGGGTACACTGAGGGAGAATTCAGAACGTCCAATTCACCCAACAAGCACGTCTTTCGGGACTTGTGGGAGGAAACCGGAGCACCCGGAGGAAACCCACGCAGACACGGGGAGGACGTGCAGACTCCGCACAGACAGTGATCCAAGCCGGGAATCGAACCCGGGTCCCCGCCGCTGTGAAGCAACAGTGCTATGCTGATTGGTTGGAATGTCGACTCTGATTGGCTGAGATGTTGCCATGGAGACAGCAAAGGGGATCTATAGTCTCCCCACAACCCTCCAGGTCACTGTCCGTGTTGAGTTTGCACATTCGCCCAGTGTCTGCGTCGGTCTCACCCCCACAACCCAAAGATGTGAGGGTAGGTGGACTGGCCAGGTTTAAATTGCCCCTTATTTGGAAAAACTGAAAAAAAAGGCACAAAGCAAAAGTCGTCGGCAACACTTCTCTCCTTTCAGCTACATTCAAAATAGGATAGTCACTAATAAGTTCAACAGGAAATTCAAGACCAACCTGATTCCCCCAGAGAATGATGAGAGCACAGAACTCACGACCACAGAGAATAGTTGAGGGGAACAGTGTAGATACCTTCAAGGGGAAGGTAGATAAAGATACTAGGGCAAATGAAATAGAAATGCGCACATTAGAATGAGATGGGCCTGGGCGGGTGAGAGCGTAAACATTGACATGGGAGTGTTGGGGGAAGTGGCATCATTCTGTGCTGCAATTCAAGGTGAGGTTCACATCTGGCATTCCACATTTACGACAAACACAGCAAAAGTTGAGCACTCCTGGAGGACAGGGAACGATTGAAGCGAGGAGCAGAGAGTTGTCTAACAACTTGCATTTTTATATATCGCACCTTCAAGCTAGATCAGGCAGAAATTTGACGCCGAAGCAAAGAATAAGACAATAGGTGACCAAAATTGATCAAAAAGGGAGGTCTCAAGAACTGTCTTAAAGGAGAAGGGGATGAGCGGCGGGTATGCCATGGTTTAGGACCAGGGAGCTGAAGGCACAGCCGCCAATGATGGAACGGTTACAATTGTAGATGCTCAAGAGGTCAGGATTGGGGAATTGCGGAAACCGTGGAGGATTAGAGGATTGGAAGTTGCAAACAGGGAGTGTGGAGGTGAAGGAGGAATTTGAATTCACTGCTCTGTCTCCTCAGGATATTCCGGACCTTTGAAGGAAATCCCACCTGAGAAGTTCAACGTCACGGCTGTCCCCAAGTCCTACCAGTCCCCCTGGACTGAAGCAATGATTGGCCAACCTGACCTGGTGGAAAGCATGATTAACCAGCTGCCAGAGGTCCCGGTCAAGGTTCAGTCGCAAGCGTACAGGTGCTTCAACAGGTAAACACACTCTGCTTCTACAGTGTTGTGTTCTGCTTCTTCATGTAGCATAAGCTGTGTCCTTGATGAATACTCTGACAAAGGAAGGTTCAGACTTGTAGATAGGTTTAACACATTTATTGAACAGTTATCAATTCTCCTACTTGAGTTCAACTCTCCTGCTAATCTTGCTATAGTAACTCAGTCCAACTAACCAGTCTGCTCTAAGCCATGCGGTGGGTGTGATGCTTCCTAATCTACCCCTGTCTCTCTGAGTGTCGCCTGTGGAAAAGGGAAAGAGCATGTGTGCCCTGTCCTTTTATATGGGGAGCCCCCTTGTGGTAGTGTCACCTCTGGGTCTTGGACTGCCCATTGGTTGTGTCCTATCTTACTGACCTATTGGTTGAATGTCTATGTGTCATGATGTCTCTGGTGCTAGTGTATCTGCGTTAACCCCTTGTGTACCTACAGTGATGCATATCACCACATACAGCACGGTAGCATTGTGGATAGCACAATTGCTTCACAGCTCCAGGGTCCCAGGTTCGATTCCGGCTTGGGTCACTGTCTGTGCGGAGTCTGCACATCCTCCCCGTGTGTGCGTGGGTTTCCTCCGGGTGCTCCGGTTTCCTCCCACAGTCCAAAGATGGACAGGTTAGGTGGATTGGCCATGATAAATTGCCCAGTGTCCAAAATTGCCCTTAGTGTTGGGTGGGGTTACTGGGTTATGGGGATAGGGTGGAGGTGTTGACCTTGGGTAGGGTGCTCTTTCCAAGAGCCGGTGCAGACTCGATGGGCCGAATGGCCTCCTTCTGCACTGTAAATTCTATTATTCTATGATTCACATCCAGCTTGAGTCTTCATATCACTTAAATATACCTGAAAACTCCTCCTTCTGTATCAGCCGTGACTGGGTTGTGACAGTACTGAGGGAGTGCTGCACTGTTGGATGGAACATTAAATGGAGGCTCACCTCCATTCTCCCAGATGGTTTTATTGTAAAGGAGAGTTCTCCCCAGTGTCCTGGGGCCAATGTTGGTTCCTCAAACAACGTCACTGAAACTGAATATCGGGTCATTATCACGTTGCTGCTTCTGGGAGCATGCTGTGCACAGATAGGCTGGCCATGTTTAGCACATTGCAAAGACTTGTGCACTTTTCACTGGCACCGGATGTCTGAAAGCACTTTACCTTTTGAGATGTAGCCACGGTTGTAAGGTGAGGAACTCACCGAAACACAGCAAGCTGCCACAAACAGCAATGTGCTTTCCTGATGTTGATTGAGGCACAGCTATTGGCCATGACGCAGGGAGAGCTCCCCTCATCTTCTTCGAAGGCAGTAGCCAGGATTTTCCGACCCTTCCCGCTGGCGATCGATCCCACCGAAGGTGACCCACCCCCTCCTCCTCCCCGGCCCCACGGCGGGTTCCCAGGGTCGCGCGGCCTGCGAGCAACGCGAATCGCGATTGACTTCCGCGTGACTGGAAGATCCCGTCAGCGGCCCAGGCGAACCACCTCTGCCGCGGGTTGCGTGGAGCGGGTGGGGGAGCCGGGGGGGGTGGGGGGGGGGGGGGCAGTGCTCGGCTGGAAAGACCCAGCCAGTGTGACAGGAATTTTTACATCCACCCACCCAGATGGATGGAGCCTTGGCTTAACGCCTCATCGAAACGTCGCCCCCTGTGACAGTGCAGCTCTCCCTCAGGATTTGGGCTCAAGCCCTGGGGAGGGGCTTGAACCCAGGCACTCAGGGGCAAGAGTGCTATTGAGCTACAGCTGAAGCTTCCCAGAAGCATTTCGTTGGTGGTTTCATGACCGGCACAGGCTTGGAGGGCCGAAGGGCCTGTTCCTGTGCTGTGTTGTTCTTTGTTCTTTGACTACAAAGTGCATTGGCTCATCCTGAGGTCAAGAATGATGCTGTTAGAAATTGCAGTCTCTCTGACTTCGGGGAGGGCGGTAGGAGGGCGTAGGGAGCAGCCAGTCATGGCACCACCCCCACCCCCCCCCCGTCCCCCCCGTCCCCCTGCCGAGTGTGCCACATTCATCACTCTATTCTCACTAACCTGCCTCTCAAAGAGCTTCACACTGCGAATTGGTTATGGAGCGCAGTGCTTATACACATCCCATAAACAGCCATAACGTGAATGATACGTAATTTCATCATCTACCTTGAGGGAGAACGTTGAACAAGAAAACAGCAAATTGCATTTATATAGCATCTTCGGTCAGTAAAGCCTTTCACAGGAACGTAAATCAATGGTTGACACCAGAGGGGGAAAGATCATGGCAGAGTGTTGACGCCCCTGGGCCAGTAATCCAGAGGCCCAGGCTAGTGCTCTGGGGACACGGGTTCAAATCCCACCACGGCAGCTGTATTAAATTCAATTAATAATCAGGAATATCAGTAACGGTGACTCACGACAACTGTTGTTGAAAACCCACCTGGTTCACTAATGTCCTTCAGGGAAGGAAATCTGCCGTCCTTACCCGGTCTGGCCTACATGTGACATCGACTGACGGCAGAGCAATTAAACTCGGGGAGGTGGAACAGGCGAGAGGAGCAATGAAGTCTTGAAGAGTGTAGACCTGAGGGGATTGCGGTGATGGGGCGGGGCAGTGCGGGTGGGGGAGGACGTAGGGGTGGACAAGGCCATATGACGGGATTTGGAAACAAGGTTGAGAATTTAAAAATCGGGGCGTTACTGGACCAGAAGCCAGTGGGCACAGGAATGATAGGTGGGTGGGGACCTGCAGCGGGATTTTCCGACCTCCCCGCCGGGTCGGGGAATCCCCGGTGGGTGGCGTGAATCCCGCCTTGCCGCTCCGATGCTGACTGCCGAATTCTCCGGCGCCGGTTTTCGGGCGGGGGCGGGGATCGCGCCGGTCGGGGGCTGTTGTCAGCGGCCCCCCTGGCAATTCCCCGGGCCCCAATAGGCGGAGCGGCCGCGCATTCCTGGCCAGCCCCGCCGGAGTGAAATGGACATGGTCCATCCCGGCGGGACCTGGCTTGGAGGGCGGCTAGCGGAGTCCTCAGGGGAGGCGCGGGGGGATCCGGCGTGGCCTGGCCCGCGATCGGGGCCCACCAATCTGCGGGCGGTCCTGTGCCGCGGGGCCACAATTTCCCTCCGCGCCGGCCTCTGTCAGGCTCTGCCGTGGCCTGCGCGGAGTAGAAACCCCCTGCACATGCACAGGAAACATGCCGGTGGTTCTGGTGCATGCGCCAACTTGCGCCCTTCGGCACGGCGCCAACACTACCGACACCAGCCTAGCCCCCGGAAGTGCGGAGGATTCCGGCAGATGAGTCAGGCCATCCCCCCATTTGCGGGAGAATCCCGGCCCTGCTGGTGTTAGTTAGGACACAGGCAGGCGTGGTCGGATGAACTCAGCGAGACACCAGGAAGACACAAGGGATCATCCACCACATTCAGCCCATCATGCCTGTCCGAGCGCCATGACATCGTAATCCAATTAGACCCATACCTCCTCGCTCTTTCCCCAGAGTCCTCTGGAGGTATATATTTAATTTTCTCGCGGGGAATGTATCTGATTTCAAACACCCACTAATACAAGCTAAAATATTGATTTAAAAATGAGTATCAGCAAAATGTCTGCTGTAAAATAAGAATTATGTGTAAATTAAATCACACACAATAGTAAATGATTTGCCCACATTCCAGTCTAGATCTGTTTGTTGCTAACAGCAATTTGTTTTGTGGCAAGTTCGTGCAATAAGAACTTGAAATCTTTAGCCCTCTCTCCCTTTTCTATTTTAATCCCAAACTCTATCCATTCTGTCTGGCTGGCAGCCCTCCAGGCCACTGGCACACAGCCCCCCCCCCCCCCCCCCACCCCCCCCCACCCCCGTAGTGAAATAAGCAAACTCCACAAGTTTGCCTTGTCCGCCATATGGCGACAGCTGACTGGATCAGCTCAGCTCGTTTGGCAGCTCCCATTCCCCCCCCCTCCCCTCCTGCAGCAAAAGGTAGAGGCTGAATTTTCGGAGTGGAGTTGGGAAACGCGTTCCTATGTGCATATCACGGTAGAAGTTCGGGCAACCTCCTGCGCAGACGTCAGTCGAACCTGGGTCAATCGCTAATTTGAAAAACGTTGGTAAATAGGTTGAACTGAAGATATTAAGGGATATGGGACAGGTACATAGAGTTTTTAAAGATAAATTTAGAGTGTCCAATTCATTTTTTCCAATTACGGGGCAATTTAGCGCGGCCAATCCACCTAGCCTGCACATCTTTGGGTTGTGGGGGCAAAACCCACGCAGACACGGGGAGAATGTGCAAACTCCACACGGACAGTGACCCAGAACCTGGGACCTCGGCGCCGTGAGGCAGCAATGCTGACCCACTGCGCCACCGCGGGTAGATGAAGTTGAGGTCACAGATCAGCCATGACCCCAATGAGGAGTGGATAAGGCTACCGGGCTTCCTTCTTGGAATTCTTCCACGGGATAGGGGTGTCCCTGGCCGGGCCAGCACTTGTCGCCCAATCTTGATTCCCCTTGAACTGAGTATCCCGCTCGGCCATTTCAGGGGGCAATTAACAGTCGACCACATTGCTGTGGGTCTGGAGTCACCTGTCGGCCAGACCGAGTAAGGCTTAGTGCATCAGATGATGACCATTAATGATAGTTTCAGGCTCACCAATAGTGATCTCCAGATTCTATTATTTATTTTTATTAAATTCCACCAGCTGCCGGGTCCCCAGGTCAGTAGCCTGGGTTACTAGGGCCGGCGATGTGACCACAACACCACTGTGTCTCCCCTTATTCCTGTTCTGCTCCTGTCCCTATTGTTCTATCAGGATGATGGCACAGGCCACTGACCAGCAACTAGGCACATCCCCATGCCTGGCGGTCCAGAGCGGGAGTGAAGCGAGAGCCACATTGGCCTTCAGCTGAGACGTCCAAGCTTGGGTTGGTATAAACCAATCCCGTGATGCTGTTTGACGATTGCGTGGGGATTGGCCGGGATGGGCGGGGACATGAGAAATAGGAGCCGGAGTAGATCATGTGACCCATCGAGTCCGCTCCACCATTGAAAATGCTCAGGGTTGGCCCTGGACCTCACCTTTTCCGCCTGCTCCCACATTGCTTGATTCCCTGAGCGACCAAACATCTGTCCACCTCAGCCGTAGACGCATTCAACGATGGAGGATCCACAGCATTCTGGGGTAAAGAGCTCCAAATGTTCACAGCCCTTTGAGTGAAATAATTTCTCCTCATCTCAGTTCCTAAATGATCGGCCTCTTATCCTGTGACTCTGTCCCCACCCCCCTGCCCGACCCGTTTTGGATTCCCCGACCAGAGGAATCGATCTCTCAGCGTCCATCCTATCAAACCCCTCAGAATTTTGTATGTTTAATGAGGTCACCTCTCATTCCTCTAAACCCCAGGGAACAGAGACCCAGTTTATTCAGCCTTGCATCACCGGACAACCCACCTCATCCCAGGGGCCAATTTAGTGAATCTTCAATGTACCTGCTCCAATAATCCTAAATCCTTTCTTAAACGTGGAGGCCAGAACCGCGCATGAGCTGAGCCAATACCTACCCATCGGCCAACACCGCTGACTATCTGAGCATCTCCCAGCTGACTGTTCCCACGACCAACACAAATTGACTGCCGCGTTTCACACTTCATTGAAGAGCAATTCTTTGACTGTGAAAATATTCAGCACCTATCGAGGATGGGCGAAGCACAGCATAAAGGCAAACATTCTTTTGGTCCACATCATGAGCGCAATATTTAAAGCTCAGATTTATTTTGGGACTGAGATGATTTCACTGCCTTGCAATGTGGTGAATATATGATCTGAGGCAGACGGCACCACTACTAACCCGGGGAATAAATAGAACGTTGTGTCATTAAAAACCCATTAGCTCTCGGCCTTGCGGGGAAACAGAATTGTTTCCCAAACTTTTACCCAATGTGAACCCGTTTAAATGCCTGATAAAGTGGTGTCACCTCAGTTAGAGCAGAGGTGAGGTCCGGGGGGGAATTATTTTGTTAAATGCTCGTGCAGATAGGGAAAGGAGGGAGGAACATGACCGTCTAGTGAGCGAGGTAGTGGAGGTGGACAGGGAGTATTCGAGGGTGCCCACCATCGAGGGATTTTCGAGGAGGAAAAGGTTGCAGGGGCAATTTGACAGGCTGACAACGGAGAGGGCAACTGCATAAGACAAAGAGGGGTACAATATGAGCGTGGGGAGAAGGCGAGCCGCATGCTGGCACACCAGCTGCGGAGGCAGGCTGCATCCAGGGAAATTTTGACGATCCGGACTGCGGCTGGGGATGTGGTGTTGGAGCCAGGGAAGATAAATGAGGCATTTAGGGAGTACTACCAGGGACGTTATGAGGCGGACCCATGGGGGGACATGGGGCGGTTTCTGGACGAGCTGGAATTTCCCCAGGTGGAGGAAGCAAAGAGGCAGGCATTGGAGGAGCCCCTGGGGCTGAGGGAGGTGCTGGATAGTATCAGGGGTATGAAGTTGGGGAAGGCCCCCGGGCCGGATGGGTATCTAGGAATTTGCAACGGACCTGGCACCACATCTGTTGGGGGCGTTTAATGAAGCGCTGGAGAAGGGGGAGTTACCGGAGACGATGACACAGGCAGAGCACGCTAATCCCAAAAAAGAGGAAGGACCCGGTGGAATGTGGGTCGTTTGGCCCATATCACTATTGAACACAGAAGTGAAAGTATAGGCTATGTTGTTGGCGGCGAGGATGGAGGATTGTGTCCGGGGGGTGGTTGCAGAAGATCAAACAGGCTTCGTGAAGGGCAGGCAGCTCGCGAGTAATATTATACAGCTGTTGAATGTGGTGATTATCATAGAATTTACAGTGCAGCAGGAGGCCATTCGGCCCATCGAGTCTGCACCGGCTCTTGGAAAGAGCACCCTACCCAAGGTCAACACCTCCACCCTATCCCTATAGCCCAGTAACCCCACCCAACACTAAGGGCAATTTTGGACACTAAGGGCAATTTATCATGGCCAATCCACCTAACCTGCACATCTTTGGACTGTGGGAGGAAACCGGAGCACCCGGAGGAAACCCACGCAGACACGGGGAGGATGTGCAGACTCCGCGCAGACAGTGACCCAAGCCGGAATCGAACCTGGGACCCTGGAGCTGTGAAGCAATTGTGCTAACCACCATGCTACCGTGCTGCCCTGATGAATTATATGAGCTCCCGAACTTTTGGTTTACACGGGGGGTACGAGGCAGGGGTGCCCACTGTCGCCGCTGCTGTTTGCGCTGGCCATAGAGCCGTTGGTGATGGCTCTCAGGGGGTCTGCGGAGTGGCGGGGGATTATGAGGGGACAGAAGGGGCATCGGGTGCCGATGACCTCCTGCTATATGTTTCGGATCCGTTGGAGAGTATGGGAAGGATTATGGGCCTGTTGGGGAGGTTTGGAGGGTTCTCGCAGTACAAACTGAATGTAGGGAAAAGTGAGGTATTCCCGGTGAAACAGCTGGTACAGTGGGCTAATTTAAGGGGGGTACCATTTACGGTAGCGAGGGATAAGTTTAGGTATTTGGGGATTCAGGTAGCGAGGGAATGGCCGGGGTTCCATAAGTGGAACTTAACGAAGCTAGTGGAGGAGGCCAGGAAGGATCTTAAGAGGTGGGATACATTGCACTTAACGTTGGCGGGGAGGGTCCAAGTGGTGAAAATGAATATTCTGCCGAGGTTGTTTATTTTTCAGGCTCTCCCGATCTTTATACCAAAGGTCTTTTTCGGAAATTGAACACAATCATTTCGGACTGCATGGGCGGGGAAGGTGCCGAGGGTGGGGAGGACCCTGCTACAGAGGCAGAGGCAGCAGGGGGGGTTGGCGTAGCCAAAACCTGCTTCATTATTATTGGGCGGCGAATGTGGACAAGGTGAGGTGATGGTGGGAAGGAGGTGTCGAGTGGGTTAGGATGGAGGAGGAATCTTGTAAGGGGTCTAGTTTGAGGGCTGTGGTGACGGCAGCATTGCCAATGGCTCAGAGTAGGAGAAAGTAAAAAAGCTTAAATCAGGATTAACGGGCATGTATGTAAATGCACAGAATGTGAATAATACAATTGGTAAACTACAGGCACAAGTTGACAAATGGAATTATGATATTATTGCTGTAACAGAGACCTGACTCAAAGAAAAGGATTGGGTGATAAATATTCCTGGGTATAAAGTGTTTCGGACAGGAAAGGGAGAAGAGGGGGCTGTGGCAGTATTGATTAAAGGTGGTACTGGAGAGAGGGGGTATTCCAGATGGGTGAAGGACAGAATCTCTCTGACTCGAGGTAAGGAATTAAAAAGGTGCAATGACATTGACTGGTGTACTATAAAGACCACCAATTAGTGGAAGGGATGTAGAGAAACAAATTTGCAAAGAAATTACAGAGAGGCGCAAGAACGATGAGTAATTATAATGGGAGACTTCAATTATCCAAATATAGAATGTTCCTTGTCCTTTTTGCATGGCCAACATAAACATTGTGATACAAAGGTCACCGTCCCGAATGCTCTCCCACTCATATTTGATCCACTTGGGCCAACTCATTCCCCAGGACCAGGTCCAACTGCGCCGGCTCTCTCGTTGGAACGGAAACAGACCGCAGGATATGATCTTGAACATTCTCCAGGGTCTCGTGTCCCTTTGCACTTTTCGTATCCGATTTCTCACTGATTTCCTCTTTCTCTAGAGCTCCCACTCCTTTTGGTGTTCCTGGTGGTCACAGGAGGTTGTTCGAAGCTTCGGGATTTGAGCCCACGGAGATACAAGAGGAGCCGGAAGTCATGGTCGATGCAGAGCGCTTCGCCAACAGGCCCAGTTTCAACAGGCTGGCCCGCGGATGGACTGGGCCTCCCCTCCCGGAATCTGCAGACTTGTGAGATAGTCTTACTGCAAAGGGGGAGGGGCTTCTCCAATAAGCATCCTGATGTCAGGAAAATAAACCTCATGAAAGAACAAAAGGGAATTAGCAACCTTCACTATTCGAAACAAAGAAGCTTCCCTTCAATACCACCCTGCGATATTTTACCAGGACTGAGTCGAACACAACTGTTTCACCAAGCTTGAACAGTCCACCTTGTTAAACGTGAAGTCTTACACTGAATTTTATGAATCACATTGGTCGACATTAAAGAGAAATATACTGGATACAAGATTCTTTCCTTGTTTTTAAAATAACAGTGATCACATCAAATTCTTCTGCCTCACGGGTCATCCCATCTGGCCCATGTTGGTATTTTGCTCCGTGTGAACTTCCTTCAACCCTACTTCATCGCACCTTATCGGCATATCCTTCTATTCCTTTCTCCCTCATCTGTTTAATCAACTTCTCTTTAAGTGCATCTACTTCTAGGAAAGTTAAATCAGCAAACATTTTCCTTCCAGGCACCGAGGCATATTAGACACAGATCAGGATCACAGAGACATTTTTGAAACATGTGCAATGGAAAGAGAGGGTAGAATTGTAAAATTGAGTTTTCCTTAAGAGGTGATTAGTGCCAGTGAACTGTCAGGATCTCCATTATCTCACTCCTGCATGCTCACGTCTCCCCCTCAGGTTCCATTCCGTTCTCCCAGTTCCTCAGACTCCATCACATCTGTTCTGATGCAACCTTCCACGCTACTGCTCCTGATATCAGATATGATCTCATTGAATGGCGGAGCAGGCTCGAAGGGCCAGATGGCCTACTCCTGCTCCTAGTTCTTATGTCTTCCTTTTTCCTCAACCAAGGATTCCGCCCCCCCCAATCTCGATGAGTGCCCATTGCCAACACTTCTGCTCTCACACCGTCGCCTCCGTCCCCGAATCACAATAGGGTTCCTCTTGTCCTCACCTCCCAACCCACCAACCTCTGTATTCAAAGGATCATTCTCAGCCATCTCCACTGTAACAATGCAAAATACAGCTTCCCCTCTCCGTGATATCGGGTCCACTCCCCAATCCCGCCATCTACTTCCCTTTCCCACACCACCTTCTTATGCAAACACCTTCCCAAAACTCCTCCTTATTGAAGCAGCGATTTACTTGCGATAGAATTCCTACAACACAGGCCATTCGAACCATTGAGCTTGCCCCGACCCTTGGAAACAGCACCCTACCCAGGCCCACTGCCCTACCCTATCCCTGTAACCCTACCTAACCTGCGCATCTTTGGACACGAAGAGGCAATTTAGCAGCAGTGCTAACCACTGTGCCACCCCTTCTTTCAATTTGGTACACTGTACTTACTGCTCACAATGTGCTCTCTGCTATTTTGAGGAAATCAAATGCAGGCTGGGTGACTGCTTTGCAGAACACCTCCGTTCAGTCCACAAGTGTGACCCCAAGCTACTGGCCGTTGTCATTTTAATTCTCCGCCTTGCTCCCACTCTGAGCTCTCTGTCCTCGATCTCCTGCAGTTTTAATGAAGCTCAACGCATGCTCCAGGAGTAGGGGAGGTTGAATAAACTCGGTTTGTTCTCACTGGAACGAAGGTGGTTGAGGGGCGACCTGATAGAGGTCTACAAAATTCTGAGGGGCATGGACAGAGTGGATAGTCAGAGACTTTTTCCCAGGGTAGAGGGGTCAATTACTAGGGGGCATAGGTTTAAAGTGCGAGGGGCAAGATTTAGAGATGTACGAGGCAAGTTTTTTTTGCAGAGGGTTGAGGGTACTTGGAACTCGCTGCCGGAGGAGGTGGTGAAAGCAGGGACGATAGTGACGTTTAAGGGGCATCTTGACAAATACACGATTAGGATGGGAATAGAGGGACACGGACCCCGGAAGTATAGAAGATTTTAGTTTAGACGGGCAGCATGGTTGGCGCAGGCTTCAAGGGCCGAAGGGCCTGTTCCTGTGCTGTACTTTTCTTTGTTCATTGAGTAGCACTTCATCTCTCGATTATACACTTTACAGACTTTAACACTGACTTTCAACAACTTCAAATCATAATCTCTGCCCCCATTTGATTTCCTTTACAGGACTTGGTTTCAGTGTTTTGCTTTTGGATAGAAGTTGATCCTGACATTCACACCTCCTTGAGACATAACTTGCTTTTCACAGTAACTTTATACTTGTGACAATAAACGGTTATTATTATTATTTCATTATCATTTTTGGCCTTGTACCACCAATCATGTCTCATTTCATCTCCCCTATATTCTGCCCTGTTGTTCTTTCCCAGTCTCCCAACTTTTATTTGTTTAAAACGTCGCTGAATTTTCCCTGTTCTGAAATCACTGACTTGAAACACTAGCGCTTGCTTCTCCAGAAGCTGCCTGACCCACTCAGTATTTCCAGCATATTCTGCTTTCATTTCAGGTTGCCAGCATCTGCCCTGTCTTTCTCACTTTGCCGTCAAACTCAAGTGTTGAAACCTCCAATTGTCCTCAGCATCTGCAGGCTGTTGTAAAGACTTCCAGATTTCTATCAATCTTCGGATGGGATGTTCACAATTGAAGGTCTGTCTCGAATGTTTCTATCGAATACTTTTAACACCTCAATCAGACCACCCTCATAATCTTCCACCAGAGCACCTCCTGCAAGGCCCTCTCTGAGATTTGATATCGGTCAGGTCTGGACTCTTCGATTGACAGCTTTCTGCATTTCAGTTATCGAGTTGAGAGGTTGGTCAAAGCAATGATGCAGAAATCTTAAATCAGAGCTCCCAAACTCGGTTTGTGCGAACAGCTTCAGATACATATCCTACCTCTATGTCCCCTTCAACAATCGCCCAGTGCTCATTGAGGCTTTGTCGGATTGGGAGTTATTCAAAACTCACAGCGTTTTGTTGAGAGTTCCGGAGGGGTGAAAGTCATATATCCAAACGATTGGCTGATCAAATCAAACGTGCTCCTCTAGCTGATTGCAACAGGCAGGGTACAGACTGCATTTTCCCCGCCGCATGCCCACGTTTCCAAAAACCCGAGTGCGCAATTGTGCAGAACTTGCTGGACAATCCTGAGTGCGCTGATAACTACATTAACCAATTTAAGATAATCAGGCACGCTGGTGAAGGGCCCCATTTACGCAGGGGCCCGCAGGAATATGTTGCAGCCTGTCAGCGTTCTGAATTACCTGGGGGCCTCAAAGTTCCGTTGCTTGCTCCACAGCAACACATCAGCCAATCAGAGTAGACCTGCCAACCAATCTAACACCCCCTTTTGTCCTGTGGTAAACTGTGGTGATTATTTGAAATTTAGCATTCTTGCATGTCTTATAAAGCGTGCAAGACAAAACGTTTTAGTAATGAGTCCCTAATTCAATAATATTTCAGGATAAACAACATAGGGCACTTCCCAGAGTCCCTAAATCATAGGACATACAGGAAAATAACCCCTTTTCCCAGCGTGCCTGCACTGGCTTTTTGATCTATCCCATTAGACCTCACGCTCCCCATCTCCGACCCTCTCTTTCCCCAATGCATGTTTCCCCCTTTCAAGTATTTACCCAATTCCCTTTTGCAAGTTATTACTGAATCTGCTTTCACTACCCTTTCAACAGCTCACTGAGTGAAACGTTTCCCCCTCATCTGCCAGTGGGAACTCTCTCCTCATTAATTGATTTTGAACTCCTCAAACAAATTTCCCCTTAATCTTCTCGGTCCTAAGGAGACCGCGGCCTCTCCAGGTAACTGAAAACCCTCATCCCTGAAACCGTTCTAATAAATCTCTGCCTCTCCAAGACATTCCCTAACGCGTGGTGCTAAAATTGAGCACTATCCACCAGCTCTGGCCTAACCAGTATTTTTTTGTTTCAGGGTATAACACCCGTGGCTTTTTCATTCAAAGTCGCTGATAATAAAGCTGGGGACCCAAAATGCTTTTTTTTTTAAACCAGTAAACAGCCTGATTGACATGTTCTGCAACCTTCAAAGATTTTTTTTCTAACCGTTCTATGAAATAAACCAGACTCACAAACAACTTAAAAAAAGAACCTTTATGGATGTGAATGGGCTGACAGGGATCACAGTTCCCCATTGACAGTATTCCCCAAACGATAAGATTCCTTGCCCTATAGCGAGACCAGACGCACTGCATCCCCACAATGTTCTGCAGAATATCCACATCATCACAAATTTCGACCACTTCAACACGTCTTCAAAGACAGTGAATCCCACGGAGGAAGAGTCCGGTAGAGAGAGGGAGGAGAGGCTAGGCTATGTTTTTAAAAAAAAAAAGGACACTGAATTTACAAAGCATAGCTGGGGACAAGCTTGGTCAGGTGACCTTGGGCAGTCCATTGGGCCGGTTTCACGCCACTGGGCGACTTCATCCAGGTGGGTCACACGTCAGGAACCAGCAGGGTTCAACGTGACCGGCCTGAGCGGCAGAGAGTCTGGGATGCAGAGTGGTGGAGCAAGGGATGTCGGGAGAGGTTACCCAGTCCCGGCCGACCCTGCTGCAAAGCGTGAATGACCAGATCGGAGCTCAGCTCTGAAGCCCAGCTCTCCACTACCCCGGATAGTCAACGTAACACCACTGCTCACACAATGCGACAGAACCGTTGGGATGGGCTGCTAAAAACTAATACCCAGTTTGGTCATCGCACAGCCCAGGACAGCTGGGTGTACAGAACCTTTCACCATGCCCAGGTTAGTCACGAGGCGGCACAAAAAATATTTTAATGGGAAAAAAGGCAATACTGTAGTCGGTTGAATTTCCAGAGTAATCTTTGATGAATGCGGGAAAAGGGTCCAAAATAACCAATAGGATTTAGAAAACTGGATCACCACACCAGACCATTTCGGTGCTGCCAGAGTCAGTGTTCGGGGTTTCGGGTCCTGCCCGCTGCCAGGATCCTCCAGTTCGGCCACAGGGCATTGGGACTTTTCTCTGGTCCCGCCACATGCCCATGGCATGTCCTGCCACGCCAGCGCCCTGGCGGGACTGGAGAATCCTAACCAGTGTCTTTCTGCCTCACTAGGTCTCCACGCCCAATCCCTCCTCAAAATCTCTGCTCAGTGTCTGCTCACTGCAGCTCCCGTTCCGGGGATGCAGCGGCTCCAGGAATCGGACTCTAGCGCTTTTGCTGTCCAAGAGGTGTGTGTGAGGAACTACAGAGGCCCGGGGAAGAATATTCCAGCTAGTGTCCGACCACAGCAAAGGCCGCCTGCTCTACTTGTGGATTACTGAAGCCCTCGGTATAAAATACAACACGAGCTCCAATAATTACAATCCTTACATTCAACCCCGCTGGTTTCCTGATGCCCTCTCTTCGAATTCTAATCACTCTTCATCCCACACATTTGGAGGCTACAGACAGAAGGTCCCGTGGGTGAATGTTTTCAATTAACCCTTAAACACCAACACATTGCTTCCGGTTTAACAATTAGTGAAGCAGACTGCACCTGGGCTCCAGTTGAAACTGATCATTAACGCACACTAATTCACATTTAACACTTGACTCAACGGTGTTTTTTTTTAAACATTGCGCTCAAATGATGCCTCTTACTTGTCCCCATGTGGTGTGGGCAGAGTTTGTGGGAACCCAGCAGGCACCATCTCCCCCGCTAGGGTAGGGCATGTCTTGGGACTCAAGCCAAGCAGTGAGCATGGGTGAATGGGAAGATGGCAAAGGGTTTAGCAGCGGAGTCTGATCCTCAAAGATCCCAGCTTACTCTCCCACCTCACCCCGCCACTCCAAGAGCCCAGGGGTGCTGAGGCCAATTTTGGTGCCTCCATTGCTGCCGTGCCTAAATCGCCGATGGTACAGGGGGCGGACATCCATGACCACTCAATATTACATCACAGGATGAACACTTGACATTCGAAAGGGGGAACTGAAAGGGGAAGCGCAGAGAGCGGGTGTCCAATTCACAATCCAGTCCTTTGTTCCGACAGGGTGACCTGTGATGGATGAGCTCGACAAGAGGAGTCAGGAATCACCGCAGTTTGGCCAGGTTATATCAAAGCTACCGCAAGGTAGAAGCCAATCTCAACTCCACCCCCGACCAGCGAAGAGGCAATGGAGAGGCACCGATCACACCTCTCTCTGGTCAGATGGGAGGGAAATGAAACCAAGTTCACTAAATTCAAAAAGGTAAAAAATAATTTTTGACGGATCGGATTTGGGACTGGGGTTGTTTGTTTTGTTTTTTTTTAAAAAAAGACACTTGAAAAAGCAGCATTCTCAAAATTCCCGCTCTTTTGACGCTGGTGCCTGACTGCAGTGAAGGCGGAAATAGGTGACTCAACGGCTGTTAGGCGCTGCTGGGCTTGTTTGTGTGGGCGCCCATCCGCTGAGGGTCCTGGGATGGGTAATGGATAGGGCCTGGGGCCCGTAGGAAGGGAGGAGGTGGGGGAGGCATGCCATGGAACAAGGCGGCTCCGAACCCTGGGGAAGACAGAACAAAGCAAAGGTCAGTGAAACAAGAACTGCAGGAGGTCAACATACAACCCATTACAGCAGCTGCAGTAAACATCCCATAATATTAGAGTGCAGTCAGTATACAATAGATAGAACAAAGCTAGCTGCTGCTGTAACCCTCTTTCCCTGTTAACCCCAAGCCCTGATGGTGAAATATAAAACTAGACACTAATACTTTTCCTGATACAAGGATTATTTACAGAATGTAGCATTACCCGTGTGTGCTACTGTCATGTGAGTGTGCCTTTAAGAAATGGATGTTTAAGCAATGTACCTTTAAGAAATGCAGTGATGTCAAGAGTGTGGGTGGAGCTGGGCTTTAGGTCAGCCATTTTGCAGTTTTTTAGTTTCAGTTTGAAAAGAGCTTGTGTGTGTCTGCGTTTGCAGTGAGCTGGATCTGCCGTGATCTCTGCCATGAAAGACTATCTCTGGATCATTTGGGTGATTGAAACTCAAAATAGTAAAGCCTTTAACCTGACGTGTTTCTGTTTAAAGGTGTTAAGTCTCTCTTGGGTGTTGAAAGGAATAACTGAAGGATTATTTAGTGTTGTAATATTTTCAGGATATTTTTGAAGTAAGGGGGTGTTAAGAGTTCCAATGTTTATTTAAAAGGGTTAAGTTGAGTTCATGGAATAAACATTGTTTTGTGTTTAAAAACCATTTGTCCGTAATTGCTGTCTCACACCTGGAGAACAAGCTGTGTGATCGGAAAAGCAACAATACATTAAAGGGGGAGGTTGGTTGAACTCCGTGGTACATTTTGGGGTTCTGAAAACGCCTCACCCATAACAGTACCAACCCGAATACCCCCATGTGTCCCAGCAGTCTCCCTTTAAAAGTGCTCTAGGTACTAAATTAAACCCCCATGCACCATGACAATATAATGATCATACCATTAACATCCACTTGCCACCAGCCCCCCCCAGACCTGGCATTGCATCCAGTAATTTTCATGGCAAAACCGATCATTGCCATCTCTGAAACCCCCGCAGTGCCCCCCCCCCCCCCTTTACACACCACCCCCCACTCCCAAACCCCCGTGGTGGTCAAGATGTTGGTTCCAGATCTCATAACACCACGGCAATTTAAGCTCAGCAGAAAGCCCCCACCCTTCCTACCACACAGACCCCAAGTACCTGGCGGTGGGGGCGGTACGAGTCCCGGCGGAGGAGGCAGCGATATGTTCATCACGGCAGGCGGAGCGCTGGGGGGGAGGTTGAAGAAGTTGGTGGGGGGCTCCTCCTCGATGATCATCGGCGGCGGAGGCAACGCTTTGAGAGCAGAAGGAAGGAAAACGGACACGGATTAGGCAGTGGATAGGCCAAGCATAAATACCACACTGACAACCAAACTGAACGACCAGTCACAGCTCACCATCACTCTCAGCTGGCGGTATGGAAGGACTGGAGAAACCGCAATGAAAAATAGAATCTTCTAGCCCAGGAGGAGGCCATTTGGCCCATTGTACCCGTGCTGGCTCTTTGAAAAGAATTGCCCAATTCATTCCTGACCCCACTCCTTTCTAGTTTTCCTCCCATACTCCTGTAAATTAGTCCTCTACAAATGCATGTCTAATTGCTGAGGTCACGTTTCGAAATGTTTTGTGCACGGCCAGGTAGCCGGATGATCAGAAAGACACACAAAGCTTCACTGATGCTCGCAAGCGTGACATGGTGACACAAATACTGATTCTCAGGCCTGGGGGCACACAAGCTAACAACAGAGGACAATGATAACATGGCCGGCGGGGGCAGCTGTGCACCCACCATGGCACTCAGTGGCTACAGCAGTTTGGCAACATGTGCCAACATCAAAACACCAACCCACACCGACACTTGGTCCATCAATGTGCGCAAATGGGAGGACGATGACGACAGCAAATTGAGAGTTACTGTGGATTCCGATTCCATCAGTCTTTCGGTCAGTGCTTTCCACATCAATGCAAAAACAAACTGAGCAGCACAGTGGTTAGCACAGTTGCTTAGCAGCTTCAGGGTCCCGGGTTCGATTCCCGGCTTGGGTCACTGTCAGTGCGGAGTCTGCACGTTCTCCCCGTGGTCTTCCTCCGGGTGCTCCGGTTTCCTCCCACAGTCCAAAGATGTGAAGGTTAGGTGGATTGGCCGTGCTAAATTGCCCTTAGTGTCTAAAAAGGTTTGGTGGGGTTACTGGGTTACGGGAATAGGGTGCTCTTTCCAAAAGCCGGTGCGGGCTCGATGGGCCGAAGGGCCTCCTTCTGCACTGTAAATTCTATGAAATCATTTCTCTTCATCTCCCCTGTTTGTTTTGCCAATGGTGGTCCTATGGTTCCCGACCCTCCTGCAGACCAGCTGAATAATTACTCTGCGTCAGCGTGTACAAGAGGAAGGGGTCCAGCGTTCTGACACTGAATCAAGGACAGGGATTCACAAAGAGCAGAATAACTGATGAAGAAAATAATGGTACTAATGAGCGGGGGAAAAAACCCAGGTCCAGTTTGTTTCTATTCCAGCATTTCGAATGAAGTGACAACACCACAGATGCCCTGACTATAATCTTGCAAAGCTCGCTCGATTCAAGAACGGCTTCGTCAAAGGAGAAAATTGAGCAAGATACTCCACCGTTTGAAAAAGCGAAGGTGGAAAAATCAAGGAATTTTCGAACGGTTAGCCTAATTGGTAGTGTTGTTAAGGATAGGGTGACTGAGCGCTTTGAAGTTTTCCACTGACTACACGCAGGTAGCATGCACTTGCAAAGGGCCTGACTGAATAGGGGGTGATTGAAGTTGGAGATGGGAATGTCCACAGATGGTATGTGGGTTAAATGGGGAGAGACTTTTGGGTGCTCCGAGTGCAGAGGGATCTGAGGCACAGAAACCTGGCATTGCAGGTACAGCGGGTAACAAAGAAAGCGAATGGAATGCTGGCATTTCTAGCTAATGGAATAGAGTGTAATGGTAAGGAGGTGTTGTTGCAACTATACAAGGTGTTGGTAAGACCGCACCTGGAGAAATGTGCACAGTTTTAGTCCCCTTACTTGAGGAAGGATGTAGTGGAATTGGAGGCGGTTCACTAGGTTGATTCCAAAGATGAGGGGTTTGTTTTGTGATGAGACATTTTAGGCCTATACTCGCTAGAGTTTGGAAGAATGAGGGGAGATCAAATGGAGTTATATAAGATGATAAAAGGTATGGATAAAGTAGACGTGGGGCATTCTAGAACAAGAGGTCACACTCTTAGGATAAGGAGTAGCAAACTTAAAACAGAGAGGAGGAGAAACTACTTCTCCCAAAGGGTTGTGAACCTGTGGAATTCACTACCCAGAGCGCAGTGGATGCTGGGACATTATGAGTAAATTTAAGCAGGAGTTAGACAGATTTTTAATTAGTAACGACCTAATTCTGCTCCTGTAGCTGGTGTTCTCCAGAAAGCATCTGATAAGAGTTTGTGAGCTTGAGTTGGAGTCCGTGGAATTGAAGGCAAATTATTGACCTGGTTCGGGAACTGGCTGAGCAGCTGGTAAGGCTAACGGGCAGGTGCACAGGACTAGTGGTGTCCCCCGAGGATATGTGCTGGGGCCTGAATTGCTCACCATATTTGTTAATGACTTAGATAATGGGATTGAAAGCCACACCTCAAGATCTGCCAATGATACAAAGATAAGCGGCATTGTCAGCAGCGTCGATATAAACCTAGACATTGAAAGATTGAGAGGGCACCACTGTGTTAAATGGATTTCAATGTGGGCAGATGTGAGGTTCGGGGCTAAAAAGGATAAGAACACAGGTATTTCTAAATGGTAAAAAGCTCGAAACAGTGGAAATCAAAATGTGGAGATCATTAAAATGTCCTGAACAGAGATGATCAAAAAGGCAAACACAATGCTGCCCTTCATATCCAGAGGACCAGAATATAACGGGTTAACTCCCACCATGATCTCAATGAATGGCAGAACAGGTTTGAGAGGCTCACTAACGTCCCCCTGCTCCTATGGACAGGTTTATCTTTATTTAATCTATCCAAACCTATCACAACATCGATCAAATCTCCCCTTAATCCTCCCTGCTCCAGGGCAATCCCAGCATCCCGTGATAGAACGTTTACTCCTGCTCGATGGGACTAAGCCAGGCCCTTGCAGTGGCTTCCAGGGTGAGCAGAGTTTAAAAACTCTTCCCATTCTGCTCAATGTGACATCTTTACTGGGGAAACGGTCAGGTTTTGTACGTCAGTAAAATTATTCGAAGATGTTTGACACCTTTTAAACTCACACCAGGATGGAGCATGTTTAGGACATCATTTTGCAGGAACTTGGTACATGGTCAGAAGCGGGGATGTTTGTGGATGACTGCACAATGTAATAATAATAATGTCAGGACCATTTGCGACTCCTCAGATAATGAAGCAGTCCGTGTCCAAATGCAGCAAGACCTGGACAATATCCAGGCTTGGGCTGACAAGGGGCAAGTTACATTCACGCCACACAAGTGCCAGACAATGACCATCTTCTACAAGAGAGGACGTAACCATCACCGCTTGACATTCAATGGCATTACCATCGCTGAATCCCCCACAATCAACATCCTGGGGGTTGCCATTGGTCAGAAACTAAACTGGACTAGCCCTGGAACAGGCTCCAGTTTCATTCCTGACTCCGTAACATTCGAGTCCTTTTCCTTCTCTTTCCCTCTGGCAGCTTGTGACCTAAATTCAGCCAGTACAAGAATTAATATGGTTAACCTTGCAAATGTGGCTACCAGGGCAGGTCAAAGTCTAGGAATCCTACGGTGAGTAACTCACCTCCTGACTTCCCAAAGCCTGTCCTCCATCTACAAGGCACAAGTCAGGAGTGTGATGGAACACTCTCCACTTGCCTGGATGAGTGCAGCTCCAATAGCACTCAAGAAACTCAACACCATCCAGGACAAAGCAGCCCCCTTGATTGCTCCCCCTTCCGCAAACATCCAATCCCTCCACCACTGATGCACAGAGGCAGCCGTGTGTACCATGTACAAGATGCACTGCAGGAACTCACCAAGGTTCCCAAACCCACGACCACTACCATCCAGAAGGACAAGAGCAGCAGATACCTGGGAACCCCACCGCTTAGAGGTTCCCCTCCAAGTCACTCACCGTCCTGACTTGGAAATATATCGGCCGTTCCTTCACTGTCACTGGGTCAAAATCCTGGAACTCCCTCCCTAACCGCACAGTGGGTGTACCTACACCTCAGGGACTGCAGCGGTCCAAGGCGGCAACTCACCACCACCTTCTGAAGGGCAACTAGGGATGGGCAATAAATGCTGGTCTAGTCTGCGACGTCCACACCCTGTAAATTCATATTTTTTTTAAATGACTGACCAAAGTGTTACTTTGCAAAGTATTTCCGTGACAGAGAGGTTGGAAGTGACGAGTGTGCGTATGCCCATTGTCCCTCAAGAGTTAAGGATTTCTCCACCATAATGTAAGAAAAAAAAATCATTCTTTACTCACCACCAGGCAGCCCTGGAACAGGCTCCAGTTTCATTCCTGACTCCGTAACATTCGAGTCCTTTTCCTTCTCTTTCCCTCTGGCAGCTTGTGACCTAAATTCAGCCAGTACAAGAATTAATATGGTTAACCTTGCAAATGTCTGCCCAGCACAGGGAGAGGGGACCAACACATGAGCACGAAGGGTGCACAGGCGCAGTGACGTGGGTGGCAAAAACACTACACGGTTAGCCTGGCATTACAGGTGGAAATACACGAGCACCTCTGCAGCCAGCAGGCGAGAGGCTCAGTAATATGTGCCGAAGTTCGTCTGTGTGACAGCTCAATGAAAGAAACAGGACAAGGGAGTATGCAATGAAAGGCAGGACGCTCGGAGGCTCAAAGAAGCAGATGGATCTTGGGGTACTTGTTCACAGATCCCTGAAGGCAGCAGAGCCGATGAATAAGGCAGTTAAGAAGGCAGATGGGACGCTTGCGTTTATCAGTTGTTGGAGAGAATATAAGAGCAAGTAAGTTGTTGGGGCTGTAGTGAATGTTAGTTCACAGTTGGAGTACTGTGCGCAGTTCTGGTCACCTCACTATAGAAAGGGGGCTTGCACTGGAGGGGGTACAGAGGAGATTCACCAGGTTGCTTCTGGGACGGAGTATCTGAGTTATAAGGTGAGAGGGGATAGATTGGATTGTTTTCTTAAGAGCAGAGAAGATTGGGGGGGGGGGGGGGGGAATATGATTGAGGTGTATAAGATTATGAGGGTTTTGGACAGGGTAAATAGGAAGCAGCGGTTCCCCTTGGTTAAGGGGTCAATCACAAGGGGGCATCATGTTAGGTTGAGGGGCAGGAGGTTCCGAGATATTTGAGAAAATAAAGTTCGCCGAGGGTGGTGAGAATCAGGATTGCACAGCCTGGGAGGGTAGTGGAGGCTGGAATCCTGACACTGGAATGCAGGGCCTGGGAAGGTAGTGGAGGCTGGAATCCTGACACTGGAATGCACGGCCTGGGAAGGTAGTGGAGGCTGGAATCCTCACACTGGAATGCACGGCCTGGGAAGGTAGTGGAGGCTGGAATCCTGACACTGGAATGCAGGGCCTGGGAAGGTAGTGGAGGCTGGAATCCTCACACTGGATTGCACGGCCTGGGAAGGTAGTGGAGGCTGGAATCCTCACACTGGAATGCACGGCCTGGGAAGGTAGTGGAGGCTGGAATCCTGACACTGGAATGCACGGCCTGGGAAGGTAGTGGAGGCTGGAATCCTCACACTGGATTGCACGGCCTGGGAAGGTAGTGGAGGCTGGAATCCTGACACTGGAATGCACGGCCTGGGAAGGTAGTGGAGGCTGGAATCCTCACACTGGATTGCACTGTCTGGGAGGGTAGTGGAGGCTGGAGACCTCACACTGGATTGCACGGCCTGGGAGGGTAGTGGAGGCTGGAATCCTCACACTGGATTGCACGGCCTGGGAGGGTAGTGGAGGCTGGAATCCTCACACTGGATTGCACGGCCTGGGAAGGTAGTGGAGGATGGAATCCTCACAAACTTTAAGAAGCACTTGCAAGAGCACTTGAAACACCCTCACATTCAAGGGTAAGGGACAGGTGCTGGTAAACAGGATCAGCGTGAGATTAGGGGTAGCTATTGTGGGTACAGAGTCGATGGGCCGAAGGCCCCTTTTCTTCACTGTGTGACTCTGTGACTCATCTGTGAGCGAGAGCGATCGCCGAGAGACACAATTACCAGCGTACAAACAGGCGTGCAATAGCGACTGTGAGTGAAACAAACGGTATCCCCTCTGTTGCCGTTTCGGAGGGCTCCATGCGTAACAACTCAAAATCTCCCACGTCGGCAGCCTCAAGCCGCAGGGCTGACCCGCATCCAAAGCACCGTTTTAAACACTCACCGGCCCCACTTCACGTTGAGCCTGCGCCCGTTAATGATGAGTTTGTTGAATGATTTCTCAGCCGCCAGCTCTGACGACTGCCGGGTGGCGAACTGGATGAATGCGCACTGTTGCCGCTGGACCACCGTGATGGAGCGAATCTCGCCAAACTGGTAAAAATGATTCCTTTATGTACGGGGGGAAAAAAAGTAGCGATTAATACACGTCAGAAACAAATCACATTTCCAGATCACCGCGTCCACCCTCAAAATGTCCTGAAATGCTTCACGGTCAATTCAGTGCTTCTGAAGTGTCATCACCTTGGTATCCGGCTGCCAATTTGTGTCCAGCAAAATCCCACATGCTTCAACTGGACTGCTAATTTGGGTTTTTTTTTGGTGATGTTGCTTGACGGATGAATGGTGGGCAGGAAATACAGTGGGGAACACCCCTGATTTCGGGTTATACCATGCGGCCTCGCCCACCCATTTATAAAGGACTTTGGTTTAGCTTTTCCAACAGTGTAGCACTCCCTGAGTACCGTCATAGAATCACAGAATTTACAGTGCAGAAGGAGACCATTCGGCCCATCAAGTCTGCACCGGCCCTTGGAAAGAGCACCCTGCTTAAGCCCACACCTCCACCCTATCCTCATAACCCCTGTTTTGGACATTAAGAACAATTTAGCATGGCCAATCCACCTGACCTGCACATCTTTGGACTGTTGGAGGAAACCGGAGCACCCGGAGGAAACACACGCACACACGGGGACAACGTGCAGACTCCACACAGACGGTCAACCTAGGCCGGAATTGAACCCGGGACCCTGGCGCTGTGAGGCAGCAGTGCTAACCACTGTGCCACCGTGCCACCCCTAAAGTGCTGTTCCCGGACTTGAACCTATGATTTCCTGAATCACAGAGACGTGCGTGTTACCCACTGGCCCTTGCCAGGTATGTGGGCGATCCGAGGTCTCGGAGGAAATGCGAAAAGCGAGGCCGTATGCGAAAGGAGGGGAGCGAAGCGAAACTGAACTAAAACGCAAGACTTTAGAGAAACGGCACATCCCTGCACTGGGCCAGTATCACTGGCAGCTGTAACAATGTCCGATTCCCACGGGAAGGGGTTCTGAGCACTTACCGCAGCTCCGTCTCCGAGATCTGCTCCCCAAGGCCTCCCACGTAGAGGGTTGTGATCGACTTGTCCTCTGGCGGGTCCAACCTGGGCATGGTCGCCGCCCGCTTCAGCAACTTGTCAGCCACTGGGTCGTTAATGCCGTAATAACGATCCTTGATGTTCTGATCGGCCAATGGATCATCCGGGTCTGTCGGCTTTTCATGTCTGTATTCAAAAAAAATCATAATCAAGTCAAAGCAATCATTTTGATTAGTAATTAGTGGCAACTGTGCCAAGGTCACGGGGTGTGAGGGTTGCTCTATGATCTGAAATCAAGCAGTTCTAGGCCTATATTCTCTGGAGTTTAAATGAATGAGAGGCGATCTCACTGAAACATATAAAACAGCTGGAGTGTTTGACAGGGAAGATGCGGAGAGGTTGTCTCCCCCTGGTGGAGAGTCTGGAACTGCGGCCATTGAGGATTGTGATGAGGAGAAAGCGGTTCACTCGGTGAGATGTGAACGTTTGGAATCCTCTACCCCAGGGAGCTGCGGATGTTCGGTCATTGAGGATATTCAAGACGGAAGCCGAAAGGCTTGTGGGCAGCAGGGTCACTAAAGGAATGTAGGGAAAAGTGGAATTAACGAACTGGAGTTTAGCCATGACGTCATTGATTGCGGAGTGGGCTGGAGGAGGCCAATTGGAACACTCGCGTTCCAATTTCTTACGGTTGCCACAAGGGGATCAAACGGGGTTTTGTCTGCATTAGGAACGGCCGGCCAGGTAAACGGAGGAGAGGGTCGCACAAGATTAAGAAAGAAACACTTGCTTTGCTATTATACCTTTCAGGAACTCAGTCTGGTCCCAAAGCGCTTTGTGGCCAATTCTGTACTTTCCAAGTATGCTTGGATTTTAAAATGAATGAGAACCGCAGTCATCAATCTGTGCATAGTGTGCGCCTGTAGATAGGACTGGGATAAATGACCAGAATTGCCTGTTTAGTGATTTGGTTTAAGGACAAATGTTGGCCAGGACATCGTGGAGGACTTTGGGGAGATGGTGGTTCAGAGGCAATGCTGTATTAATACAGTATTAGTTTTTTCACCTAATTCCGTCCTCTGATGAGCCTCGTGGCCTTTCTCTCAGGGGCATCCAGGGCTGCAGTGTTTACCGTGAAAAAACTAGGAGCATACAGTATTAATATAGTTTAGTGGCAATGGTGTGTCAATGCTGTGGCTACCAGGGCAGGCCAAAGGCTAGGAATCCTATAGCGAAGTAACTCACCGCCTGACCCACCAAAGCCTGTCCACTATCTACCTCGCACAAGTCAGGAGTGTGATGGAATACTCTCCACTTGCCTGGATGAGTGCAGCTCCAACAGCACTCAAGAAGCTCAACACCATCCAGGACAAAGCAGCCCCGCTTGATTGCTCCCCCTTCCGCAAACATGAAAATGAAATGAAAATCGCTTATTGTCACAAGTAGGCTTCAAATGAAGTTACTGTGAAAAGCCCCTAGTCGCCACATTCCGGCGCCTGTTCGGGGAGGCTGTTACGGGAATTGAACCATGCTGCTGGCCTGCCTTGGTCTGCTTTCAAAGCCAGCGATTTAGCCCTGTGCTAAACATTCACCCCCTCCACCACCGACGCACAGTGGCAGCCGTGTGTACCATCTACAAGATGCACTGCAGTAACTCACCAAGGCTCCTTAGATAACACCTTATAATAATCGCTTATTGTCACAAGTAGGCTTCAATGAAGTTACTGTGAAAAGCCCCTAGTCGCCACATTCCGGCGCCTGTTCGGGGAGGCCGGTCCGGGAATTGAACCCGCGCTGCTGGCATTGTTCCGCCTTACAAGCCAGCTGTTTAGCCCACTGTGCTAAACCAGCCCCTTCCAAACCCACGACCACTACTATCTCGAAGGACAAGAGCAGCAGATACCTGGGAACCCCACCACCTGGAGGTTCCCCTCCAAGTCACTCACCACCCTGACTTGGAAATATATCGCCGCTCCTTCGCTGTCGCTGGGGCAAAATGCTGGAACATCCCTCTCTAACAGCACTGAGGGTGTACCTACACCTTCAAGGACTGCAGCGGTTCAAGAAGGAAATTCACCACCAGCACCTTCTGAAGGGCAACCCGGGATGGGCAATAAATAATGGTGACACCCACATTCCTGAAATAAATTTTTGTTTCAAATGTCACTGGGCTAGTAATCCAGCGGCCCAGGCTCGTGCTCTGGGGACATGGGTTCAAATCCCACCACGGCAGCTGGTGGAATTTAATTCAATTGATGAATCCGGAAGTGAAAGCTAATCTCAGTAATGGCAAACATGAATCATCGAATGGTGTAAAACCCCAATTGGTTGACTGTTGTCCTTTAGGAAGGAAATCTGCCCCCAGACCCCCAGTAAAGTGGTTCAGTCTCAACTGACCTCTGAAATGGCCGCGCAAATCACTCAATTCAAGGGATACAAATGATGGCCTTGGCAGCGACGCTCATATACCACGAATGAATGAAGGAAAAAAAACCTCTGCTCTTTTTTATAATATGGGGTCCTTTGCAATGGGCCTTGGTTTAACACCTCATCCAAAAAACAGCACCTCCTACAGAGCAGCACCTCTCCGCACACTCCCCCTTGGGACTGCGCTTAAAATGTCAGCCTGGATTTTATACTCAAGTCTCTGGAATGGGACTTGAACCCTTGACCTTCTGATTCAGAGGCAAGAGTTTAGTCTCCAGAGAGCTCCCCTTCCTTACCTGTAAGGGCACTCCTCTCCTCGCTTGCATTCTCCTTTGACCCAGAAGGAACAGATGTGTGGCCGATTGCGTTTGTAATACGGTGTGGTCCTGGCCAACTTCAGCAGCATGTCGCTGGAGCTGGTGGCCTTGCCCAGAGCACCCACCGCTCTCGTCCCATCCGAGTTCTGGATCTGCAGACACAGCAGAAACGTCAGTGCTGCACTGGGATTGGTCGAGTACACAGGTCAGGAGGCCATTCAGTCCCTCAAGCCCCCTCAGGTGTTCAATGGCCACTCTGAAATTCAACTTCACCTACTTGTCGTGGTTCTGTCATCCTTAATACCTTCACCTGGCAAAAATACCGGTCTCAATCCTAAACTGTCAATCAAGTCCCCACCCCCACCCTTTAAAGCTTCTGGGCGAGTCCAGGTTTCCACTTCACAGAAAGACATGTCCCTGACATCACCCTTAATGGGCCCAGCTCTAATTTGCATTAAAATTACTTTACATTCTGCTGGCGGGGGGTGCGTGGCTGTGTCCGTGTGGTGTGGTTTGTGCGTAGCGTGTGTGAGTCTGTGTGTGGTGTGTCTGTATGCGTCTCTGTGTGTTCGCGAGCCTGTGTGTTCGCGAGCCTGTGTGTTCGTGAGCCTGCGTGTGCATGGGTCTGCGTGTGCATGGGTCTGCGTGAGTCTGTGTGTGCGTGAGTCTGTATGTACGTTAGTGAGCCTGAGTGTGCGTGAGTGAGCCTGTGTGTATGAAATGAAAAATGAAAATCACTTATTGTCACAAGTAGGCTTCATTGAAGTTACTGTGAAAAGCCCCTAGTCGCCACATTCCGGCGCCTGTTCGGGGAGGCTGGTACGGGAATTGAACCGTGCTGCTGGCCTGCTTTAAAAGCCAGCGATTTAGCCCAGTGTGCTAAACCAGCCCCTATGCGAGCCTGTGTGCGAGTCTGTCTGTGTGGTAATGTGTGTGTGCATCTGTGTATGCGTCTGTGTGTCAATGAATCTGTGTGGATGTGTGTCTGAGTCTGTGTGCGGTGTGTTTGTAGGGGGGTGGGGCTGGGTATGTGGGGGACGATCCAAGGAGAAACGTAATTGGACAAATAACTAGAAATGGAGATGAGAAGAATTATTCCTGTGCGGCAAGTTGTTACAATCTGAAACACACTGAAAGGGTGAGGGGGAGGAATCAGATTCAATACCTTTCAGAGGGAATTTAGATGAATACTTGCAGGGCTGTGGGGAACGAGTTGGGGAATGGGACTAAGTGGATCATTCTTTCAAAGAGCCGCACAGGATGGGTTACACTGCCTCCTTCTGTTCTGTGAGTTTGTGTGAAGATAATGAATGCTTGCCTGGGTCAACTGAATTGCTGAACTAACAATGGAACAAGCTGCCAAAGGAAACAGTCACAGCCCCAGCGTCTCAAGACCCATCGTTAGATTATTTCCATTATCAGGGCGACCACCTCAGCAGGTGCGGCCTGGGGGTTTAGCTAGTGCTGCCCATAGCAACGTTGGCAGAATATGGGCACTGGTCAGTGATGCCGACACAACTGAAGGAGAAGGAAAATAGTGCGGCGGCTGCTGGTCATTTGAAATGGAAACAAAAAATGCTGGAAATACTCAGCGAATCAAACAGCAGCTGTGGAGAGAAACAGAATTAACGTCTCAGATTCATGCCCATGCAGCAACCATGCTCGAGGTTGCTATTAAAAACCCACCTGGTTCACTAATGTCCTTCTATCCACTGGGCGTGGCCTACCTGTGGCTCCAGACACACAGCGATGTGGTTGACATATATCTGCCCTCTGACCCACTCAGCCTTACCAAACCACTAAAGAGAGGTCACTGCAGGTGTATCAACACCACACAGACAGCAGCAGTTCAAGGGGGCGACTGACCGCCACCTCAAGGGCAATTAGGGGAGGCCAATAAATAATGGCCTTGCCAGCGATGGCCACACCTGCTGAATGGAGAAAAACCTTTCATGTTAAAAATCTTTGGAAGGTGCACAAGAGGTTCAATGGGCGGCACAGTTGCTCAGTGGCTAGCACTGCTGCCGCACAGCTCCAGGGGCCCGGGTTCAATTCCAGCCTCGGGTTACTGTCTGTGTGGAGTCTGTACTTTCTCCCAGTGTCTGCGTGGGTTTCCTCCGGGTGCTCCGGTTTCCTCCCACAGTCCAAAGTTGTGCAGGTTAGGTGGATTGGTCATGATAAATTGCCCTTAGTGCCCAAAAAAAGGTTAGGTGGGGTTGTTGGGTTACGGGAAGGGGGTGGAGGTGTGGACTGAAGTACGGTGCTCTTGGGCAGCACGGTGGCGCAGTGGTTAGCACTACAGCATCACAGCGCTGAGGTCCCAGGTTCGATCCCGGCTCTGGGTCACTGTCCGTGTGGAGTTTGCACATTCTCCCCGTGTCTGCGTGGGTTTCGCCCCCACAACCCAAAGATGTGCAGGCTAGGTGGACTGGTCACGCTAAATTGGCCCTTAACTGGAAAAAAATAACTGGCTACTCTAAATTTTTTTTTTAAAAAGTACGGTGCTCTTTCCAAGGGCCAGTGCAGACTCGATGGGCCGAATGGCCTCCTTCTGCACTGTAAATTCTATGATTCAAAGACGACAATTACCTCTCTCTCCATGTTCTGTGTGTAATACTCCTTATTGACGTCAGACTTGGGCATCTCGTCCTTGAGCGATATTCCCGCATCGCGGACCTGGATGGGCAATCCTAAGAGCAGCATAGGAAGGAAGTGAGACAATGAGACTCAGCACAGTCGAAAGGGCGAGAACGCCTGTTCACTCCAGCGTAACTGGGAGAGCAGGTTGCCACTTTCACACCAACTTCAAGCCACTTTGGGTTCACAGCGAGTGTAAAACGGGAAGCATAAAGCGGAAGGAATTGCCCGAGTATTCCCGACAGGGAAATATCCCACCAACATTACTGAAGCACGGCACTGTGAATTGAGTCCATTTTCACGTTGTACATACAGTCCCCATTGTGTAACAGCGGACGCGTAAATGCAACTCAAGTACGGGAACAGACCATCGAGGCTCTCCCGTTGTTCAATGTGGTCTTATCTGATCTAGCAATTTGCCTGCTATGTGTTATAGGTGCAGCATGATTTAAAGGATTCTTTTAAACAAATAATCTCAAATTCTGAAAGCAAGGAGGGGAGACAGTCACCCTCCACCTCTCCAATTTCCACTTCCACTAACAGTCTAGTTCCTCAATATTCCAATCCAAACAGGAAATAGACCATGAAAGGATTTCAGGATATTTCAAGGACTTAGGCAGCCTGACCCTGTCAGCTCTTCCTCACACATTGGGGATTGGAGATTACAAACTTGGATCGGTTTAAGAGGTGGTCGGGTTGTTGTCAACCTTAAGATGGAACTGGAGAGCGTCCAGCCGGCAGGCCAACAAGAGGGGCCTGACAGGGGAGGCAAGAGTTCGACAGGAGGGTCAGGGTTTAGTGAGGGGAAGGTGCAAACAGCTCTTTGTAAAATAGTTAATGCACTCGATATGGTTCAAGTGGTTCTTGGCAATTGTTCAGTGGCGACGCGAAAGGGTCACTGGCATTTGTCCCATACTTCAGCTCTTCCGGATAAGTGGGGGGGGGGCTTGCGGTGAGGGCTGCATTCTTTCATCGATTGTCCCCCAACCCTGGTTCGATTTGATGGCAATGGGAGCCCCCCCCCCCACCCTCCGTTATGTCGTCCAAGAAGCCAATTGACCATGGCCATCTTTGGACTGAGGGAGGAAACCAGAGCACCTGGAGGAAACTCACGCAGATACGAGAGGAAAGTGCAAACTCCACACAGTCACCCGAGGTTGGAATCGAACCCGGGTCCCTGGCACTGTGAGGCAGCAGTGCTCACCACTGTGCCACCGTGCCGCCCCGTCTTTTAGGGAAGAAAGTCTGCCGTCCTTTCCTGGTTTGGTCTACATGTGACCCCAGACCCACAGAAATATGGTTGACTCTGTAAGGGCCCAGCAAACCTCTCAGTTCAAGGGGATTTAGGGGCTGGCATTAAATGCTGGCCCAGTGAGTGATGTCCACATCCCATGAGCGAATTTCAAAACAATGAGGTGCATCACGGTTGATCACCTCTGCACCCACTTCACTGAATAATCATCAATCGCGGAAATACTGGTGGATTATTCAGACTCCCTCATGAGGTCAATTGTGAAGCCCTCTTTGGCTGCCCGGGGTGAGATCAGCTGAGAGACCGGGGGGTGCACGGGTTCCCACACTACCCAACACCACCACCTAATAAAAACTTTGTTTTTATTAAACTGTCTCAAAACAGATTTTCAAAATTAGTGAAAGCTCCAAACAGGGGCAAAACACACAATGAAATCAGTGCGATCTTCAGAACTGAGTTTAAAAAATCAATGAAATCAGTGCGATCTTCAGAACTGAGTTTAAAAAATCAATGAAATCAGTGCGATCTTCAGAACTGAGTTTAAAAAATCAATGAAATCAGTGCGATCTTCAGAACGGAGTTTAAAAAAAGCTGACCTCAGCATAGTGATGATGAAACTGTTATGATTGTTGGAAAACCCAACAGGCTCACGTCCTTTAGGGAAAGAAAGCAGCCATTCTTTCCCGACCTGTGCCTGTCCGTGATTCCAATCCCACAGGGAGAGCGCTGACCGTTAACTGCCCTCTTACGTGGCATAGCAATTAAAGGGTGGGCAATTAGTGCCAAAAACATCCAGATACCATGAACGAATATAATAATATAAATTTTATCAGAGGACCTTAAACTATCAAAATAGTGGAGTAAATTGCTAGCCCCTCTTAAATGTGCACCAAAAGACAAATTGCCACATTGCAGACTGACATTTCCTTATTTACTATTTCTTTCAGCAGATTCAAAGCATCAAAGAGATGAAGGTTGCCCTATTTTGAATAGTCAGGGTGCTACGTGTCGTCAATATGGAAAAAGTAGAACAAATTGCATCCAACAGGCTTGAAGCCTTAGCACTACTTGTTTGGACGACATTGTCAAAGTGATGGGAAGCTACAAATGGCCACTCGTCAGATTTTGAGTGATCGTTCGGGACGGAGGAAGTCAGTCACGCCTCACTTCCGTTCTCCACCATTCAGATAGACCACGGTTGATCCATGTCTCAATTCCATTCACCCTCTGCCGTTCCATATCCTTTGATACACCCACCTAATAGACGTCTATCAGCAGTCCATTCAACAGTGAGGTGCTTCACTCTAAACCCCGTCAGTGAGCTCTCTCGCCCCGCATATCCAGAAGTGCCAGAGTGTCGGGCAAATGCCATCACCACAGGACAATTACAAAGGCACTGCTTGAACCACTGCTTGAACACCATGAGTGTGTTCATGGTTTCAGGCAGTTCAAAGTGTTGTTTGCACCTCACTAAGCCCTGTCCCTCCTGTAGGACTGCCACTCCCATCAGTCTGTACTTGGCGACGCACTGGTCTGGACTGGTTACAGTTCCCTTTTAAAGGTTGGCAACAGTCTGACCACCTCAAACAGGCGCAGGTCTGTAATCCCCCCGAGTGAATGTGCGGACACTCACCGTATTCAAGGTCCAGCAGGCAAGTCTGGCACACGTTCTTCAGCTTGCTACACGTCTGGCAGACTTCGGTTTTCTTAAAACGCATCCGGGCCCCCGGACACCAGCGGAAGACAGTGAAAGGCCGAGAGCAGATCTGAAGGGTTTGGCAACAAGGGGAAAGATATGGATTCAACCACCGCATGAGCTTAGCATTTCGAGCACAGGTAAAATCCACCCCCCCCCCCCACCCCCCCCCCCCCCCGCCCCGGTCATCTTTGAAACAGTGGTGGCGGGTTTTTCACATTTCAAAACCTTTTGACAAGGTGCCACACAAAAGGTTGCTGCATAAGATAAAGGTGCATGGCATTAAGGGGAAAGTAGTAGCATGGATAGAGGATTGGTTAATTAATAGAAAGCAAAGAGTGGGGATTAATGGGTGTTTCTTTGGTTGGCAATCAGTAGCTAGTGGTGTCCCTCAGGGGTCAGTGTTGGGCCCACAACTGTTCACAATTTACATCGATGATTTGGAGTTGGGGGCTAAGGGCAATGTGTCCAAGTTTGCAGACGACACTAAGATGAGTGGTAAAGCAAAAAGTGCAGAGGGAGGTCTGCAGAGGGATTTGGACAGGCTAAGTGAATGGGCTAGGGTCTGGCAGATGGAATACAATATTGACAAATGTGAGGTTATCCATTTTGGTAGGAATAACAGCAAAAGGGATTATTATTTAAATGATAAAATATTAAAACATGCTGCTATGCAGAGAGACTTGGGTGTGCTAGTGCATGAGTTGCAAAAAGTTGGTTTACAGGTGCAACAGGTGATTAAGAAGGCAAATGGAATTTTGTCCTTCATTGCTAGAGGCATGGAGTTTAAGACTAGGGAGGTTCTGCTGCAACTGTATAAGGTGTTAGTGAGGCCACACCTGGAGTATTGTGTTCAGTTTTGGTCTCCTTACTTGAGAAAGGACGTACTGGCACTGGAGGGTGTGCAGAGGAGATTCACTAGGTTAATCCCAGAGTTGAGGGGGTTGGATTACGAGGAGTGGTTGAGTAGACTGGGACTGTACTCGTTGGAATTTAGAAGGATGCGGGGGGATCTTATAGAAACATGTAAAATTATGAAGGGAATAGATAGGATAGATGCGGGCAGGTTGTTTCCGCTGGCGGGTGAAAGCAGAACTAGGGGGCATAGCCTCAAAATAAGGGGAAGTAGATTTAGGACTGAGTTTAGGAGGAACTTCTTCACCCAAAGGGTTGTGAATCTATGGAATTCCTTGCCCAGTGAAGCAGTTGAGGCTCCTTCATTAAATTTTTTAAGATAAAGATAGATAGATTTTTGAAGAATAAAGGGATTAAGGGTGATGATGTTCGGGCGGGAAAGTGGAGCTGAGTCCACAAAAGATCAGCCATGATCTCACTGAATGGCGGAGCAGGCTCGAGGGGCAGATTATCATAGAATTTACAGTGCAGGAGGAGGCCATTCAGCCCATCGCGTCTGCAGCGGCTCTTGGAAAGAGCACCCTACCCAAGGTCAACAGCTCCACCCAATCCCCATAACCCAGTAACCCCACCCAACAAAGGGCAATTTTGGACACTAAGGGCAATTTATCATGGCCAATCCACCTAACCTGCACATCTTTGGACTGTGGGAGGAAACCGGAGCACCCGGAGGAAACCCACGCACACACGGGGAGGATGTGCAGACTCCGTACAGACAGCGACCCAAGCCGGGAATCGAACTTGGGACCCCGGAGCTGTGAAGCAATTGTGCTACCCACAATGCTACCGTGCTGCCCCATTCATACATCAACATTACAAAATCGCCACGCGCTGAATATCTCTCACATCCACAAAATCCCACTTCTGGGAAACAAATGTCTGACTCCCTCCCGGAACATACGCAGTGTCCGAGCCAGAGTCCGACTGGGGCCACGAACCAGAAAACCAACTCTCTCTCCGTGAGTGACAGGCACTCCAGCCAATCCACCTCAATTAGGAATTGAGGGACCCCGCTTCAAACACAGCCCTGGTGCTTTGAGCAGCGCCACCATTCCTACTGGTTGTATTCAACTTTATATTATCCGATTCCAGCCCCAGCAATTACATCCCTGAACAGCTGCTGTTAGTGGCAGGAGGTACACATAACACATCGGCACAGAGGTTTGTTAATCTCACCGTACACAGGCAGCTATTTTAATAATCTAATGAAAATGTTTCAATGCAAAATAACTGGGCACTGAATTGGGGCAGGTGCCCCACAACGCTGAGGGAGCAGAGGTCATGTTCGAACGGTGCTGATGCAGCAACAGGGTTGCTTCCTCGGGATTAAAGAGCAGTCGGAAAAGATTGTTCACACAAACTGCCAACCAGAAAGAAAACTTTTGCAGAAGCAGAGGCAAAACACAGTTTCAGATTAGAATGAAGTAGTTGATTGAGAAACAGGAACATTGAAGAACAATGAGAGTGAGGAGAATGGGTGGGATGTCACAGGTAACAGGGAGTGAGGAGAGTGGGATTGGCCAGGCGCCAAATGCCAACGGATGTTTTATGGCCTCTATCTTTGCTGAATTATACTGCGAGTTAAAACCCCAGAAATCTCTGACCTCTGGTGCAATTATCCCAAGGGGAAAACCATTGTGATGTTGTATTAATGGAGGTCTTGAGGCACAGTGGGTAGCGTCTCTGAGCCAGAATCTCACCCCGGGATCTGATGGCCAAGGACGGCGCCATCATAACGCGGCCCAACAGACAAGAGTATCAACCTTGCAGCACCCTCTACGGTCGCGTGCAGAGTTGGGGGAGATTCCTCAGCCGTGCCCGATGCAGATGGTGCCTCTGGATTGAGGCAAGCAACCCTGTTCCCGATAAACCATCGAGGGAACTGGAGAAGGAAGTGATTGCACTGGTGTGGGTACAGAGGAAGTTCGCCAGGACGTTGCCTGGGCTGGAGCGTTTCAGCGATGAAGAGACTGGATGGGCTGGGGTTGTTTTCCCTGGAGCAAAGGAGACTGAGTTGGGACCTGATCAGGGTGTACAAAATTCTGAAAGGCATCGTTGGATACATGGGGAGAATCCTTTTCCCTTCGTAGAGGGGCCCTTAGTGTTGGGTGGGGTTACTGGGTTATGGGGATAGGGTGGAGGTGTTGACCTTGGGTAGGGTGCTCTTTCCAAGAGCCAGTGCAGACTCGATGGGCCGAATGGGCAGCACCATAGCATAGTGGTTAGCACTATGGCTTCACAGCGCCAGGGTCCCAGGTTCGATTCCCGCTTGGGTCACTGTCTGTGCGGAGTCTGCACGTTCTCCCCGTGTGTCCGTGGGTTTCCTCCGAGTGCTCCGGTTTCCTCCCACAGTCCAAAGTTGTGCAGGTTAAATGGATTGGCCATGCCAAAATTGCCCTTAGTGTCCAAAATTGCCCTTAATGTTGGGTGGAGTTACTGGGTTATGGGGATAGGGTGGAGGTGTTGACCTTGGGTAGGGTGCTCTTTCCAAGAGCCGGTGCAGACTCGATGGGCCGAATGGCCTCTTTCTGCACTGTAAATTCTATGAAATTCTATGAATGGCCTCCTTCTGCACTGTAAATTCTATGATAATCTATGATAACCAGGGTGCATAGATTTACAGTCAGGGGCAGGAGATTTGAGGAAATACCTTTTCACCCAGAGGGTGGCGGGAATCTGGGACTCGCTGCCTGAAAGGGTGGGAGAGGCGGGAACACTCACATCATTTAAGATGCATTTAGATCAGCACTTGAAATGCCACAGCACACAATGCTATAGACCAAGTGCTGGGAAATGGATCTGAATTGATAGGTGGTGATGGCCAGCACAGACATTATGGGCCGAAGGGCCTGTTTCAGTGCTGTAAAACTCTATGATTCTGAGAGATTTAAGTGTTTGCGTTGTCTGCCTGTCTGTAGACGCAGGAAGTCTTCCAAGTCTATACTGAATTAGGGACATCGACCTACTTCAATGCTTTAGGATGACAGCTTATCATTAACCATTCACTCGGCAATGCTACAGCACAAGAGGAGGCTATTCGGCCCCGAGGGGCTGTTTAGCACAGGGCTAAATCGCTGGCTTTGAAAGCAGACCACGGCAGGCCAGCAGCGCGGTTCAATTCCCGTACCAGCCTCCCCGAACAGGTGCCGGAATGTGGCGACTAGGGGCTTTTCACAGTAACTTCACTGAAGCCTACTTGTGACAAGAAGCGATTTTAATTTCATTTCCATTGCCTGTGCTGGCTCCTTGAAGTGCTCCCCAATTAGCCCCAGGATCCCTGCCTCCCCCCCCCCCCCCCCCCCCCCCCCCACAGTGAAAAGAAACTCCCCGGTTGTGTTATGTGACATCGGACGCATCGCGAGAATCGCAGGATGAATGGGAGTCCAGGAGACTGTTACCCAGGAACCTCAGACACATACATACCTTGCACTCTTTTCCATACTTTTCTTTTGTCTGAAATTATAAAGAAAAAGACACGAAGACTCTATTAACGGCTATCTCTGGATTCGCAGGATTAGCCCACAAAACACTAAAAGATTGGCGTCAAGGGAGAAATAAATAAGCCCCAGGTTTGCACCGAGAGAGTTGCGTTCTTCCGGGGTCATTTTTGGAGCGGGTGGTGCATTAAAACCAAACCAACTAGGGAGGGGGAAGTGGCAGAGGGAGCTAACAGCCCGTTTTACACAATCAATCCGCTGCTGCTCGCTGGACTGCGCTGAAGGTGAGGATGCAATTCGGGTAAACTGTGATGCCCACCAAGTTCAAACAGCTGTCACATTCTGGGCTCACAAATCAAGACAAGATAGGGATTTTTATGCAGCTGTATCGCATGGGGGAATAAGTACCTTCAGGAAGAGGGGGGGGGGAACGTGAAGCAATTTCTTAAAGAACAAACCTGCATTTGTATAGCACCTTTCACAACCACCATAGGGGCTTTTCACAGCAACTTCATTGAAACCTACTTGTGACAATAAGCGATTATTATTACTATTAAGATGTCCCAATGTGGTTCAGTTAACAAAGTACTTTTGAAGGATGGTCACGGTTGCAATAAAGGAACTACGGCAGCCAATTTGTGCACAGCAAGCTCCCACCAACAGCAATGTGACAACAGCCAGGTAATCAAATGTTTTAGCGATGCCGGTTGAGTCCTGACCAATATTGACCAGGGCACCGGGGAGAGCTCCACTGATATTCAAAACAGTGACTGTGGGAGCTTCTACCCCCACCCGAGAAGTCAAACGGTTTAACATCTTATCTCTAACAACGCAGCACTCCTTCAGCACTGGCCGTCAGCCTGAATTATGAGCCCAAAGCCCTGGGGTGGGAAGTAATAACAAATGTCCCTTGTCAGGGAGCTCACCATGAATAAACACAGATTAATGGCCATCGTGTACGTGGGAATATTTTACTGGCTTTCTATGTTTAACTCTGAGAATTACAGCACAGCAAATTCACAACACGAGTTTACAGGGGGGGAAAATTCAGATGTTGCAGGAACGTGGAGATGTAGGCGGAGAGGGCGGGGCTGCACTGCTCGAGGTGCTGAGGGGGTGCTGCACGGCTCGAGGTGCTGAGGGGGTGCTGCACTGCCCGAGATGCTGAGGGGGTGCTGCACTGCCCGAGGTGCTGAGGGGATGCTACACTGTCCGAGGTGCTGAGGGGATGCTACACTGCTCGAGGTGCTGAGGGGGTGCTGCACTGCCCGAGGTGCTGAGGGGGTGCTGCACTGCTCGAGGTACTGAGGGGGTGCTGCACTGCCCGAGGTGCTGCACTGCCCGAGATGCCGAGGGGGTGCTACACTGCCTAAGGTGCTGAGGGGGTGCTGCACTGCCTGAGATGCTGAGGGGGTGCAGCACTGCCTGAGATGCTGAGGGGGTGCTACACTGCCTGAGGTGCTGAAGGGGTGCTGCACTGCCCGAGGTGCTGAGGGGGTGCTGCACTGCCCGAGGTGCTGAGGGGGTGCTGCACTGCCTGAGGTGCTGCACTGCCTGAGGTGCCGATGGGGTGCTGCACTGCCCGAGGTGCTGAGGGGGTGCAGCACTGCCTGAGATGCTGAGGGGGTGCTGCACTGCCTGAGGTGCTGCACTGCCTGAGGTGCCGAGGGGGTGCTGCACTGCCCGAGGTGCTGAGGGGGTGCTGCACTGCCCGAGGTGCTGCACTGCCCGAGATGCTGAGGGGCGCTGCACTGCCCGAGGTGCTGAGGGGATGCTGCACTGCCTGAGGTGCTGAGGGGGTGCTGCACTGCCCGAGGTGCTGAGGGGGTGCTGCACTGCCTGAGGTGCTGTGGCGGTGCTGCACTGCTCGAGGTGCTGAGGGGGTGCTGCACTGCCCGAGGTGCTGAGGGGGTGCTGCACTGCCTGAGGTGCTGTGGCGGTGCTGCACTGCTCGAGGTGCTGAGGGCGGGCTGCACTGCCCGAGGTGCTGAGGGGATGCTACACTGCTCGAGGTGCTGAGGGGGTGCTGCGCTGCCCGAGGTGCTGAGGGGGTGCTGCACTGCCTGAGGTGCTGACGGGGTGCTACACTGAATGAGGTGCTGACGGGGTGCTACACTGAATGAGGTGCTGACGGGGTGCTGCACTGCCCGAGGTGCTGAGGGGGTGCTGCACTGTTGAGGTGCTGACGGGGTGCTACACTGCCTGGGGTGCTGACGGGGTGCTACACTGAATGAGGTGCTGACGGGGTGGTACACTGCCTGAGGTGCTGAGGGGGTGCTGCACTGTTGAGTTGCTGACAGGGTGCTACACTGCCTGGGGTGCTGACGGGGTGCTACACTGAATGAGGTGCTGACGGGGTGCTGCACTGCCTGAGGTGCTGAAGGGGTGCTGCACTGTTGAGGTGCTGACGGGGTGCTACACTGCCTGAGGTGCTGACGGGGTGCTACACTGCCTGAGGTGCTGACGGGGTGCTACACTGCCTGAGGTGCTGAGGGGTTGCTACACTGCCCGAGGTGCTGAGGGGATGCTGCACTGTCTGAGGTGCTGAGGGGATGCTGCACTTTCTGAGGTGCTGAGGGGGTGCTACACTGCCTGAGGTGCTGACGGGGTGCTACACTGAATGAGGTGCTGACGGGGTGCTACACTGCCTGAGGTGCTGACGGGGTGCTACACTGCCTGAGGTGCTGACGGGGTGCTACACTGCCTGAGGTGCTGAGGGGGTGCTGCACTGAATGAGGTGCTGACGGGGTGCTACACTGCCTGAGGTGCTGAGGGGGTGCTGCACTGCCCGAGATGCTGAGGAGGCGCTGCACTGCCCAAGGTGCTGAGGGGATGCTGCACTGCCTGAGGTGCTGAGGGGGTGCTGCACTGCCTGAGATGCTGAGGGATGCTACACTGTTCGAGGTGCTGAGGGGGTTCTGCACTGACCGAGGTGCTGAGGGGATGCTACACTGCTCGAGGTGCTGCTGCACTGCTCGAGGTGCTGAGGGGGTGCTGCACTGCTCGAGGTGCTGAGGGGGTGCTGCACTGCCCGAGATGCTGAGGGGGTGCTGCACTGCCAGAGGTGCTGAGAGGATGCTACACTGTTCGAGGTGCTGAGGGGGTGCAGCACTGCCCGAGGTGCTGAGGGGATACTACACTGCTCGAGGTGCTGAGGGGGTGCTGCACTGCCCTAGGTGCTGAGGGGGTGCTGCACTGCTCGAGGTGCTGAGGGGGTGCTGCACTGCCCGAGATGCTGAGGGGGTGCTGCGCTGCCCGAGGTGCTGAGGGGATGCTACACTGTTCGAGGTGCTGAGGGGGTGCTGCACTGCCCGAGGTGCTGAGGGGATGCTACACTGCTCGAGGTGCTGAGGGGGTGCTGCACTGCCCGAGGTGCTGAGGGGGTGCTGCACTGCCCGAGGTGCTGAGGGGATGCTACACTGTTCGAGGTGCTGAGGGGGTGCTGCACTGCCCGAGGTGCTGAGGGGATGCTGCACTGCTCGAGGTGCTGAGGGGGTGCTGCACTGCCCGAGGTGCTGCACTGCCCGAGATGCTGAGGGGGTGCTACACTGCCTGAGGTGCTGCTGCACTGCCTGAGATGCTGAGGGGGTGCAGCACTGCCCGAGATGCTGAGGGGGTGCTACACTGCCTGAGGTGCTGAGGGGGTGCTGCACTGCCCGAGGTGCTGAGGGGGTGCTGCACTGCCCGAGGTGCTGAGGGGGTGCTGCACTGCCTGAGATGCCGCACTGCCTGAGGTGCCGACGGGGTGCTGCACTGCCCGAGGTGCTGAGGGGGTGCAGCACTGCCTGAGATGCTGAGGGGGTGCTGCACTGCCTGAGGTGCTGCACAGCCTGAGGTGCCGAGGGGGAGCTGCACTGCCCGAGGTGCTGCACTGCCCGAGATGCTGAGGGGGCGCTGCACTGCCCGAGGTGCTGAGGGGGTGCTGCACTGCCTGAGATGCTGAGGGATGCTGCACTGCCCGAGGTGCTGAGGGGGTGCTGCACTGCCCGAGGTGCTGAGGGGGTGCTGCACTGCCCGAGATGCTGAGGGGGTGCTGCACTGCCCGAGATGCTGAGGGGGTGCTGCACTGCCCGAGGTGCTGAGGGGGTGCTGCACTGCCCGAGGTTCTGAGGGGGTGCTGCAATGCCTGAGGTGCTGAGGGGGTGCTGCACTGCCTGAGGTGCTGAGGGGGTGCTGCACTGCTCGAGGTGCTGAGGGGGTGCTGCACTGCCCGAGGTGCTGAGGGGATGCTACACTGCTCGAGGTGCTGAAGGGGGGGCTGCACTGCCCGAGGTGCTGAGGGGGTGCTGCACTGCCCGAGGTGCTGAGGGGATGCTACACTGCTCGAGGTGCTGAGGGGGTGCTGCACTGCCCGAGCTGCTGCACTGCCCGAGATGCTGAGGGAGTGCTACACTGCCTAAGGTGCTGAGGGGGTGCTGCACTGCCTGAGATGCTGAGGGGGTGCTGCACTGCCCGAGGTGCTGAGGGGGTGCTGCACTGCCCGAGGTGCTGAGGGGGTGCTGCACTGCCCGAGGTGCTGAGGGGGTGCTGCACTGCCCGAGGTGCTGAGGGGATGCTACACTGCTCGAGGTGCTGAGGGGATGCTACACTGCTCGAGGTGCTGAGGGGGTGCTGCACTGCCCGAGGTGCTGAGGGGATGCTACACTGCTCGAGGTGCTGAGGGGGTGCTGCACTGCCCGAGGTGCTGCACTGCCCGAGATGCTGAGGGGGTGCTACACTGCCTAAGGTGCTGAGGGGGTGCTGCACTGCCTGAGATGCTGAGGGGGTGCAGCACTGCCTGAGATGCTGAGGGGGTGCTACACTGCCTGAGGTGCTGAGGGGGTGCTGCACTGCCCGAGGTGCTGAGGGGGTGCTGCACTGCCTGAGGTGCTGCACTGCCTGAGGTGCCGACGGGGTGCTGCACTGCCCGAGGTGCAGCACTGCCTGAGATGCTGAGGGGGTGCTGCACTGCCTGAGGTGCCGAGGGGGTGCTGCACTGCCCGAGGTGCTGAGGGGGTGCTGCACTGCCCGAGGTGCTGCACTGCCCGAGATGCTGAGGGGCGCTGCACTGCCCGAGGTGCTGAGGGGGTGCTGCACTGCCTGAGGTGCTGAGGGGATGCTGCACTGCCTCAGGTGCTGTGGGGGTGCTGCACTGCTCGAGGTGCTGAGGGGGTGCTGCACTGCCCGAGGTGCTGAGGGGATGCTACACTGCTCGAGGTGCTGAGGGGGTGCTGCACTGCCCGAGGTGCTGAGGGGGTGCTGCACTGCCTGAGGTGCTGACGGGGTGCTGCACTGAATGAGGTGCTGACGGGGTGCTACACTGAATGAGGTGCTGACGGGGTGCTGCACTGCCCGAGGTGCTGAGGGGGTGCTGCACTGTTGAGGTGCTGACGGGGTGCTACACTGCCTGGGGTGCTGACGGGGTGCTACACTGAATGAGGTGCTGAAGGGGTGGTACACTGCCTGAGGTGCTGAGGGGGTGCTGCACTGTTCAGGTGCTGACAGGGTGCTACACTGCATGGGGTGCTGACGGGGTGCTACACTGAATGAGGCGCTGACGGGGTGCTGCACTGCCTGAGTTGCTGAAGGGGTGCTGCACTGTTGAGGTGCTGACGGGGTGCTACACTGCCTGAGGTGCTGACGGGGTGCTACACTGCCTGAGGTGCTGACGGGGTGCTACACTGCCTGAGGTGCTGAGGGGTTGCTACACTGCCCGAGGTGCTGAGGGGATGCTGCACTGTCTGAGGTGCCGAGGGGATGCTGCACTTTCTGAGGTGCTGAGGGGGTGCTATACTGCCTGAGGTGCTGACGGGGTGCTACACTGAATGAGGTGCTGACGGGGTGCTACACTGAATGAGGTGCTGACGGGGTGCTACACTGCCTGAGGTGCTGACGGGGTGCTACACTGCCTGAGGTGCTGAGGGGGTGCTGCACTGAATGAGGTGCTGACGGGGTGCTGCGCTGCCCGAGGTGCTGCACTGCCCGAGATGCTGAGGGGGCGCTGCACTGCCCGAGGTGCTGAGGGGATGCTACACTGCCTGAGGTGCTGAGGGGGTGCTGCGCTGCCCGAGGTGCTGAGGGGGTGCTGCGCTGCCCGAGGTGCTGCACTGCCCGAGATGCTGAGGGGGCGCTGCACTGCCCGAGGTGCTGAGGGGATGCTGCACTGCCTGAGGTGCTGAGGGGGTGCTGCACTGCCCGAGGTGCTGAGGGATGCTGCACTGCCAGAGGTGCTGAGGGGGTGCTGCACTGCCCGAGGTGCTGAGGGGGTGCTGCACTGCCCGAGGTGCTGAGGGGGTGCTGCACTGCTCGAGGTGCTGAGGGGGTGCTGCACTGCTCGAGGTGCTGAGGGGATGCTACACTGCTCGAGGTGCTGAGGGGGTGCTGCACTGCTCGAGGTGCTGAGGGGGTGCTGCACTGCTCGAGGTGCTGAGGGGATGCTACACTGCTCGAGGTGCTGAGGGGATGCTGCACTGCCCGAGGTGCTGAGGGGGTGCTGCACTGCTCGAGGTGCTGAGGGGATGCTGCACTGCCCGAGGTGCTGAGGGGGTGCTGCACTGCTCGAGGTGCTGAGGGGGTGCTGCACTGCCTGAGATGCTGAGGGGGTGCTTCACTGCCCGAGGTGCTGAGGGGATGCTACACTGTTCGAGGTGCTGAGGGGGTGCTGCACTGCCCGAGGTGCTGAGGGGATGCTACACTGCTCGAGGTGCTGAGGGGGTGCTGCACTGCCCGAGGTGCTGAGGGGGTGCTGCACTGCTCGAGGTGCTGAGGGGGTGCTGCACTGCCCGAGATGCTGAGGGGGTGCTGCACTGCCCGAGGTGCTGAGGGGATGCTGCACTGCCCGAGGTGCTGAGGGGATGTTGACTGCTCGAGGTGCTGAGGGGGTGCTGCACTGCCTGAGATGCTGCACTGCCTGAGGTGCCGACGGGGTGCTGCACTGCCCGAGGTGCTGAGGGGGTGCAGCACTGCCTGAGATGCTGAGGGGGTGCTGCACTGCCTGAGGTGCTGCACTGCCTGAGGTGCCGAGGGGGTGCTGCACTGCCCGAGGTGCTGAGGGGGTGCTGCACTGCCCGAGGTGCTGCACTGCCCGAGATGCTGAGGGGGCGCTGCACTGCCCGAGGTGCTGAGGGGATGCTGCACTGCCTGAGGTGCTGAGGGGGTGCTGCACTGCCTGAGATGCTGAGGGATGCTGCACTGCCCGAGGTGCTGAGGGGGTGCTGCACTGTCCGAGGTGCTGAGGGGGTGCTGCACTGCCCGAGATGCTGAGGGGGTGCTGCACTGCCCGAGATGCTGAGGGGGTGCTGCACTGCCCGAGGTGCTGAGGGGGTGCTGCACTGCCCGAGGTGCTGAGGGGGTGCTGCACTGCCCGAGGTGCTGAGGGGGTGCTGCACTGCCTGAGGTGCTAAGGGGGTGCTGCACTGCCCGAGGTGCTGAGGTGATGCTACACTGCTCGAGATGCTGAGGGGGTGCTGCACTGCCCGAGGTGCTGAGGGGATGCCACACTGCTCGAGGTGCTGAGGGGGTGCTGCACTGCCCGAGCTGCTGCACTGCCCGAGATGCTGAGGGAGTGCTACACTGCCTAAGGTGCTGAGGGGGTGCTGCACTGCCTGAGATGCTGAGGGGGTGCTGCACTGCCCGAGATGCTGAGAGGGTGCTGCACTGCCCGAGGTGCTGCGGGGGTGCTGCACTGCCCGAGGTGCTGAGGGGGTGCTGCACTGCCTGAGGTGCTGAGGGGGTGCTGCACTGCCTGAGGTGCTGAGGGGGTGCTGCACTGCTCGAGGTGCTGAGGGGGTGCTGCACTGCCCGAGGTGCTGAGGGGATGCTACACTGCTCGAGGTGCTGAGGGGGTGCTGCACTGCCCGAGGTGCTGAGGGGATGCTACACTGCTCGAGGTGCTGAGGGGGTGCTGCACTGCACGAGGTGCTGAGGGGATGCTACACTGCTCGAGGTGCTGAGGGGGTGCAGCACTGCCCGAGGTGCTGCACTGCCCGAGATGCTAAGGGGGTGCTACACTGCCTAAGGTGCTGAGGGGGTGCTGCACTGCCTGAGATGCTGAGGGGGTGCAGCACTGCCTGAGATGCTGAGGGGGTGCTACACTGCCTGAGGTGCTGAGGGGGTGCTGCACTGCCCGAGGTGCTGAGGGGGTGCTGCACTGCCTGAGGTGCCGACGGGGTGCTGCACTGCCCGAGGTGCTGAGGGGGTGCAGCACTGCCTGAGATGCTGAGGGGGTGCTGCACTGCCTGAGGTGCTGCACTGCCTGAGGTGCCGAGGGGGTGCTGCACTGCCTGAGGTGCTGAGGGGGTGCTGCACTGCCCGAGGTGCTGCACTGCCCGAGATGCTGAGGGGCGCTGCACTGCCCGAGGTGCTGAGAGGATGCTGCACTGCTGCACTGCCTGAGGTGCTGAGGGGGTGCTGCACTGCCCGAGGTGCTGAGGGGATGCTGCACTGCCTGAGGTGCTGTGGGGGTGCAGCACTGCTCGAGGTGCTGAGGGGGTGCTGCACTGCCCGAGGTGCTGAGGGGATGCTACACTGCTCGAGGTGCTGAGGGGGTGCTGCACTGCCCGAGGTGTTGAGGGGGTGCTGCACTGCCTGAGGTGCTGACGGGGTGCTACACTGAATGAGGTGCTGACGGGGTGCTACACTGAATGAGGTGCTGACGGGGTGCTACACTGCCTGAGGTGCTGACGGGGTGCTACACTGAATGAGGTGCTGACGGGGTGCTACACTGCCTGAGGTGCTGAGGGGGTGCTGCACTGAATGAGGTGCTGACGGGGTGCTACGCTGCCTGAGGTGCTGACGGGGTGCTGCACTGCCCGAGGTGCTGAGGGGGTGCTGCACTGTTGAGGTGCTGACGGGGTGCTACACTGCCTGGGGTGCTGACGGGGTGCTACACTGAATGAGGTGCTGACGGGGTGGTACACTGCCTGAGGTGCTGAGCGGGTGCTGCACTGTTGAGGTGCTGACAGGGTGCTACACTGCCTGGGGTGCTGACGGGGTGCTACACTGAATGAGGTGCTGACGGGGTGCTACACTGCCTGAGGTGCTGACGGGGTGCTACACTGCCTGAGGTGCTGAGGGGGTGCTGCACTGAATGAGGTGCTGACGGGGTGCTACACTGCCTGAGGTGCTGACGGGGTGCTACACTGCCTGAGGTGCTGAGGGGGTGCTGCACTGCCTGAGATGCTGAGGGGGTGATGCACTGCCTGAGATGCTGAGGGGGTGCTGCACTGCCCGAGGTGCTGAGGGGGTGCTGCACTGCCCGAGGTGCTGAGGGGGTGCTGCACTGCCCGAGGTGCTGAGGGGGTGCTGCACTGCCCGAGGTGCTGAGGGGGTGCTGCACTGCCCGAGGTGCTGAGGGGATGCTGCACTGCCTGAGGTGCTGAGGGGGTGCTGCACTGCCTGAGGTGCTGAGGGGGTGCTGCACTGCCTGAGGTGCTGAGGGGGTGCTGCACTGCTCGAGGTGCTGAGGGGGTGCTGCACTGCCCGAGGTGCTGAGGGGATGCTACAGTGCTCGAAGTGCTGAGGGGGTGCTGCACTGCCCGAGGTGCTGGGGGGGTGCTGCACTGCCTGAGGTGCTGACGGGGTGCTACACTGAATGAGGTGCTGACGGGGTGCTACACTGAATGAGGTGCTGACGGGGTGCTACACTGCCTGAGGTGCTGAGGGGGTGCTGCACTGTTGAGGTGCTGACGGGGTGCTACACTGCCTGGGGTGCTGACGGGGTGCTACACTGAATGAGGTGCTGACGGGGTGCTACACTGCCTGAGGTGCTGACGGGGTGCTACACTGCCTGAGGTGCTGAGGGGGTGCTGCACTGCCCGAGATGCTGACGAGGTGCTACACTGCCTGGGGTGGTAACGGGATGCTACACTGAATGAGGTGCTGACGGGGTGCTACACTGCCTGAGGTGCTGACGGGGTGCTACACTGCCTGAGGTACTGAGGGGGTGCTGCACTGCCCGAGATGCTGACGAGGTGCTACACTGCCTGAGGTGCTGACGGGTTGCTACACTGCCCGAGGTGCTGAGGGGATGCTGCACTGTGAGGTGCTGAGGGGATGCTGCACTGTCTGAGGTGCTGAGGGGGTGCTACACTGCCCGAGGTGCTATGGGGATGCTGCACTTTCTGAGGTGCTGAGGGGGTGCTACACTGCCTGAGGTGCTGACGGGGTGCTACACTGAATGAGGTGCTGACGGGGTGCTACACTGAATGAGGTGCTGACGGGGTGCTGCACTGAATGAGGTGCTGACGGGGTGCTACGCTGCCTGAGGTGCTGACGGGGTGCTGCACTGCCCGAGGTGCTGAGGGGGTGCTGCACTGTTGAGGTGCTGACGGGGTGCTACACTGCCTGGGGTGCTGACGGGGTGCTACACTGAATGAGGTGCTGACGGGGTGGTACACTGCCTGAGGTGCTGAGCGGGTGCTGCACTGTTGAGGTGCTGACAGGGTGCTACACTGCCTGGGGTGCTGACGGGGTGCTACACTGAATGAGGTGCTGACGGGGTGCTACACTGCCTGACGTGCTGACGGGGTGCTGCACTGAATGAGGTGCTGACGGGGTGCTACACTGCCTGAGGTGCTGACGGGGTGCTACACTGCCTGAGGTGCTGAGGGGGTGCTGCACTGAATGAGGTGCTGACGGGGTGCTACACTGCCTGAGGTCCTGACGGGGTGCTACACTGCCTGAGGTGCTGAGGGGGTGCTGCACTGCCTGAGATGCTGAGGGGGTGCTGCACTGCCCGAGGTGCTGAGGGGGTGCTGCACTGCCCGAGGTGTTGAGGGGGTGCTGCACTGCCCGGGGTGCTGAGGGGGTGCTGCACTGCCCGAGGTGCTGAGGGGGTGCTGCACTGCCCGAGGTGCTGAGGGGGTGCTGCACTGCTCGAGGTGCTGAGGGGGTGCGGCACTGCCCAAGGTGCTGAGGGGATGCTACACTGCTCGAGGTGCTGAGGGGGTGCTGCACTGCCCGAGGTGCTGAGGGGGTGCTGCACTGCCTGAGGTGCTGACGGGGTGCTACACTGAATGAGGTGCTGACGGGGTGCTACACTGAATGAGGTGCTGACGGGGTGCTACACTGCCTGAGGTGCTGAGGGGGTGCTGCACTGTTGAGGTGCTGACGGGGTGCTACACTGCCTGGGGTGCTGACGGGGTGCTACACTGAATGAGGTGCTGACGGGGTGCTACACTGCCTGAGGTGCTGACGGGGTGCTACACTGCCTGAGGTGCTGAGGGGGTGCTGCACTGCCCGAGATGCTGACGAGGTGCTACACTGCCTGAGGTGCTGACGGGTTGCTACACTGCCCGAGGTGCTGAGGGGATGCTGCACTGTCTGAGGTGCTGAGGGGGTGCTACACTGCCCGAGGTGCTATGGGGATGCTGCACTTTCTGAGGTGCTGAGGGGGTGCTACACTGCCTGAGGTGCTGACGGGGTGCTACACTGAATGAGGTGCTGACGGGGTGCTACACTGCCTGAGGTGCTGACGGTGTGCTACACTGCCTGAGGTGCTGACGGGGTGCTACACTGCCCGAGGTGCTGAGGGGGTGCTGCACTGTCTGAGGTTTTGAGGGGATGCTGCACTGTCTGAGGTGCTGAGGGGGTGCTACACTGCCCGAGGTGCTGAGGGGGTGCTGCACTGTCTGAGGTTTTGAGGGGATGCTGCACTGTCTGAGGTGCTGACTTTTCAGATCAGATGTTAAACCCAGATTCCAAAAATTATCCCTCAGCCATTACAAAAAAATAAATGATCTGATCCATTCTTTAATTGATTTGGGTGGGAGCTTGCTGTGCGCATATTGTCTGTCGAGTTTTGGAAAGCTGTTGCTCCGGAAGCAGTATTCCACAGGTTTGGAAAGCTCTCTGGGATGGCTCCGAGGCTGCGAAAGACGCTCCAAAAGTACAACCCTTCCTTTCCTCGTCTATTATAGGTCTCAGGTGTACAGAGGGAAGCTTGGAGCACCTCTCCACACTCTCACTCATTTCCATATATCCACATTTGCTCTGATAGATCCTCCGACAAGACAACTCTTTTTAAAACTCCACAGGGAAGGACACAGAGAAATGAAAACTCACCATTCGGATATAAGGGTTTTCTCCCAGGCATGTTTGGCATAGAATCGGAAAATCCTAATTCCACAGGAGAGAAGTATTAATGATTTTCACAGTAACGTCATTGCAGTGTTAATGACACTAATAAAGATTATATCACTGTTCATCTCCAGTATTAAAGTCACAAAACAGAACAGACAGACTGTGACACCAAAATCAAACCACAAACAGCAGAGAGGATTTAAAACGGAATACGCGGCAAACACACAACAGATCCACGGGCATCTGAAGGGGACAAGTGCGCTGAATACTGCTTCGGCCCGAGATTGAACCCCAGTGCTATACGGTGACAGAACTGTACCCACCAGTGCAGTGCGAGAGCAGGCGAGAGCGCACACCCGAGAACGAGAGCGCATGCCGGAGAACAAGAACGCTCGCCAGAGAGCGTGTGTCAGAGAAGTGAGAGCGAAAGATGGGTATGGTGGACCCGTGACGCTTTAGGAACCCAGGGAGAAGGGAGTACTCCTTTTTCTCACAGGTTTACAGGGTGTATTCAAGAATCAACTTTTTTGTGCTGAGCCGGGAGGTGTTGGTCGGGGTGGAGGGGGCGGAGTACACGGGGATAGTAATTCCGGACCATGCGCCCCATTGGCTGGAGATTCGGCTTAGATCGGGACGGGAGCAGAGGCCGGGGTGGAGGCTCGATTCGGGGTTGTTGGCAGATAGAGGATTCTGTGATCGGTGATTGAAGATTATGCAGAACGGGGAAGTGTCGGCGGCACATTTTGGGAGGCACTGAAGGCAGCAGAAAGATTCTCTCATTCAAGGCGCATAAGCATAGGAAAAGGGGAGGGAATATGGGCGCTTGATAAATGAGATAGTCTAAATAGGTGGGCGTCCACCACGGAGGGATTGGCGAGAAGGAAAAGGCTGCAGGGGCAATTTGATAGGTTGACTACGGGGAGGGCGGTAGGACAGCTGTTTCGGGCAAGGGGGTGCAGTACGAGTACGGGGAGAAAGTGTGTCGAATGTTAGCATATCAGCTACGAAGGCAGGCCGTATCCAGGGAAATATTGAGGATACGGACAAAGGCACAAAGACTGGGGAGGTGGTGACGGAGACAATAATAAGGAGCTGTACAGGGTGGACCGGGGGGGCATGGGGGGGGGTTTGAATGGGCTGGAGTTTCCGCAGTTGGAGGCAGGCGCTAGAGGAGCCTTTGGGGCTGAGGGAGGTATTGGACAGTATAAAGGGTATGAAATCGGGAAAGGCCCCAAGGCCCGATGGTTACCCAGCGGAATTTTATAAGGTGTTTACGACGGACCTGGCACCACATCTCTTGGGGGCGTTCAATGAGGCGTTGGAGAAGGGGGAGCTGCTGGAGACGATGACGCAGGCAACGATCACATTGATACCAAAGAATGGGAAGGACCCGTTGGAATGTGGGTCACACATGCCCATGTCGTTCTTAAATACGGATGTGAAAGTGATGGCCAAGTTAGTGGTGGGGAGGATGGGAGGTTGTGTCCCAGGGGTGGTCGAGGAGGACAGAACAGCTTCGTAAAGGGCAGGCAGCTTTCTAGCCACATAAGGAGGCTATTAAACGTGATCATGACTCCGTCGAGAGGTTGGGTACCAGAGGCAGTAGTGTCCATGTACACAGAGAAAGCATTTGACTGGGTAGAGTGGCGATACCTGTTTGAGGTCCTGGGAAGGGTCGGGTTTGGGCCGGCGTTTGTGGCACCGGTGGCTAGTGTACAGACCAACGATATGGGTTCACGAAACTTTGAGCTGCACAGGGGAACAAGGCAGGGGTGCCTGCTGTCTTTGGCGCTGGCTATCGAGCCTCTGCCAATGGCTCTTAGGGGGTCGGCAGAGTTGCCAGGGATTACGAGGAGGAGTAGGGAGCATCGGGTGTCGCTATATGCAGACGACCGGTTATTGTACGTGTCGGACCCGCTGGAGAGCATGGGGAGGATTATGGACCTAGGGAAGTTCGGGTCATTCTCGGGATACAAATTAAACATAGGGAAAAGTGAAGTGTTCCTAGTGAACGAGCTGGGTCGGCGAGTCGGCCTGGGGAGGGGGGTTACCCTTTTACCCTTTAAAGTAGCCAGAGACGGGTTTAGATACCTGGGCATCCAGGTAACGGGAGAGTGGGCGACGCTGCATAAGTGGAATCTAACAAAGCTGGTGGAGGAGCTTAGGGAGGATCTGAAGAGGTGGGACACGCTGTATCTGACTCTGACAGGGAGGGTCCATGTGGTGAAGATAAACGTCCTGCCGAGGTTTTTATTTGCATTCCAGGCGCTTCCGATTTTTGTACAAAAGGCCTTTTCCCGGAAACTGAATACGATTATCTCAGAGTTTGAATGTGCAGGGAAAGTACCGAGGGTCAAGAGGACCCTGTTACAGAGACGGGGGGGGGGGGCGGGGGTTGGTGTTGCCGAACCTGCTGCATTATTACTGGGCGGCGAACGTGAGGCGGTGGTGGGAAGGAGAGGGGGCAGAATGCGTAAGGATGGAGAAAGAATTCAGTAGGGGATTCAGTTTAAGGGCGATGGTGAATGCGGTGTTGCCAATGGTGCCAAGGATACACGCGGAGAGCCCGGTGGTACAGTCCATATTGAAGGTCTGGAACTAGCTGAGGAGGCATTTTAGGATAGACGGCATGTCGGTGTTAACACTGTTGTGCGAAAGCCATGGTTTTGAGCCGGGGGGGATGGATAGTGTGTACAGGAAGTGGAGAGAAGTGGGGCTGGTTAAGGTGAGGGATCTGTACCTGGAAGAGAGGTTTGCCAGCACTGAAGGAGAGGGTAGAGCTCTCGAGAGAAAGTGAGTTTAGGTGCCTGCAGGTAAGGGATTTTGATTGGAAAGTGTGCAAAGAATTCCCCAGGTTGCCGAGATACAACCTGCTGGAGCGACTCCAGCTCCCGGACGTGGAAGGGGAACTCAGGTTCGGGGACATATATGGGTGGCTGGGAGATGAAATGAAATGAAAATCGCTTATTGTCACAAGTAGGCTTCAAATGAAGTTACTGTGAAAAGCCCCTAGTCGCCACATTCCGGCGCCTGTTCGGGGAGGCTGGTACGGGAATTGAAACGTGCTGCTGGCCTGCTTTCAAAGCTAGTGATTTAGCCCTGTGCTAAACAGCCCCTTGATGAGCTGGTGGTGAAGATTAAGAAGTGGGAGGGGGAGCTGGGAGGATAGATAAGCTGGGGAGTGTGGAGTGAGGCACTACAAAGGGTAAACGCAACTTGCTTGTGCGCAAGGATGAGCCTGATAATATATACAATATAAATAAATGACTTGGAAGAAAACATAGCGGGTCTGATTAGCAAGTTTGCGGATGATACTAAGATTGCAGGAGTTGCGGATAGTGATGAAGATTGTCAGGGAATACAACAGGATATAGATAGGCTGCAAAATTAGGCGGAGAAATGGCAGATGGAACTTTTCCCGGACAAATGTGAGGTGATGCATTTTGGGAGATCCAATTCAGATGGGAGCGATAAAATAAATGGCAGAACTACCCGGAGGCGCCGGAATGTGGCGACTGGGGGATTTTCACAGTAACTTCATTGCAGTGTTAATGTAAGCCTGCTTGTGACAATAATAAAAATTATTATAAAAGTATAGAGACACAGAGGGATCTGGGCCTGCAGGTCCACTGATCTTTAAAAGTGGCAGCACAGATGAAAAAGAAAGCATATGGCATGCTTTCTCGGATGGGGTAACAGGTATAAAAGCTCGAAAATCATGTTACAGTTATATAGAACGTTGGTTAGGCCACATTTGGAATACTGTGTCCAATTCTGATCATCGCACTACCAGAAGGACGTGGAGGCTTTGGAGAGAGTACAGAAAAGGTTTACCAGGATGTTGCCCGGTATGAAGGGTACTAGCTATGAGGAGATTGAATAAACTGGGATTGTTCTCCCTAGAGAGACGGAGGCTGAGGGGCGACCAGATAGAAGTTTATAAAATTATTAGGGGTATAGATAGGGTGAACAGTTGGAGGCTTTTCCCCAGAGTGGAATTGAAAATTACAAGGGGGCACAAGTTCAAGGTGAGAGGGATAGTGTTCAGTGATGTGTGGGCAAAGTTTTTTTTTACCCAGAGGGTGGTGGCCTGGAATGCACTGCCAAGTGAGGTGATTGAGGCAGATACGTTAGTGACCTTTAAGACTTATCTGGATAGGCACATGAACAGACGGGGTATAGAAGGACACAGGCGGTTGGTCTAGATAGGACACGTGATCGGTGCAGGCTTGGAGGGCCGAAGGGCCAGTTCCTGCGCTGTATTGTTCTTTGATACAGTTTAAGGTGGTATACAGGATGCACATGATTCGAGCGAGAATGAGTGGGTTCTTCCCACTTAGTTAGGCCACACTTGAGAGTTAGGCCACAAATTCACTGAGCGCTGAATTTGGTGCTTTTTGAGTGCGATAGTGAGAGTTTGGTGACCGAGGGAGTTAGGTGAGGAGGGAGTAAGGCGCTCCTTTCATTTTGTTTCCGACATTTCCGCAAAGAGTGCGAAGAGAGCCAGGAGTTTACAGAAAGTGTAGCTGACTGGGAGCAGGGTCGGAGGGCGGAGATCTAGTTAGTCCACATAGCAGCTATATTCTTTAAGGTAAGAGGGGATGGAGGCTAGGCCAGTTACATGCTCCTCCTGTAGGATGTGGGTGGTGAGGGATACCACCGGTGTCCCCACTGACTATACCTGCGGGAAGTGCACCCAACTTCAGCTCCTCAAAGACCGTGTTAGGGAACTGGAGCTGAAGCTGGATGAACTTCGGATCATCCGGGAGGCAGAGGGGGTGATTGAGAAGAGTTACAGGGAGGTAACCACACCCAAGGTACAGGACAAGAATAGCTGGGTTACAGTCAGGGGGAAAAAAACAAACAGGCAGACAGTGCAGGGATCCCTCGTGGCCGTTCCCCTTCAAAACAAGTATACCGTTTTGGATGCTGTTGGGGGGGATGACCTACCGGGGGAAGGCCCTAGCGGTCAGGTCTCTGGCACGGAGTCTGGCTCTGGGGCTCAGAAGGGAAGGGGGGAGAAGAGAAAAGCAATAGTTGTAGGAGATTCAATGGTTAGGGGAATAGATAGGAGATTCTGTGGTCGCGAGCGAGACTCCCGGAAGGTATGTTGCCTCCCGGGTGCCAGGGCCAGGGATGTCTCGGATCGTGTCTTCAGGATCCTTAAGGGGGAGGGTGAGCAGCCAGAAGTCGTGGTGCACATTGGTACCAACGACATAGGTAGGAAAAGGGGTGTGGAGGTAATAAACAAGTTTAGGGAGTTAGGCTGGAAGTTGAAAGCCAGGACAGACAGAGTTGTCATCTCTGGTTTGTTGCCGGTGCCACGTGATAGCGAGGCTAGGAATAGGGAGAGAGTGCAGTTGAACACGTGGCTGCAGGAATGGTGTAGGAGGGAGGGCTTCAGGTATTTGGATAATTGGAGCGCATTCTGGGGAAGGTGGGACCTGTACAAGCAGGACGGGTTGCATCTGAACCAGAGGGGCACCAATATCCTGGGAGGGAGGTTTGCTAGTATTCTTCGGGAGGGTTTAAACTAATTTGGCAGGGGAATGGGAACCGGATTTGTAGTCCAGCAACTAAGGTAGCCGATATTCAGGACGCCAAAGCATGTAATGAGGCAGTGGGGAAGGGAACACTGACAAAGGAGAGTATTTGCAGGCACGGAGATGGGTTGAAGTGTGTATACTTCAACGCAAGAAGCATCAGGAATAAGGTGGGTGAACTTAAGGCATGGATCGGTACTTGGGACTACGATGTGGTGGCCATCACGGAAACTTGGATAGAAGAGGGGCAGAAATGGTTGTTGGAGGTCCCTGGTTATAGATGTTTCAATAAGATTAGGGAGGGTGGTAAAAGAGGTGGGGGGGTGGCATTATTAATTAGAGATAGTATAACAGCTGCAGAAAGGCAGTTCGAGGAGTATCACCCTATTGAGGTAGTATGGGTTGAAGTCAGAAATAGGAAAGGAGCAGTCACCTTGTTAGGAGTTTTCTATAGGCCCCCCAATAGTAGCAGAGATGTGGAGGAACAGATTGGGAAACAGATTTTGGAAAGGTGCAGAAGTCATAGGGTAGTAGTCATGGGCGACTTTACCTTCCCAAATATTGAGTGGAAACTCTTTAGATCAAATAGTTTGGATGGGGTGGTGTTTGTGCAGTGTGTCCAGGAAGCTTTTCTAACACAGTATGTAGATTGTCCGACCAGAGGAGGGGCAATATTGGATTTAGTACTGGGTAATGAACCAGGGCAAGTGATAGATTTGTTAGTGGGGGAGCATTTTGGAGATAGTGACCACAATTCTGTGACTTTCACTTTAGTAATGGAGAGGGATAGGTACGTGCAACAGGGCAAGGTTTACAATTGGGGGAAGGGTAAATACGATGTTGTCAGACAAGAATTGAAGTGCATAAGTTGGGAACATAGGCTGGCAGGGAAGGACACAAGTGAAATGTGGAACTTGTTCAAGGAACAGGTGCTACGTGTCCTTGATATGTATGTCCCTGTCAGGCAGGGAAGAGATGGTCGAGTGAGGGAACCATGGTTGACAAGAGAGGTTGAATGTCTTGTTAAGAGGAAAAAGGTGACTTATGTAAGGCTGAGGAAACAAGGTTCAGACAGGGCATTGGAGGGATACAAGATAGCCAGGAGGGAACTGAAGAAAGGGATTAGGAGAGCTAAGAGAGGGCATGAACAATCTTTGGCGGGTAGGATCAAGGAAAACCCCAAGGCCTTTTACACATATGTGAGAAATATGAGAATGACTAGAGCGAGGGTAGGTCCGATAAAGGACAGTAGCGGGAGATTGTGTATTGAGTCTGAAGAGATAGGAGAGGTCTTGAATGAGTATTTTTCTTCTGTATTTACAAATGAGAGGGGCGATATTGTTGGAGAGGACAGTGTGAAACAGATTGGTAAGCTCAAGGGAATACTTGTCAGGAAGGAAGATGTGTTGGGCATTTTGAAAAACTTGAGGATAGACAAGTCCCCCGGGCCTGACGGGATATATCCAAGGATTCTATGGGAAGTAAGAGATGAAATTGCAGAGCCGTTGGCAATTATCTTTTCGTCCTCACTGTCAACAGGGGTGGTACCAGGGGATTGGAGAGTGGCGAATGTCGTGCCCCTGTTCAAAAAAGGAACTAGGGATAACCCTGGGAATTACAGGCCAGTTAGTCTTACTTCGGTGGTAGGCAAAGTAATGGAAAGGGTACTGAAGGATAGGATTTCTGAGCATCTGGAAAGACACTGCTTGATTAGGGATAGTCAGCACGGATTTGTGAGGGGTAGGTCTTGCCTTACAAATCTTATTGAATTCTTTGAGGAGGTGACCAAGCATGTGGATGAAGGTAAAGCAGTGGATGTAGTGTACATGGATTTTAGTAAGGCATTTGATAAAGTTCCCCATGGTAGGCTTCTGCAGAAAGTAAGGAGGCATGGGATAGTGGGAAATTTGGCCAGTTGGATAACGAACTGGCTAACCGATAGAAGTCAGAGAGTGGTGGTGGATGGCAAATATTCAGCCTGGATCCCAGTTACCAGTGGCGTACCGCAGGGATCAGTTCTGGGTCCTCTGCTGTTTGTGATTTTCATTAATGACTTGGATGAGGGAGTTGAAGGGTGGGTCAGTAAATTTGCAGACGATATGAAGATTGGTGGAGTTGTGGATAGTAAGGAGGGCTGTTGTCGGCTGCAAAGAGACATAGATAGGATGCAGAGCTGGGCTGAGAAGTGGCAGATGGAGTTTAACCCTGAAAAGTGTGAGGTTGTCCATTTTGGAAGGACAAATATGAGTGCGGAATATAGGGTTAACGGTAGAGTTCTTGGCAATGTGGAGGAGCAGAGAGATCTTGGGGTCTATGTTCATACATCTTTGAAAGTTGCCACTCAAGTGGATAGAGCTGTGAAGAAGGCCTATGGTGTGCTTGCGTTCATTAACAGAGGGATTGAATTTAAGAGCCGTGAGGTGATGATGCAGCTGTACAAAACTTTGGTAAGGCCACATTTGGAGTACTGTGTACAGTTCTGGTCGCCTCATTTTAGGAAGGATGTGGAAGCTTTGGAAAAGGTGCAAAGAAGATTTACCAGGATGTTGCCTGGAATGGAGAGTAGGTCTTACGAGGAAAGGTTGAGGGTGCTAGGCCTTTTCTCATTAGAGCGGAGAAGGATGAGGGGCGACTTGATAGAGGTTTATAAGATGATCGGGGAATAGATAGAGTAGACAGTCAGAGACTTTTTCCCCGGGTGGAACACACCATTACAAGGGGACATAAATTTAAGGTGAAAGGTGGAAGATATAGGAGGGATATCAGAGGTAGGTTCTTTACCCAGAGAGTAGTGGGGGCATGGAATGCACTGCCTGTGGAAGTAGTTGAGTCGGAAACATTAGGGACCTTCAAGCAGCTATTGGATAGGTACATGGATGATGGTAAAATGATATAGTGTAGATTTATTTGTTCTTAAGGGCAGCACGGTAGCATTGTGGATAGCACAATTGCTTCACAGCTCCATGGTCCCAGGTTCGATTCCGGCTTGGGTCATTGTCTGTGCGGAGTCTGCACGTCCTCCCCGTGTCTGCGTGGGTTTCCTCCGGGTGCTCCGGTTTCCTCCCACAGTCCAAAGATGTGCGGGTTAGGTGAATTGGCCAATGATAAATTGCCCTTAATGTCCAAATTGCCCTTGGTGTTGGGTGGAGGTGTTGAGTTTGGGTATGGTGCTCTTTCCAAGAGCCGGTGCAGACTCAAAGGGCCGAATGGCCTCCTTCTGCACTGTAAATTCAATGATAATCTATGATTAATCTAGGACAAAGGTTCGGCACAACATCGTGGGCCGAAGGGCCTGTTCTGTGCTGTATTTTCTATGTTCTATGTTGGAGTATAGTGCTCAATTCTGGTCGCCACACTACAAGAAGGATGTGGAGGCTTTAGAGAGGGTGCAGAAGAGATTTACCAGGATGTTGCCTGATTTGGAGGGCATTAGCTACGAGGAGAGGTTGAATAAACTTGGTTTGTTCTCACTGGAACGAAAGAGGCTGAGGGGCGACCTGATAGAGGTCTACAAAATTATGAGGCGCATAGACAGAGTGGGTAGTCAGAGGCTTTTTCCCAGGGTAGAGGGGTCAATTACGAGGGGGCATAGGGTTAAGGTGCGAGGGGCAAGGTTTAGAGTAGATGTACGAGGCAGGTTCTTTACGCAGGGGGTAGTGGGTGCCTGGAACTCGCTGCCGGAGGAGGTGGTGGAGGCAGAGACGATAGCGACGTTTAAGGGGCATCTTGACAAATACATGAATAGGATGGGAATAGAGGAATACGGACCCAGGAAGTGTAGAAGATTTTAGTTTAGATGGGCAACCTGGTCGGCGCAGGCTTGGAGGGCCGAAGGGCCTAGAACATAACAGCGCAGTACAGACCCTTCGGCCCTCGATGTTGCGCCGACCTGTGAAACCACTCTAAAGCCCATCTACACTATTCCCTTATCGTCCATATGTCTATCCAATGACCATTTGAATGCCCTTAGTGTTGGCGAGTTCACTACTGTTGCAGGCAAGGCATTACACACCCTTACTACTCTCTGAGTAAAGAACCTACCTCTGACATCTGTCTTATATCTATGTCCCCTCATGCTGGACATCACCATCCGAGGAAGAAGGCTCTCACTGTCCACCCTATCCAATCCTTTTGTATGCCTCAATTAAGTCACCTCTTAAACTTCTTCTCTCTAACGAAAACAGCCTCAAGTCCCTCAGCCTTTCCGCATATCTTCCCTCCATACCAGGCAACGTTCTGGTAAATCTCCTCTGCACCCTTTCCAATGCTTCCACATCCTTCCTATAATGCGACAACCAGAATTGCACGCAATACTCCAAATGCGGCCGCACCAGAGTTTTGTACAGCTGCAACATGACCTCATGGCTCCGAAACTCAATCCCTCTACCAATAAAAGCTAACACACCGTACGCCTTCTTAACAACCCTTTCAACCTGGGTGGCAACTTTCAGGGATCTATGTACATGGACACCGAGATCTCTCTGCTCATCCACACTGCCAAGAATCTTACCATTAGCCCAGTACTCGGTCTTCCTGTTATTCCTTCCAAAATGAATCACCTCACACTTTTCTGCATTAAACTCCATTTGCCACCTCTCAGCCCAGCGCTGCAGCTTATCTATGTCCCTCTGTAACTTGTAACATCCGTCCGCACCGTCCACAACTCCACCCACTACTGTCCTTGACTGGCCCTACTCTTACCCTAGTCATTCTTTTATTCCTGACATATCTATAGAAAGCTTTAGGGTTATCCTTGATCCTACCTGCCAAAGACTTCTCATGTCCCCTCCTGGCTCTTCTTAGCTCTCTCTTTAGGTCCTTCCTAGCTAACTTGTAACTCTCGAGCACCCTAACTGAACCTTCATGTCTCATCTTTACATAAGCCTCCATCTTCCTCTTGACAAGTGTTTTGGCTGCTTTAGTAAACCACGGTTCCCTTGCTCGACCACTTCCTCCCTGCCTGACAGGTACATACTTATCAAGGACACACAGTAGCTGTTCCTTGAACAAACTCCACATTTCCATTGTGCCCATCCTCTGCAGTTTTCCTCTCCATCCGATGCATCCTAAGTCTTGCCTCATCGCATCATGATTGCCTTTCCCCCAGATATAACTCTTGCCCTGCGGTATATACCTATCCCTTTCCATCACTAAAGTAAACGTAATCGAATTGTGGTCACTATCACCAAAGTGCTCGCCTACCTCCAAATCTAACACCTGTCCTGGTTCATTACCCAGTACCAAATCCAATATGGCCTTGCCTCTCATTGGCCTATCTACATACTGTGTCAGGAAACCCTCCTGTACACATTGGACAAAAACGGACCCATCTAAAGTACTCGAACTATAGTGTTTCCAGTCAATATTTGGAAAGTTAAAGTCCCCCATAACAACTACCCTGTTGCTTTCACTCCTATCCAGAATCATCTTTGCAATCCTTTCCTCTACATCTCTGGAACTTTTCGGAGGCCTATAGAAAACCCCTAACAGCGTGACTTCTCCTTTCCTGTTTCTATCCTCAGCCCATACTACCTCAGTAGACGAGTCCTCATCAAAGGTCCTTTCTGCCACCGTAATACTGTCCTTGACTAACAATGCCAGCCCTCCCCCTCTTTTACCAGCTTCCCTGCGCTTAATGAAATATCTAAACCCGGCACCTGCAACAACCATTCCTGTCCCTGCTCTGTCCATGTCTCCGAAATGGCCACAACATCGAAGTCCCAGGTACCAACCCATGCCGCAAGTTCACCCACCTTATTCCGGATGCTCCTGGCATTGAAGAAGACACACTTTAAACCACCCTGCCGGTACACTCCTGCAACTTTGAAACCTTACTCATAACCTCACTACTCGCAACCTCCTGTATACTGGAGCTACAATTCAGGTTCCCAAGCCCCTGCTGAACTAGTTTAAACCCTCCCGAAGAGCATTAGCAAATTGCCCTGTTCCTGTGCTGTACTTTTCTTTGTTCTTTCTTTGTTCCAGGGAGTGGCGACAAGTGTGAGAAGTGTGGGCGGGGAGCAGCGAATCATGCACATATGTTCTGGGGTTGCAAGAAGTTGGAGTGATTTTGGGCGTGAGTGTTTGCAGCGCAAGCAAGGATAGTGAGGGAGGAGGTTGGGCCGGAACCTATGGTGGCGACATTTGGGACATCGGAGAAGCCGGAGCTGATGGAGGGGAGGATGGCCCTGTGACACTCCACTCGTTACATCCTGCCAGCCAGAAAAAGACCCAATGATGCCAATTCTGTTTCCTGTTAACTAGCCAATCTTCCATCCATGTCAATATATTACCCCCTACACCATGAGATTTCATTTTACACAATTAACCTTTGCTGTGGCACCTTGTCAAATGCACTCTGGAAATCTAAGTATAGTACATCCACCGGTTCCCCTTTATCCACAGCACACGTGACTCCTTCAGAGAACATAGAAAAGCAGAGATGACAGGAGGGAAAAGGGGTCAGTGAGATCTGGAATGCGGGAGAAGCAGATTAAATAGCAACATCATTTTTTGAAAAGGAGCTCAATTTATTGGAGTTCTTTGAAGTAACCGATGCTGTAGATAAAGGGGACTCAGTGGATGCACTGTACTTCGATTTACAGAACAAATTTGATAAGGTGCCATGTTGAAGATCATTGCGGAAAATGATAGTCCAAGGAGTATTGCCTTCCACAGAACAATGGCTAGCGAACTGGAAACAGATACTCAGCCTAAATGGGTCATTTTCTGGTTAGGAAAGGGGATTGGGTAAAAACTCTGACAGAGGAATTTGAAGAGCTCAGGAAAAGAGGAAGGGAGAACGGGATCAATTGGATAGCTCTTTCAAACAGCCAGCAGAGGCAAAATGGGCTGTATCGTTATGTTGGTTAATTGAAATTCAGAGCAATGTAAGGGGAAAGTTGACAACGTCGTTCGAAAGCGTGCTGCCACTGCAATCTCCCAGGCGCTTTCTCTCATCACAGTGGTTGGAACTGGACTTGTTTGGCTAATTTGCTGCGAGTTATTTCAATTCCGTTCTCCAAAGCTTTCGTACCAAAATCTGTCGACGGTGTTTGAGTAAATTAGGGGAGGGCTGTAACCGAAGGCTGAGATCGACAGGGATCGTTCCACTGAAGATGCTTTTTAGGATTGCCCAACGCACTGCTGCCATGATTCAGGAGAAGAATCACCAGGTTAATAAAGAGCTTGTGTTAATTACCCTTTTCAAATCGTTAGAAAAGTGTTAGAAATGGGGAAACTGTCCAGGGAGAGGTGTGCAGGCCATTTAGAAGCGAGAGGAGGAGGAATTTCTTCACTCAAGATGACAAATCTCTGGAATTCGCTACCCCAGAGGGCCCATGGAAGTTCAGACATTGAATATGTTCAAGACCAAAATTGATGGACTTGTGGATACTAACAACATCAGGGATACGGGGATAGTGGGGGAAAGTGATGTTGAGGTATATAATCAGCCACGCTCTAGTCGAATGATGGGGCAGGGTCAATGGGCCAAATGGGCTATTGCTGCTCCTGCATTCCTACATAGCCCTATCATCAGTCCTGATCCAATACTGAACGGTGAAGGGCCATTTGTCAAAGGTTATTAAACTTTGGCAGATTGAACCGCAGTTCAGAATTGTTACGGTGCAGAACGAGGTCATTTGGTCCATCATGTCTGCACTAGCTCTCCAAATGAGCATCATGGCTTCGTGCCGTTCGCCAGCCTTTTCCCCCCCGTACATTGTATTGTTCTGCCATCCAAACGCTGTGCCCAAACAGCAGCTGAGACTTATGGAGTCAACCCACTTATAATAAGGGCCAACTCTGTCAATAAAGATACTTGTGCGCGTGCAGTTAGCACGGGCCTTCCATTCTCTGGAATTCCCTTACTTGAACCCCTCCGACTTTCCATCCTTGCCTCCGAGAGCTTTTCAAAGACAGTTTGGCGTCCGTCCAATTTTAATGTATGTGCATTGGAATGGTTTTCAGCATTGTAAAAATTTGCAAGGATACATGATCAGAGTGGGGGTGGGCAGGGAGGGGGAGTTGCTGTGTGACTAATCTGATAGCTCAACTAAAGAAGCAGCATGGATTTGATTAGCCAAATGGCCGCTTGGGCCACGAGGTCAGATTGACAGTCTAAATTCAACACGGTGTGGCCCTTGTATTGTTCCATTCTGACTATCATTAAAAGGGATTGGGGTCATTACTGGTCCTTTAAAGTTGATTCAGAGGCAACTAAAATAGTCAGGCCAATCCCCAGCTCCCCTAACCCAGGGAGTTGCAGTCAGTGGTGTTCGTAGACTGATCATCCATGACCATAGTGAATGGCGGAGCAGACTCGAAGGGCCACAAGGCCTCCACCTAGAATCCTTAACAGTGCAGAAGGAGGCCATTCGGTCCATCGAGTCTGCACCGATGCTCCGAAAGGGCACCTTATCCCTATTATCCCACTGAACCGTTGGACACTAAGGGGCAATTTAGCATGGCCAATCCTCCTAACTTGCACATCCTGCTCCTATTTTCTATGTCTCAGGCCAGAAAATAAACCTAACCTTCTGATAAAGGTTTCACACCCACAAGCTGGTATTAATGGAGAGCAAAACATCAATCAAAAAATGGACAGGACAGCAAACTATTTGAGAAATTGCTCTGAAGGTAGAGGGGTTCACTGCGTGGGTTCCAGAGAGAAGACCCTGAAGGCTATAATATTACATGGGACGGGGGGGGGGGAGGTTAATCAATGTCATTGATGATGAGCAATGAATCAGGAAGCACAGTATCGGACCCAGGATCCAAAATTTGCTAATGATACGAAATTTGGAACGGGTTGTGAACAGTAAAGAGGGCAGCGTAGAACTTCAAGCAGAGAGGGCTAAGTTGGTGGAGGGGGTGGGCAAGTGACAGATGAAATTTAAGGCAGTACAGTGATTCCTTCCAGTAGGAGAAACACCGAGGGTGCAGGAGCAGAGGGACCTGGATGTGTGTGTCCAGAGATCATTGAAGGTGGCAGGACAGGTGGAGAGAGCAGTTCCTAAAGCAGATCGTATTCTGGGCTTTATTAACAGGGAAATAGAGTACAAGAGCAAGGAGGTTATGCTGAACTTATACAAGACACCAGTTAGACCTCAGCTGGAGTCGTGTATACAGTTCTGGGTGTCACACTATAGGAAGGATGTGAACACATTGGCGAGAGCGCAGAAGAGTTTTATGAGAATGGCTCCAGGGATGAGGAACTTCTGTTATGAGGATAGATCGGAGAGTTTGGGACTGTTCTCCTTGGAGGGAAGAAGGCCAAGAGGAGATTTGACAGACATTCAAAACCAGGAGGGGGCTGGACAGGTGGAAACTTTCCCGCTGGTAAAAGGGTCGCGGACAGGGGGCTGGTGGGGGTCTGGGATGTTCTGCCGGGAGGTGCAGCTGGAGTGGGAGGAATGTCTGAATGTTCCAGCCAGAGGGGCTGGCAGCCAGTTCAGGGAGGATGGGCAGAACGGGCTCTGTCCGCTCTGTGAGTTCCGATTCAACCCAGGGCCGGATCCTCCCCTCCTCCCGGGACCCCCCGCTCCCGGATCCTCACCGCGTCCTCCCAGTTCTGCCGGTTGTACGTGTTCGCTCCCAGCGAGGTCGCCATCTTCCGCTATCCCGCCCTGCCCCGCGCCGGCGCTCCTCCGCTATCCCGCCCTGCCCCGCGCCGGCGCTCCTCCGCTATCCCGCCCTGCCCCGGCGCTCCTCCGCTATCCCGCCCTGCCCCGCGCCGGCGCACCTCCGCTATCCCGTCCTGCCCCGCGACGACGCTCCTCCGCTATCCCGCCCTGCCCCGCGCCGACGCTCCTCCGCTATCCCGCCCAGCCCCGCGCCGGCGTTCCTCCGGGATCCCGCCCTGCCGCGCGCCAATGCGATCCCAGTGTGCACCCTCACCGGAAGCCGGTTTTGCGGGGCGGATGTGGACTCTGTGGGAACAACCGCACAGCAGAGGCCGGAGGGAAACCGCAGGCTGGATTTCTTGTTCCGTAGCTGGAAGCCCCAGTTCGGGTTAATCTACATCGGGGTGAGGGGAGTTTACAACTTGTTAAAAAAAAGTTAATATAAATTTCTCCCTTGTGGTGGTATGTATTAGGGGTATTACGGTACCCAGTGATGCCGAGAGGTTATTGGTGGACAGACACTGGGTCCTGATTGGATCTGCCGCCTGCTGGCTCCACCCAGTAAGGCGGAGTATAAGAACCCGGGTTCTCCCAGCAGCCTCATTCTGTAACCGAGCTGCTGGGGAACAAGTCTGTGTAATAAAGCCATCGATTGACTTCATCTCTTCTCGCCTCGTGAGTGATTGATTGTGCTACAATTTATTACGCACACTTTAAAAAACTATGGAGCTCCGGATCACTCCGGAGTGTCTGTGAATCAGCCCCCACACGGCAAACTCAATGGCCACTTTCAAACACTGGCTAGCGTGTTTTGAGGGATACCTCCGAACGGCCCCCGACAGACCTAAGAAAGACCAGAAAATGCAGGTCTGCATTCCAGGGTGAGTCCGGAAATCTACACGCTCACAGAAGACGCGGAGGATTTCCCGACGGCTCTCACCATGCTGAGAGGGATCTACATTCGGACCGTCAATAAGGTCTACGCACGCCACCAACCCGCGATGAGACGGCAAATCCCCGGGGAATCGCTGGACGAGTTCTACAGCGCGCTGCTAATACTGGGAAGGAGCTGCAACTGCCCACCGGTGACGGCTAACGAACATACGGAACTCCACATCTGGGATGCTTTCGTAGCAGGTATGACCTCATCCCAAATTCGCCAGCAACTGCTGGAAAGAGACTCACTGGGACTCACGGATGCACGGGCCCTTGCGGCCTCCCTTGATGTAGCATCGCAGAATGCCCACGCTTAAGCCCCCGACCGCACGGCAGCCCCTTGGGCTCCGTGGACCCCCGCCGCGACCGACTCCCCGGCACCCCCCATCCGCCCGCAAGCCTGCGCGGCCAGAGCACCAGACCACCCGGAGGGACCCCGCTGCTACTTTTGAGGGCAATCGAAACACCCCTGGCAGCGCTGCCCAGCCTGCTCGGCCATCTGTAAGAGTTGTGGCAAGAAGGGGCACTATTCAGCGGTGTGCCAGTCCCGGGGCGTCGCCACAATCTCCGGGGGAGAACTCGGAACACAGACTCAAACACCCCAATGATCCATGTGCGGCCAACGGGCGCCGCCATTTTGGGTTCCGGACTCCATGCAGGGGGGGATGGGCGCTGCCATCTTGTGCCCCGCCGGCCACGTGCGATACGTGGACGCCGCCATCTTGGCTGACAGCCAAGGACCCCAGCATGGACGGCTCCACGGGGCCTGAAGAAAACTCCTCGATGCAGCAACCGCGACTGGCTTCGGTGACCCTGGACCAGTCGCGGCCCCGGCCGCTCCAAACGGCAACAACGACGGTGCTGGTTAACGGGTACGAAACGCCATGTCTGATCGACTCTGGGAGCACGGAAAGTTTTATCCATCCGGATACGGTAAGACGCTGTTTTCTTTTAATCCACCCGAGTACCCAAAAGGTTTTTCTGGCAGCAGGATCCCATTCCGTAGAAATCAAAGGGTTCTGTATCGCGAACCTCACGGTGCAGGAGAGGGAGTATAAGAATTACCGACTTTATGTCCTCCCCCACCTCTGCGCTCCCACACTCTTGGGGTTAGATTTTCAGTGTGACCTCCAGAGTTTAACGTTCCAATTCGGCGGCCCTATACCCCCACTTACTATCTGCGGCCTTGCGACCCTCAAAGTTGAACCGCTTTCCCTGTTTGCGAACCTCACCCCCGATTGCAAACCCGTCGCCACGAGGAGCAGATGGTACAGCGCCCAGGACCGAACATTTATCCGGTCAGAAGTCCAGCGGCTGCTGAGGGAAGGCATAATCCAGGCCAGCAATAATCCCTGGAGAGCTCAGGTGGTAGTTTTAAAGACCGGGGAGAAGCAGAGGATGGCAATAGACTATAGTCAAGCCATCAATTGGTACACACAGCTGGATGCGTATCCTCTCCCCCGCATATCCGACATGGTCAATCGGATTGCACAGTACAAGGTCTTTTCCACCGTGGACCTTAAGTCTGCATATCACCAGCTCCCCATCCGCCCGAGTGACTGCAAGTACACTGCCTTCGAAGCAGACGGGCGGCTCTACCACTTTTTAACGGTTCCATTCGGCGTCACTAACGGAGTCTCGGTCTTCCAACAGGAGATGGACCGAATGATTGACCAGCACTGTTTACGGGCCACGTTCCCGTATCTTGACAATGTCACCATCTGCAGCCATGACCAGCAGGACCACGACGCCAACCTCCCCAAATTCCTCCAGACCACTGACGCCCTGAACCTCACCTACAACAGGGAAAAATGCATGTTTAGCACCGACCGTCTAGCCATCCTTGGCTACGTAGTGCGTAATGGAGTGATAGGCCCCGACCCTGAACGCATGCGCCCCCTTATGGAGTTCCCCCTCCCTCACTGTTCCAAAGCCCTGAAACACTGCTTGGGCCTTTACTCTTATTACGCCCAGTGGGTCCCCAACTACGCGGACAAGGCCCGCCCGCTAATTCAGTCCACTACCTTCCCCCTGTCGACAGAGGCCCGCCAGGCCTTCTGATGCGCAATCAATTACACTCAAGACAAAGTGATTCATAACTGAAGGCTTTAATCTACTAGAACTCTTCCCCAGCAGCTTCGATACAGAAAGTGAAGGCTGCTGGGACGGCACCGTTTCTTATACCCCGCCTCTCAGGGCGGAGCTATGTACAACAGCCAATGGTAGACTCCTGGGTCTGACCAATGGTGATCAGCCTCTTGGGTGCCGCAATACCTGGTACTACCACACCTTCAGCCGCATCAAAGCGGATATCGCAAAGGCCACGATGCACGCAATCGACGAGTTCCCCCCCCCTTCCAAGTCGAGAGCGACGCATCCGACGTAGCTCTGGCGGCCACTCTCAACCAAGCGGGCAGACCTGTGGCCTTTTTCTCCCGAACCCTCCACGCCTCAGAGATCCGCCACTCCAGTGGAAAAGGAAGCCCAGGCCATAGTAGAAGCTGTGCGACATTGGAGGCATTACCTGGCCAGTAGGAGATTCACTCTCCTCACTGACCAACGGTCGGTAGCCTTCATGTTCGATAATGCGCAGCGGGGCAAGATCAAGAACGACAAGATCTTGCGGTGGAGGATCGAACTCTCCACATATAACTATGAGATCTTGTATCGTCCCGGAAAGCTGAACGCGCCTCCTGACGCCCTGTCCCGCGGCACATGTGCCAACGCACAAGTGGACCGTCTCCGAACCCTCCACGAGGACCTCTGCCACCCGAGGTCACTCGGTTCTACCACTTTCTGAAGACCCGCAATCTCCCCTACTCCGTCGAGGAGGTCCGAACAGCCACCAGGAACTGCCAAATCTGCGCAGAGTGCAAGCCGCACTTTTTCAGGCCAGATAGAGCGCACCTGATAAAGGCTTCCCGTCCCTTTGAGCACCTCAGTCTGGACTTCAAAGGCCCCCTCCACCAATCGCAACACGTACTTCCTAAACGTGGTTGACGAATACTCGTTTTCCTTTCGCCATCCCCTGTCCCGACATGACCGCGGCCACAGTCATTAAAGCCCTCTGCACCATCTTTACACTGTTCGGTTTCCCCACCTACATCCATAGCGACAGGGAGTCCTCCTTCATGAGCGACGAACTGCGTCAATTCCTGCTCAGCAAGGGCATCGCCTCGAGCAAGACGACCAGTTACAACCCCCGGGGGAACAGTCGGGTAGAGAGGGAGAACGGAACAGTCTGGAAGACCGTCCTACTGGCCCTACTGTCCAGAAGTCTCCCAGTTTTCCGTTGGCAGGAAGTCTGCCCGGATGCCCTCCACTCCATCCGGTCACTGCTGTGTACCACAACTAATCAAACGCCTCACGAGCGCCTCCTTGTCTTCCCTAGGAGGTCCTCCTTTGGAACGTCACTTCTGACCTGGCTGGCAGCCCTGGAACCCATCTTGCTCCGAAAGCATGTGCGGGCGCACAAATCGGACCCGTTGGTCGAGAGGGTTCATCTCCTCCACGCAAACCCTCAATACGCCTACGTGGCATACCCCGACGGCCGACAGGACTCGGTCTCCCTGCGGGACCTGGCTCCCCCCCCCAACACCAATCACCCCCTCCCGCCGGCGCGCCCCACAGCCGCTCCCTTCCCGGGTGGATCAGTCCTCCCGTGAAACAGGAACAAAACATCGCGACGCTCCCAGAGACGACAGTGCCCGAGCCAGCGCCTGCACCACCACCGGGGCTGAGACGATCAGCAAGGACGACCAGGGCACCCATTTGACTCATCGAATCTGCGTGACAAAGCAAGATCTGTAAATAATTCAGTGGCCCAGTAAAAGCGGCATTGTAAATAGTTAACAGTTGATATCGATGCATAGCCACTGTGTTAATGGAATCCCAGTACCGACCTTGTAAACCCCTACCACCATGCGACCCACCACCCCGCCGGGTTCTTTTTTAACAAGGGGTGAATGTGGTGGTATGTATGAGGGGTATTACGGTACCCAGTGATGCCGAGAGCCTATTGTTGGACAGACACTGGGTCCTGATTGGATCTGCCGCCTACTGGCTCCACCCAGTAAGGTGGAGTATAAGGACCCGGGTTCTCCCAGCAGCCGCATTCTGTAACCGAGCTGCTGGGGAACAAGTCTGCGTAATAAAGCCATCGATTGACTTAATCTCTTCTCGCCTCATGAGTGATTGATTGTGCTACATCCCCCAATGTTGAACCTCACAGGTTGGGGACTTGGAGATAGCCTCTTATCTCTGATGAATTGACAATTCAAAGGCCATTCGGGCCCCTCCTGCCTATTCTAGCTCTGCCAGAATTAGTTTCCAGTCTCGGCCCTGCAGACTTCCCATTTTCCAACATTTCACCAATTCCCTTTGAAAAGTTCCTAATGAGTCTCCGCCCTCCCAGGTTGAGCATCCAGATCACAATTACTCCGCATTTCGGCTATTTTAAAACCTTTCTGCAATTTCACAAATCACCAGGTTGCTGATAATTTGCTCGTGATGGGGGTCGAAACCCCCTTGTCGTAGCGAGGAACGTTTCCCTTACCCACTCTTTATTTCTTTTCAGAATCAAAAAAAAAAACACATCACCCCCCCCCCCCCCCCCCAACGTTCTTATGTTCCAGAGAAAACAAGCCTGGTTAACACAAAACCTACTTCACTGGCCACGCACCAGTGTCCATTCCTTCCAAGTGCAGCACAGTAGCGAGCACTTAGCAAAGTCTGCACGTTCTCCCCGTGTCTGCGTGGGTTTCCTCCGGGTGCTCCGGTTTCCTCCCACAAGTCCCGAAAGACGTGCTTGTTAGGTGAATTGGACATTCTGAATTCTCCCTCAGTGTACCCGAACAGGCGCCGGAATGTGGTGACTAGGGGCTTTTCACAGTAACTTCATTGCAGTGTTAATGTAAGCCTACTTGTGACAATAAAGATTATTATTATTCTGGTTGGAGCTATGATGTTGTATGAACTAGCAGTATGCCTGACCTTCTTTTGCTCAATATACTGCCATCATGTGCCGGGCAGCATGGGGGGCACAGTGGTTAGCACTGCTGCCTCACAGCCCCAGGGACCCGGGTTCAATTCCGGCCTCGGGTGACTATGTGCAGTTTGCATGTTCTCCCCGTGTGTGCGTGGGTTTCCTCCGGGTGCTCCAGTTTCCTCCCACAGTCCAAAGCTGTGCAGGTTGGGTGGATTGGCCGTGATCAATTGCCCCTTAGTGTCCAGGGATGTGTCCGTTCGTTTAAGGGGTTGGGCAGGATGCTCTTTCAAAGGGTCGGTGCAGACTCACTGGGCCGAATAGCCTCCTTCTGTACTCTAGTGATTCTATGATTCAGTCACTGGTTTATATTTGACGGTCGCCTCTGCCACTTCCTTAGGGTCCCTTTCGGTGTCACAAATGGGGTCTCAGTCTTCCAAAGAGAGATGGACCGAATGGTCGACCAGTACGGTTTGCGGGCCACCTTTCCGTACTTAGATAATGTCACCATCTGCGGCCACGGCCAGCAGGACCACGATGCCAACCTCAATGAATTCCTCCGCACTGCCACTCTTCTCAACCTGACCTACAACAAAGAGAAGTGTGTGTTCAGCACGACCCGGTTAGCCATTCTCGGCTATGTAGTCCAAAATGGACTTCTCGGGCCCGACCCTGACCGCATGCGCCCCCTCATGGAACTTCCCCTCCCCCACTGCCCCAAGGCCCTCAATCGATGCCTGGGGTTCTTTTCCTACTATGCTCAGTGGGTCCCAAACTATGCGGACAAGGCCCGCCCACTCATTCAGTCCACCCAATTCCCCCTCGCGGCCGAGGCACAAGATGCTTTTGCCCGCATCAGAGCAGACATCGCCAAGGCCGGGATGCGCGCAGTGGACAAGTCACTGCCTTTCCAAGTAGAAAGCGACGCTTCAGACATCGCCCTTGCCGCCACTAAACCAGGCAGGCAGACCCGTGGCATTCTTTTCCCGCACCCTTCATGCCTCTGAAATTCGACACTCATCCGTCGAGAAGGAGGCTCAAGCTATCGTTGAAGCTGTGCGGCATTGGAGGCATTACCTGGCCGGTAAGAGATTCACTCTCCTCACTGACCAACGGTCGGTAGCCTTCATGTTCAATAACACACAGCAGGGCAAGATCAAAAATGATAAAATCTTGCGGTGGAGAATCGAGCTCTCCACCTATAATTACGAGATCTTGTATCGCCCCGGTAAACTCAACGAGCCCCCAGACGCCCTCTCCCGAGGTACATGTGCCAGCGCACAAGTGGACCAACTCCGGGCCCTACACGACAGCCTTTGTCTCCCGGGGAGTCACTCGATTGTACCATCTGGTCAAAGCTCACAATCTGCCCTACTCCGTCGAGGAAGTAAGGACAGTCATCAGGGACTGCCAGGTCTGTGCGGAGTGCAAGCCGCACTTCTACCGGCCAGACCGTGCGCGCCTGGTGAAGGCTTCCCGCCCCTTTGAACACCTCAGCGTGGATTTCAAAGGGCCCCTCCCCTCCACCGACCGTAGCATGTACATCCTCAGTGTGGTCGATGAGCACTCCAGATTCCCCTTTGCCAGCTCATGCCCCGATATTACGTCTGCCACCGTCATCAAGGCCCTCAGCACCATCTTCGCTCTGTTCGGTTTCCCCGCCTACATCCACAGTGACAGGGGATCCTCATTCATGAGCGATGAGCTGCGTCAGTTCCTGTTCAGCAGGGGTATCGCCTCCAGCAGGACGACCAGCTACAACCCCCGGGGAAACGGGCAAGTAGAACGGGAGAATGGGACAGTTTGGAGGGCCATCCAGCTGGCCCTACGGTCCAGGAACCTCCCAGCCTCTTGCTGGCAGGAGGTCCTCCCTGACGCTCTACACTCCATCCGGTCACTATTGTGCACCGCCACTAATAACACACCCCATGAAGGTGTTTTTACCTTCCCCAGGAGGTCCACATCCGGGGTGTCACTCCCGACTTGGCTCACTGCTCCAGGACCGTTCCTTCTCCGTAGGCACGTCCGACTCCACAAGGCGGACCCCTTGGTGGACAGGGGTCACCTGCCCCACGCCAACCCTCAATATGCCTACGTTGAGTTCCCCGACGGCCGCCAAGATACTGTCTCACTCAGGGACCTGGCACCGTCAGGTTCCACCCCAACACCTCCCCTCCACCAATGCGCCCCCCCCCCCCCACCTCCCACCGCGCCACCAATATTGACCCCACCAGACCACCCCCCCCCTCCCCTTTTCCGCACAAGAGGACTTCGGCACGCTCCCGGAGTTCCCCGATGACTGGCCAGCATCAGCACCGCCACCACTGCCATCGGTGCCACCTCCACCACCGCCAGCACCGACTTCACCGCCACCGTTACGCCGATCCCAACGAAGCACCAAAGTACCGGACCGGCTGAACCTTTGACGGACTCCGGACCGTCAACGTGGACTTTTCTTTCCCTACCACTGTACATAATTTCACTAATTGTATATAGTTTCACGTCATCCCCGCCGGACTCATTTTTAACAGGGGGTGAATGTGGTGATCCACTGTAATAGGAGATGGAAGGTAGGACCTGCACTACAGGTTCGCCGGTAGCTCCTGCCGGCTGGCTCCGCCCACGGAGAACTGTATAAATATGCATGACCTCCAGTGCCCTGCCATTTCGCCAGCTGCAGCAGGAGGCCTCGCATCTGACTGTAATAAAGCCACAGTTGTACCCAACTTTAGTCTTTGTGCAATTGATCGTGCATCATGCAGTCTGTTGAGTTCTGCTTTCAACTTCTCCCGGAGTGGAGCTGGAACCCTCCTGGGCAGCTGAATGATGGATTTGGTGTCTGTCTGCAGCATGGTTTTGTATTGGCAGGGTAGGGTGCCCATGCCTTTAAATACGTCGGGGTATTCTTGCAGCATGCTGTGGATTTTAGCTTCCAGGCTTGATGGATCCTGGGTGTGCATGTAAATGCGTTGCACCAGCCGCAGGTCTTTGCAGGCCTGAGCGCCTAACAGTGATGATTTATTGTCTACAATCCCGAATCGTAGCTGCTTGCGTATCGTCTTGTTGTCCACCCGGAGATGGCACGATTCCTTTGAGGCGATCTGATTGCCATTGTGGTCCTTCAGCCGACATGCAGCGGGTATTATTTCATGGTCTCCTGGAATCGAATGGAGATCCTTACTAGTGAGGAGGTTAGCTGAGGCCCCAGTGTCAAGCTTGAAGAATAATGGAAAGTCATTGGCTTGCAAATTCGCAGTCCACTCACTGCTGGAATCAATGCTGTTGACCGGGTGAGGCGTGGCGATTGTTGTGCCAGGTTCCTCAATTGTCTCGATCGTGTCCACAACAAGCGAGTTGTCGCAAGCGAGGTTGTCCTCGTCCGAGGAATACTCATCATTGGTTTTTTTGTGCTCTGTTGAATCTATGCTTTTTACGTTGAAGTTCATGTGTTTCTGTCTTGTTGTCTCCATTAGCAGTGCAGCTCTGCACTGTGAGGCAAAGTGGTTGTATTTGCCACACTTTAAACATTGTTTTCCAGAAGCTGGACATTGCCCTTTTAAGTGGGCGTGTCCGCAGCGGGGACACGTCATGACGCCGTCCCTCCACGCTCGCGCATGCGCAGTAGGCCTATCTTCCGTGTCAAATCTTCGGGAGAACTGCGCATGCGTGTGGCCTGCATCCAGGTTCGTGCACGCGGGATTGCCGCTAGAGGAGCGCCTTCTGGACGCCTGGGCCACCATTTTGACGGGCTCGACCTCGTGGTGAAGGCCTTGGTCCCGGTAAGTAAACTCCTCATATTCTTCTTTTCCTTTTTCATAAGTAGAGCATCTTTGCATGGCTGTTTCTAGGGTTAGGTCTTTTCGTTTTAATAAGGATTTTCTAAGTCCCTCGTCAGATATACCCTTGACTATCTGGGCTCTGATGAGGGAGTCACGGAGGTTTTCAAAGTTGCAGGGTTGAGCATCAGTTACAAAACTGCTGAAAGCTTCTCCCGGTTTTTGCAAGCGCCTGGTGAACTTGAAACTTTCAAATATCTCATTGACTTCAGATTGACAGCGGGTTTCAAATTTTTTGATGATTATTTCCAGCTTGCCCTTGTCCTTCCCTGCCAGGTAGGTAAAGGAATTATATATTTCTAGTGCCTGCGGCCCAGCCAGGGATAAGAGCAAGGCTATCTTCCTGGCATCAGACGCTGAGATTAGATCCTTAGCTTCTAGATATATTTTGAACTGTTGTATGCAAAGTTTCCAATTGGAATGCATATTACCAGTGGTCTGGAGCAGGCGCGGAGCTTGGATTGGGTCCATCGTGACGATTGGTATCTGAAGGGTCCAAATGCTGCGAGGCCTTCCGTGGTCGAATGTCTGGTTTAAGTCCTCTTCTCTTGCTGGTGTCCAGCTGGCTTGCTGAAATCACACCTGGTACCATGTTATTCTCTAAGTCTGAATGAAGATTGAAGGCTTACAGTTAACACAAGCTCTTTATTCAAAGGGTTCGTTCTGCTCCAGAGCTCAACTAGATGTAAAATAGTCAAGAGGTATCACCAGTGAAACTAAGGTAAACTGCCGATGCTGAGCTATCCCCGTGTGCTGCTGCTCACTAGCTCTGCAATACTAAAAGAGGCGGATCCTACCTTGGGCTCGACCCTTTATACCCGTCTCTGATGCTGCCCTCTAGTGATGCTGTGACTGTTACATCTGTGCTGCAGTCCCTGGTGTATGGGCAGATGTATGTATAGATGTACAGATCACTACACTCCCTGACAGCATGGTGGATGTACCTGCACCACACGGACTGCAACGGTTCAAGAAGGTGGCTCACCATCACCTTATCAACGGGCAATTCGGGATGGGGAACGAATGCAGTTCTAGCCAGCGACACCCACATTCCTAAACAATTTAAAACTGTGCATTGTATTGTTGGATTGGATTTTGGATTTTGTTTATTATCATGTGTACCGAGGTACAGTGAAAAGTATTTTTCTGCGAGCAGCTCAACAGATCATTAAGTTCATGAAAATAAAAAACGTAATAGGGCAACACAAGGATATCTCTGTATCGCTGGAGCTCCTTTGTTAACAGCAGTGTGGGAGTACCTACACCACACAGACTGTCATGTGAGAGTACCTTTAAGAAATGGGTGTTTATAAAAATAGCTGTAGTGGATGTACCTTTAAGAAATGGGTGTTTATAAAAATAGCTGCAGTGGACGTACCTTTAAGAAATGGGTGTTTATCAGTGATGTCAGAGTGTGGGTGGAGCTTGGCTGTCTGTCTGCTTTTACTTTCACTTTAGGCTGTTTGCTACAGGGTATGTTTGGTTTTGTTTTAGTTTTGCAGAAGCTGCAATCACAGCAAGATGTGAATGTCATGATATGCAGACATGCACATAATGAGACACAAACAGGTAGCTAATGAATACAGAGAACAGGGCATAACCAATCAGCAGGCAGAACACTTGGGGGTGGTTTCCCACTATAAAAGGCACTAGGCACTCACATGCCACCTCTTTCCACTGGTGACATCTACAGTGTGAGTCAGGGTGTACATATCATATAGCTCCTACAGCACGTGGCTAAGAGCTAGTCTGCTTCAGTCAGACAGATTAATCACACTAGGTTAGCAGAGAGTCGAACTCACAGAGGATTAAGCTAACTGTGCGACAGGTTCAATAAATCATATTGAACTAACTTCAAGGTGTGGAGTATCTCTCAGGTAAAGCTGCATCCAGTTGCAGCCCGTGTTATCTTACTGTGCTTAACACAAGAGTGTATGAATCTCTGCAGGCTGGGGAATGTTCATTTGGTGATGTCAAAGAGGTAACTGCTCTCAGTAGAGAAGTTAAACCTGATGTATTTCTGTAAAAAGGGTTCTTTTTGTGTCTTATGGATGTTGCAAGGAAAGATTAAGAGTTACTTATAGAGTACTGTATTCTTTAGGGGATTTATTGGTGTTGATAGTTGTTAAGATGTTTACTGTGGGTTTATAACCGGTTAACCGGTTTCATAAATAAACATTGTTTTAATTTAAAAGTACTGTGGATTTCTGTTGCATCACACCTGCAGAGTAAGCCCATGTATTCCCCATAACCACAATCTAGTAAAAGTTGTGGGTCAGGTGAACTCCATGATACACTTTTGGGGTTCTCTAAACCCTGGCCCATAACAAGACCCATGTGTGTGTTGGTGTAAAAATAAACCAACCCCTTTTTGTTTTATCTTATTTTGAGTTTGCTGTGCGAGTTATTAATTCAGGATTGGAAAATTCCAAATTTAAGGGTTTAGAAAATAGGCCATCATTTCTGAGAGCGGGAAATCAGAAAAACACCTTTCCGTTTATAGACAGATAGTGAGGAGACAAATAAAGTCAGGGTTATACAGCACAGAAAAGGCCCTTCGGCCGTCGCATCTGCACCGGTCCAAAAACAACCATCTCACCATTCTAATCCCATTTCCCAGCATTTGGCCCATCCCTTGTCTGCCCTGGCATCGCAAGTGCATACGGAATACATCTTAAATGTTAGGAGGGTCTCTGCCTCCACCAGCCTTTCAGGCAGCGGGTTCCAGACTCCCATCACGCTCTGGGTGAAAAGGTTTGTCCTCACAGCCCCTCTAAACCTCCTGCCCCTCACCTTAAATCTCTGCCCCCTGGTCATTGATCCCTCCGCCAAGGGGACAGTTTCTTCCTGTTTACTCCATCTGTGCCCCTCATAATTTTATACATCTCAATCATGTCCCCCCTCAGCCTCCTCTGCGCCAAGGAAATCCATTCCAGTCTACCCAGTCTCTCTTCATAACGAACACTCTCCAGCCCTGGCAACATCCTGGTCAATCTCCTCTGTATCCTTTCCAGAGCTATCACATCCCTCCTGTAAACGTGGATTCCAGAACTGCACACAATACTCTAGCCGTGGCCTAACTAATGTTTTATACAGTTCCAGCATAACCCCCCTGCTCTTAAAATCTCTGTCTCGGCTAATAAAGGCAAGTATGCCATATGCTTTCTTAACCACTGTATCCACCTGCTCTCCAATCTAAAGAGACCGACATACATGCACACCAAGGTCCCTCTGACCCTCGGTGCTTCCCAGGGTCCTGCCGTTTATCATGTATTCCCTCGCCTTGTTTGTCCTGCCCAAGGTCATCACCTCCCACTTATCCAGCTTGAATTCCAGAAATAAGAGCTATTGAAATTTACCTGCAACAAGGCTAAAGGTGGATTCCTGGATCGAGCAGAGTGAGCGGATACCTGGCACCAGGGCTGCCTCCCAGAGCTTTGACCTAAAGGAGAGGAGAAATCGCCCGGAGTTTCTAACAGTTGCGCAGGGAATCCTCTTTCCCACTTTGGGAACCCATTTCCCGTTGGGAGTTTGGAACTACCACTGGGGAGCAGAGTCGAAAGAGGGAATAAATATTTGCATTCACTGCATTATTTATTTGTTGTATTGGCCAATTACCACATTGGAAGTCCTCCAAAATGTGGCATTTCGATGCTATCCCAGCACCAACGTGCTTCATTGGGCACCCTGTTCACACAAGGTGTTCATGGCAACCGACATCGAAACAAACCTGTTGGACTTTAACCTGGTGTTGTAAGACTTCTTACTGTGCCCACCCCAGTCCAACGGCGGCATCTCCACATCATTACGATAAACCAGGAATAGAATCATAGACTCCCTACAGTGCAGGGATTCTGTACCGACGCTCCGAAAGAGCTCCCTACTTAGGCCCATGCCGCTGCTTTATCCCCGTGACCCCACCTAACCATTTGGACACTAAGGGCCACACTATCCGGCCTCTCGAATCAGCTCCACCATTCAATAAGGTCAAGGTTGGACTTTTGGATCAAGTCCCGGTTGGAATCCTCTTCCATAGGGAGCAGGGGAGAGTGGGGGTCATGGAATATCTTCACGGCAGAGTTAGATAGGTTTTTGAGACAAGAGTTACGGGGGGGCAGGGGATACGGGGGTGGCAGAGGTTACGGGGGGGCAGGGGTTATGGGGGGGGCAGGGGTTACGGGGGGGGCAGGGGTTACGGGGGGGGCAGGGGTTACGGGGGGGGCAGGGGTTACGGGGGGGGCAGGGGTTACGGGGGGGCAGGGGTCACGGGGGGCAGGGGTCACGGGGGGCAGGGGCCACGGGGGGCAGGGGTCACGGGGGGCAGGGGTCACGGGGGGCAGGGGTCACGGGGGGCAGGGGTCACAGGGGGCAGGGGTCACGGGGGGCAGGGGTCACGGGGGGCAGGGGTCACGGGGCTGCAGGGGTCACGGGGGGCAGGGGTCACGGGGGGCAGGGGTCACGGGTCACGGGGGCAGGGGTCACGGGGGGCAGGGGTGACGGGGGGCAGGGGTCACGGGGGGCAGGGGTCACGGGGGTGCAAGGGTTACGGGGGGGGAAGACTATGGAGCTGAGACCATAATCAGATCAGCCACAATCTTATCGAATGGTAGAGCAGGCTTGAAGGGCCGAATGGCCTACTCCGGTCCTACATTTCCACTCTTCCCCCACAGTAATTGGTCTTGAATATACCCCGTAAACTGAGAGGCGGCAGCTCTCACAATGGAGAATTCCAAAGATTCGCACCCTCCAGGAATTTTTTATTTTGATGCACCTTCAATAATCAGAAAGGGCAGCAGGTGGCGACAGGACACCATCTCGGAGAACAGAAACATTCCAGTTACCTTCTGGGCAATTGTACACACCCTGCAGTGAGGTTTCATTGTTAACATAATAAAGATCCTGCACAGGAGCATCGTCAATCACAATGTGAATATGAGCCAAGTGTGAGGATTTTATTATCACCTAGAGGGTGGTTGGAGTCCGGAACAAACGTCCTGAGAGGGTGGTGGAGGCAGGTTCGATCGCAGCGTTCAAGAGATTCACCAGGATGCTGCCCGGGACTGGAGCATTAGGATAGGTGTTTAATGGTTGGGCCGAAGGGCCTCTTTCTGTCTGTAAAACGCATATGAATCCATTCTAACCCCATTTGCCAGCATTTGGTCTGTAGCGTGTGTGCTCTGGTGTTTCAAATGCTCATCTAAATACTTCTTAAATGTTGTGAGGGTTCCCGCCTCGCCCACCCTTTCAGGCAGTGAGTTCCAGATTCCAAACACACTCTGGGTGAAAATGTTTTCCCTCAAATCTCCTTCCCTTCACCTAAAAGATTATTTATTTAAATCTGTGCCCCCATTACTGACCCCTCTACTAAGGGGCAAAGATTTCTTCCCTTCCCTCTACCGCTCATAATAAGGAAAACAAAATTAAAATGGAGGCTTTGCCAGACTGGGGACGGATGTAGATCAGCGAGCAGTGGTGGGTGAACAGCACTCGGTGTGGAGTTAGGACAAAAGACCATTCGGTGGTCTGAAGTTCGGAGGTCGAAAGTTGGTGGCCGGTTAGGAGTGCTTCTTTTGGTCAAGTCTCGGGGCGAGACAGATGTGAGGCTTTCAGCAGCGGATCAGCCGAGACTGTCCGAGTTGGGCGACGTTAAGAGGTGGAAATGGGCCGGCTTGGTTACAGGCCTCGGACAATTCAAGGTGCTCTCAACACAACCTTAGACCTACCTCCCGCTACTCAACAAATCACCAATAATACCTCATCGGAGATGCCTTTCCATCTTCCCTCGCCGATTCGCCACACCAAACCTTTCCCCGATGATGCTGGCTGTTGCCGTGGATTGGGGAATACTGGGATTGCCTGGAAATGGAACAACCATTCACTGTGTGTGGAGATGTTAGTTTAATGATGATGTGACTGGACCAGTGGCCCAGGCTAATCCTCCACGAACAGAGGTTCAAATCCCACCGCAGCAGCTGGGGGAATTTAAGTTCAATTATTGGATCTGCAATTAAATGCCAGTCTTAATAATGGTGACCAAAGCAATTATCTATCATTCATTGTTGTTTAATGAAGAACCATCTGGTTCCCCAATGTCCTTCCAGGAAGTTTACCATCTTGGGTGGCACAGTGGTTAGCACTGCTGCCTCAATTCCAGGGTCCCTAATTTGGGTTCAATTCCAGCCTCGGGTGACTGTCTGTGCGGAGTCTGGACATCCTCCCCGTGTCTGCGTGGGTTCCCTCCAGGTGCTCAGGTTTCCTCCCACAGTCCAAAGATGTGCAGGTTCGGTGGATTGGCCATGATAAATTCCCTCGTAGTATCCAAAAATGTTAGATGGGGTTACAGGGTTAGGGCAGGGGAGAGGACCTGGGTCGGGTGCTCTTCCAGAGGTGTTGCCAATTTGCACCAGAGACGCCAATAATGTTTCTCTTTTTAACTGGTTATCGATAGTTATTAATGATAATATTGCTTTTCAGAGTCGTCAGGTATCGAATGATACCACCACAAGGCTTTACCGGATATCGATCAAAGACCAAACAACCAGTTAGTTAGTTCAAGTTCAATGATAGTTTATTTACACACATGCACTTCAACATGCAACATAAACACTACAAGCTAAATTACACCTAACACTACAACAACCTGTACTTAACTTCAGGCACCCGGCTTTATGCAGAGGAACAAGGCCTTTTTTCGGATCTGGAGTGGCTGGGCCTGGAGAAGTGACTTTGTTTCTGCTGGGCTCATCCGTCTGGTAGCGATCGTTGGTCTTGAACTTGCTTCTGGTCATGGTGCTGCAATTGGTATCAGGTATAGGCCGGGCCAAGAGAGACCGAGCGCCGGGGCCAAGAGAGACTGAACACATGGCAGTGTCTCTTTTTATCCTTCGGGGGTTTTGCGCTCTTTTGGGCGGTCCTTATCTTTGGACCCAATAATTCGGCAGGCTTCGATTACTGCCTTCGATTTGAGCCAATAAAGGGGCGGGTGCCTTGATGGCGGGGCGTGTCCTGAGCGGTCATTCGCCTTGGCTGTTTGGGCTTTCTGGGTGAAGGGAGTGGCGCCGATGAGCCTGTATCTGATACCCGAGTACAAGTCTTTTGTTCTGGGGAAATGGGCCATTAGAATGCAAATCGGCTGGGGGTTTCGATCGTGTCTGGTTCTCTAGTGGCAAATATACACTTAAGCTCTGAGTTCGTCTGGTTCCTGCATTGGCCATATTTCCCATGATTCTTTGCAAGCGGCCATGTCAGCTTTGGCTGGAAGTGGGCTGGCCACGCCCCCACCCGCCGGGCTGACCCCGCCCCCACCCGCCGGGCTGACCCCGCCCCCACCCGCCGGGCTGGCCACGCCCCCACCCGCCGGGCTGGCCACGCCCCCACCCGCCGGGCTGGCCACGCCCCCACCCGCCGGGCTGACCACGCCCCCACCCGCCGGGCTGACCACGCCCCTACCCGCCGGGCTGGCCACGCCCCTACCCGCCGGGCTGGCCACGCCCCTACCCGCCGGGCTGGCAACGCCACTACCCGCCGGGCTGGCCACGCCCCTACCCGCCGGGCTGGCCACGCCCCTACCCGCCGGGCTGGCCACGCCCCTACCCGCCGGGCTGACCACGCCCCTACCCGCCGGGCTGACCCCGCCCCTACCCGCTGGGCTGGCCACACCCCCACCCGCCGGGCTGGCCACGCCCCCACCCTCTGGGCTGGCCACGCCCCTACCCGCCGGGCTGGCCACGCCCCTACCCGCCGGGCTGGCCACGCCCCTACCCGCCGGGCTGGCCACCAGGGCTGGCACTCTCTCTGTCGGAGAGCGAGGGGATAGTCAGAAGCGAACCGGGTCCCACGTTGGTGGCTGGAGTTTGAGAGGAGGCAGGGCTGATAATTGAAACGGGAGATCCAGACACCTCGGTGAAAATTAAATTCTCAACAACTGACAGGTCAGATTGAACAGGCGGGCGGCCTTCTCCCCGGACAAGAGAAATCCCAAGAGAGGCCTGATGGAGGCGCCCAGGGCAGGGGAGGTGTTTGAGGTGGGTAAGATACATTTAAGAGAAACCTGGACCAACGTGGGGAAAAATGAAACAGGATATGTTGATGGGCTGAGATGAATTGAGAGTCGGCAAAGACTGGGCAATGTGCAATGTGAATACTAGCAGGGATGTAATCAAATCATATTTGTGCTGCAAATACTCGGCCATTTTTTCTGGTCCCAGCCCAGGCTCACAGTTCCAGTGCGATAACTCAATTATTACACACCCACGAAGCATCAACAGAGAAGACAGCCTGGCCTTTAATCGTGTGTTTATTGTTTTAAGTCCGTATATAAGTTATGTTTTAATACACGAGTATATCACTGACAGTCACAGCACAATGGTTACAGGCAGCAGCAAACTCGCTTATACCCAGTATCCTGTGGCCTGGGGTTCAATTGTGAAGAGATTGTGAGCATGAGGGGGTTGGGGGACGGAAAACTGGAGGGGATTCGGTGTTGGGGGATGGGCTACTGGGGAAATGAGCCTCGATGGGCCGAGGCATTTTTGCCCTTGACTTATGTCCATTTGTAGAGTTTACCAATGGCTTGCTGATGACAACTGAATGCAGGGAAAGGGAATGTATAATGTGAGCAGGAGGTTTGTGGTCACTGAATTTTACCCTTTATGAGAAGCATCAAGATAGTGACCAAAGTTCTGCGGTAACAGGTGGATCAGAGTTAGACTGCCAGCTTAGCAGCAGGATGCAAGCAGAGGCTAAGTGAGACCAGCGTAAGGAGCGTGGGTGTGGGGAGCGTTACTGATGTGGGGATCGTCACCCTCGGGGGGAGAGAGCGAGTGTGCGCGCACTGCCTAGTGTGACCATTCGAAAATTGAGAATATATTTTTAAAAATATACAAAAAAACATGCACCAAAGTCAAAGACTGCATTTCAGCACCCTGCCACATTCCCAACCCTTTCACAGTCTCTGCAGCAGCTTTAACCTGTAGTCGCTGGCGTAATGTTGGGCTGCAGTATCTTCCTGGGTTGCCCTCGTCTTTTGAAGCAATTCCAGCCTTTCATCCCATCCAGATTCCCAAGAGGCTCACAGAGAATTACGGAAAGAATCCCGTTTGCAACACCAAAGGCAGGTTTCAGGATAAGCAGGTTCGATCTGGTCGCGCTCTGGGAGTCCGCTGCTACTGAGCTGAGGGGGGGGGGTGGGCGGGCGGAGACTTTAAACACCAGCGAGTTAATGGATTGACTGCAACGCGGGTCCCGTGTTTCTCACCTCGTCTAAGGCTGGAGGCTGCAAGCGACTCTCAGCTATGGGGGAGGGGGTAGGGGAAGGTATGGTCACTCGTGGGCGGGCCAGATTGGTTGTGGATGCCGAGTCCGGGATCGCTCCTGCCCAGCGCAGGGCTCAGGCCGCCAGTGGGCCGAGGCTCAGGTCCACGTGCTGAGTCAGCCAGATGACCTCGGCACTCAGTTCCCCCTCTTCCAGTGGTCGGATCGGCCCCGCCAGGTTCTTAAAGTCATAGCGCAGCTTGAAGCTAATGTTCACGTTGCCAGTCTCCTCCTGTGGGATGACCTTGATGAAGAAGCCAATCTTGTTGGATTTTCGGAAGGCCACAACGCTGCAATGGAAAAAGTGAGTCTCAATACGTCGTCAGTAAAGCTTGATGAATCACTGAGCACAGGCCATTCAACCCCTGTGCCTGTTCTAGCCCTTTGAAAGACTTATCCAACTGGAACAGGTGTGCAACTTGCTCCATAATTCAGTTGTCGGAAGGGAAAAGCTCTCTAAATCTATTAATTAAAACTGCGCTTAAGTCAGCGAGTCAGTGCCGAGGGCGAGTCGTGCTGTCAGAGGGTCAGTACTGACGGAGGGCTGCGCTGTCAGAGGGTCAGTACTGACGGAGGGCTGCGCTGTCAGAGGGTCAGTACTGACGGAGGGCTGCGCTGTCAGAGGGTCAGTTCTGAGGGAGTGCCGCACTGTCAGAGGGTCAGTATTGAGGGAGTGCCGCACTGTCAGAGGGTCAGTACTGAGGGAGCGCCGCACTGTCAGAGGGTCAGTACTGAGGGAGCGCCGCACTGTCAGAGGGTCAGTACTGAGGGAGCGCCGCACTGTCAGAGGGTCAGTACTGAGGGAGCGCCGCACTGTCAGAGGGTCAGTACTGAGGGAGCGCTGCACCTTCTGACCTACCAGTAAATTGTCATTGAAGGGGTCACCAGGTGGGGCGGTGTGAACACCAGCCCCAGCGAGGAGGTACCAGACTGCACCCACGCCTTACAAAGCAGCTCTCGATATCTGCAGGGTGAAGGTCCAGTGAGAAAATAACGTGGAAGAAAATTCTAATATTCCATGATTCTGGAAAGCAAAACTTTTAAACCCCGAACACGATTCCTCTGTTGACGCTCAGCAGCCATTTCCATGGTAACGATGGATTAAGACCGGCAATAACCTTGTTCCGGATAAAGTCAGATCCGACCCCTCAAGCTTGTTCTTTGCATTATGAGCCCCATTCATCACTTACTCTGGGTCGTCACGGAAATCCTGCGGTTCAGCCAGCTCGTCGTACTCAGCAGCTGCATCCTTCCCGGCGAGGACCATTTCCTTCGAAGGAAGAACAACCTGGAACAGATACATAGCGGAGTGGGAGTCAGAACTCGCCATGCACAGGGTGCTAGTGAGAGAAGGGGGCAGGAGTGAGGGGGGGGGCAGGAGGGGCGTGTGCTTGTGTTCTAGGAGGGGGGGGGGGGGGGGAAAGAGTTCCCAGGAAGGTGATAACACAAGATTGAGTTGAGGGAACATTCCGAGTTAGAGACGAGAATCTGAGGAGGACGAGAATGGCAGCAGTGAGGAGGAGCTCAGTGCAGCAGAGGGAGCCCCATGTTGGAGTGTCAGAGAAGCAAAGGGAATCCTGATGATCAAGGAGTCGAGGGAGTGTGGGAAGTTGTTGAAGCTGGTGATTCCGACGGGATGATCGGATAAGGCCACCAGGAAAGCAAAGGAAGCCGGTTGAGTTTGGAGAAGCTGGGTTGAGGCAGGGTGAATGTAGACCGAGGCTGTGGCGATTGGGGTGAGTGGAAGCTGCACAGGGTTGGGACAGTGACCTGGACCAGCTGACGGGGGCGGTGAAGAATGTTGTCAACATTCAACTGGAACATTAGGGCCAATTCAGGTCCAGGGAAGGTTGTTACCATTGGCTTTGATTGGTTTCAATCTCATGTAAGCAAGGGAGCCCCAAAGCCACCAATGCAAGTAAAGCTGGACAGAAATAGAGAAACACATTTCACAATCGATGGGGAGTTATGGGAATAAAGCTCCTCCCCCCCCTTTTGAATGGAGTTACCTTTGCTGTGCTGTGCACATCGTCAGGGTCTGCCTCCTCACAGGGCAGGAGAGTCACGTGCGTGAGGTTCTCCACAGGGTTAGTCAGTGTCAGAAGCACCTGGCTCTCCTACAGACAGATCGACAAGAATATAACACATCAAAGCCCACTCCTCATTCCGACCGACAGCGAACCCCACTCCCTCCCTCCTCGCCACCCCTCGTCTCCTCCCCCCTCCTCGTCTCCTCCACGCTCAAACCTCCGTCTGACCAGGACGAGAGAGAAACTGGTTGGCTTCTCCCTCAGGACTGCAGCTGACCACCGGCCACGGCCCCAAATCTGATCCATCGTGGATTAAAACAGTGACCGAGATAAATACGTTCCAGAGAAACAGCCAGAAAATAGGAATTCAAATTCGAGTCAACAAATCTCCTCTGATATTTGATGGAAATTACGGGATAATTCAATTATTTGGAGCAGATAACTCGGGGTTAATCCAAAGGGTGCTTGAAAATTGAATAAATTGAATCAAGGATAAAAAATATCAGGAGTGATTTTCACAAAGATTTGTACTTTGTGACCGAACAGGAATTAAAAGTACAGGTTAGTAAAATAGCAAATTAGACTGTACAGTGCTTGCCTTCATGAAGCGTAGGTTGGGAATCGACAGAATCCGGACCTCTGGAATATAGTTCCTGTGAAAATAAAAACAAATTGGAAAAGGCCGAGTTTCAAAGGGTTTAAATGGAGACATCAGTTTCACAGTACCTGAGCTTTGCCCTTTCACTGGCAGCTTCCTCACATCACAGAATCCCGACAGTGCAGGAGGCCATTCAGCCCATCCAGTCTGTGCCGACCCTTTGAAGGAGCTTCCTAACTAGGCCCAATCCCCGCTCTGGCTCTGCATCCCCACCCAACCTTTGGACACTAAGGGCAATTTACCATGGACAATCCACCTAACCAGTGGGTCTGTGGGAGGAAACCTGAGCACCCGGAGGAAACCCACGCAAACACGGGGAGAACGTGCAGACTCCGCACAGACAGTGACCCAAAGCCAGAATTGAACCCAGGTCCTTGGCGCTGTGAGGCAGCAGTGCTAACCACTGTGCCACATGTAGAAACTGCAATGGATATCCAGATTGCAAATTTATAAAACACAGAACTCCACCCTCAATCTTCCAACTCTCCCCAAAATACATATTCTGGTAGATTCAACATTTTACTGTGCCATTCTTAACCCTAGGACAGATACCCCAAAGTGCTTTACAGCCAACAAGAACTTTTGTAGTGTCGTCACTGTCATAATGTAGGAAATGGAAGAGCCGATTTGTGCACAGCAAGCTCCCACAACTAGCAATCTGAAAATAAACTGATAGTTCGTTTTCTGGGATGCTGATTGAGGGACAAATATTAACCCAAGAAGCAAATTGACATTCCTGTCCTTCCCAATGTAATGCCATAGGGCCTGGATTCAACATCTCATTCACAAGGTGGATTACGCTGATTCAAACATTCAACCCTGGTATAAACTGGACCCTGAACAACGAATGTTTAATGTTTAAAGCTAAATCGCTCGCACGGCTGCTGGGAACCTCCAGTAGCAGCAGCCCTCGCACGGCTGCTGGGACCATGTAGCAGCAGCCTCGCACAGCTGCTGGGACCCTCCAGTAGCAGCCCTCGCACGGCTGCTGGGACGGTGCAGCAGCCCTCGCACGGCTGCTGGGACCCTGTAGCAGCAGCCTCTCACAGCCGCTGGGACCCTCCAGTAGCAGCCTCGCACGGCTGCTGGGATGGTGCAGCAGCCCACGCATGGCTGCTGGGACCGTGTAGCAGCAGCCTCGCACAGCTGCTGGGACCCCCCAGTAGCAGCCCTCACACAGCTGCTGGGACCGTGTAGCAGCAGCCTCGCACAGCTGCTGGGACCCCCCAGTAGCAGCCCTCGCACGGCTGCTGGGACCGTGTAGCAGCAGCCTCGCACAGCTGCTGGGACCCCCCAGTAGCAGCCCTCGCACGGCTGCTGGGACCGTGTAGCAGCAGCCTCGCACAGCTGCTGGGACCCCCCAGTAGCAGCCCTCACACGGCTGCTGGGACCGTGTAGCAGCAGCCTCGCACAGCTGCTGGGACGGTGCAGCAGCAGCCTTGCACAGCTGCTGGGACCGTCCAGTAGCAGCCCTCGCACGGCTTCTGGGACGGTGCAGCAGCCCTTGCACTGCTGCTGGGACCGTGTAGCAGCAGCCTCGCTCAGCTGCTGGGACCCTCCAGTAACAGCCCTCGCACGGCTGCTGTGACGGTGCAGCAGCCCTCGCACAGCTGCTGGACCCTCCAGTAGCAGCCCTCGCGTACAGCTGCTGGGACAGTGCAGCAACCCTCGCACGGCTGCTGGGCCGATGCAGCAGCCCTTGCATGTCTGCTGGGACCCTGCAGTAGATGCAGCAGCCCTCCCCACGGTTGCTGGGACGGTGCAGCAGCCCTCCCACGGTTGCTGGGACGGTGCAGCAGCCCTCGCACGGCTGCTGGGACAGTGCAGCAGCAGGAGCCCTCACACGGCTGCTGGGACCCTCCAGCAACAGCGCCCAGAGGGATAATAAAAGGGAACAGGAAATAAGCAGTGCCCCTGGTACTTCACCTCCTCAATGTGATGCTGGCACCTGCAGTAGGAGTGATTAGAAGGCACTTACTTTGCACAAAATGATTTTTTGAATGTAAGGGGCAGGTCCCTGGCAGCACACTGGCAACTGCTGCACGGGAAGGAGACGGAAGCTGTCCAGCCCAATGTGCTGGTCTCCCAGACATTCGGCAATGTAATTCCATCACCCTCTCGTGACCTCCACCCTCGAACATTAGTAACACAAGTAATTTCAGGTGGTGACTTAATCCATGCCTAAATTTTCATACTGTCCAATGATATGCCAATTGTCCTAATCCTGGTCCATTAACTCAAGTCACTCGCCCCTCGAGAGGTTCACCTGCCTTTTGGGGGAAAAATAACCCCTCATTGTTATCCTGAACAATGCTCGCTGACAGACAGCAGTGTGTTTTTCTCCTTCCCTTGTGGTCAGGATGTTTCTGGCAGACTTAGAGTGTAAGGATGAACTGTTACAGCACGATCTGCCTCCGCAGTCTGCGCAGCCAAAGTAAAATCAACTGCACCCCCTCAGGAAAAGTCGATTGGCGTAAACAGGACATAGCACTCTCTGCTGCACTCAACAGGCTGGAAATGTGGAAACATTGCGTGCGAGAGAGTGATGTATCACAGGAACCCTGCGCAGATTATTAATACAGCACTACACTGGGACGGTCAGCTTGGCGCGCCAACATACTTGCAGCTGATTATTACAACCCACTACATCCAGGGAGGGTTAGAAGTGAGATTGTACGCTCGGGAGGGATAATAAAAAGGGAACAGGAAATAAGCAGTGCCCCTGGTACTTCACCTCCTCAATGTGATGCTGGCACCTGCAGTAGGAGTGATTAGAAGGCACTTACTTTGCACAAAATGATTTTTTGAATGTAAGGGGCAGATCCCTGGTAGCACACTGGCAACTGCTGCACGGGAAGGAGACGGAAGCTGTCCAGCCCAATGTGCTGGTCTCCCAGTCTTTCGGCAATGTAATTCCATCACCCTCTCGTGAGCTCCACCCTCGAACATTAGTAACACAAGTCAAACTGAACAATGCCGATCGGACACAACTGCATTTATAAATATTTAGCTTCAATGGATTGTATTCATATTAAAAGGCACCAATGCCAACGAAAATACACTTGTGAATGAAAAAATGAATGAAAATCGCTTATTGTCACAAGCAGGCTTCAAATGAAGTTACTGTGAAAAGCCCCTAGTCGCCACATTCCGGCACCTGTTCGGGGAAGCTGGTACGGGAATTGAACCGTGCTGCTGGCCTGCCTTGGTCTGCTTTCAAGGCCAGCGATTTAGCCCAGTGTGCTAAACCAGGCCCTGGGTGCGAGTCGGTGTTCCCTGGAACACATCTGGAGTATTGCGTACAGTATTGATTCCTTATTTAAAGGAAGGCAGTAAATGCATTGGAAGAAGTTCATAGGTTTATAGACTAATACCTGGAACAGGCAGGTTGTCTTGAGGGAAGGTTGGGGAGGTTAGGCTTGTATCCGCTGGAGTTTAGAAGAGTAAGAGGTGGCTTGATCAAAGCCTTTAAGATCCTGAGGGGTATTGACAGGGTGGATGTGGAGAGGATGTTTCCTCTTGTGGGAGAATCTAGAACAAGGGATTGCTTTCAAAGACAGATGAGGAGAAATGTTTTCTCTCAGAGGGCGGTGACTCTCTGGAACTCTCTTTCTCAAAAGGCAGTGGAAGCAGAATCTCAATATTTTTAAGACACAGCTGGATAGATTCTGGACAAGGTTCTCAGGGATAGGCAGGAATGCGGGATTGAGGTTACAATCAGATGAGCAGTGATCTTATCGAATGGCGAAGCAGGCTCAAGGGGCCGAGTGGCCTACTCCTGCTCCTAGTTCATATGCTGGCCTGTCCTTTAAGATTAGACGGTAAACAAATAGAATGCGCTGGCTGAAAAGGTGGTGGAAGCAGGTCCAATCATTAACTTTCAAAATCGAATTGGAGAAATGTGGGGAAAGAGCAGGGATTGCCAGGGCAACTGGACAGTGCTTTCAAAGAGCTGACAAAGAGGCATAAAGGGTCGGATGGTCCTGCACTCAAATCCTTATTTATATTCATTACAAATGGGATTTCTACCATCATTACACTGACAGCAGTGCCCCCAGATCACGCTGACTGCTTGAAGATGAAACTCGTGGGGAAGTAAAGCCATGAACCGACTGAAAAAAGTTACATTGCTGAATCCGGACTGATTCCGATGAAGAGTACATACCCACAACTTCACATACAGCCTTTTCTCAGGGTACTGTGACAAACGTTGAACTTTACAAGACGGTAAAATGTCTCTGTTATCTTGAGGTAAAACAGCAAGGATGGCGATCATACTGGCTCTATCAGAGAAACCCATAGGATCCAAACTGAACCCTATTGAAAACTCAAGTGGCAGCTTTCGCACCTTGACACAGGGACAGACGATTTCGGGACACAGAGGTACATAATTTACTGCTGTGAGGGAGCAGCAGCAGCAACTGTGGCGAAGAGCAGGGTGACCTGTTCTTGTGTTAACCAAACAGAACGTTTGCAAAAGTGGTTTCCTGTTCCAAAGGAAGGGAACAGCACGGGCGGGACTTTGGGATTTAAGGAACAAGGAGTAATTTGGAAGTGTGCTCTGGAATACCCACTCAGAGTGGAGTGATTCTCGAAGGACACCAGAACATTTAACTGGTATGGAAGGAAGAGGTGAGCCTGCTAGAAGTTGACAGCACTCTGAGAGAGAGACAGAGGGAGAGAGAGAGACAGAGGGAGAGAGAGAGACAGAGGGAGAGAGAGAGACAGAGGGAGAGAGAGAGACAGAGGGAGAGAGAGAGACAGAGGGAGAGAGAGAGACAGAGGGAGAGAGAGAGACAGAGGGAGAGAGAGAGACAGAGGGAGAGAGAGAGACAGAGGGAGAGAGAGAGACAGAGGGAGAGAGAGAGACAGAGGGAGAGAGAGAGACAGAGGGAGAGAGAGAGACAGAGGGAGAGAGAGAGACAGAGGGAGAGAGAGAGACAGAGGGAGAGAGAGAGACAGAGGGAGAGAGAGAGACAGAGGGAGAGAGAGAGACAGAGGGAGAGAGAGAGACAGCGGGAGAGAGAGAGACAGCGGGAGAGAGAGAGACAGAGGGAGAGAGAGAGACAGAGGGAGAGAGAGAGACAGAGGGAGAGAGAGAGACAGAGGGAGAGAGAGAGACAGAGGGAGAGAGAGAGACAGAGGGAGAGAGAGAGACAGAGGGAGAGAGAGAGACAGAGGGAGAGAGAGAGACAGAGGGAGAGAGAGAGACAGAGGGAGAGAGAGAGACAGAGGGAGAGAGAGAGACAGAGGGAGAGAGAGAGACAGAGGGAGAGAGAGAGACAGAGGGAGAGAGAGAGACAGAGGGAGAGAGAGAGAGAGACAGAGGGAGAGAGAGAGACAGAGGGAGAGAGAGAGACAGAGGGAGAGAGAGAGAGAGACAGAGGGAGAGAGAGAGACAGAGGGAGAGAGAGAGACAGAGGGAGAGAGAGAGACAGAGGGAGAGAGAGAGACAGAGGGAGAGAGAGAGACAGAGGGAGAGAGAGAGACAGAGGGAGAGAGAGAGACAGAGGGAGAGAGAGAGAGACAGAGGGAGAGAGAGAGAGACAGAGGGAGAGAGAGAGAGACAGAGGGAGAGAGAGAGAGACAGAGGGAGAGAGAGAGAGAGAGAGACAGAGGGAGAGAGAGAGACAGAGGGAGAGAGAGAGACAGAGGGAGAGAGAGAGACAGAGGGAGAGAGAGAGACAGAGGGAGAGAGAGAGACAGAGGGAGAGAGAGAGACAGAGGGAGAGAGAGAGACAGAGGGAGAGAGAGAGACAGAGGGAGAGAGAGAGACAGAGGGAGAGAGAGAGACAGAGGGAGAGAGAGAGACAGAGGGAGAGAGAGAGACAGAGGGAGAGAGAGAGAGACAGAGGGAGAGAGAGAGAGACAGAGGGAGAGAGAGAGAGACAGAGGGAGAGAGAGAGAGACAGAGGGAGAGAGAGACAGAGGGAGAGAGAGACAGAGGGAGAGAGAGACAGAGGGAGAGAGAGACAGAGAGAGAGAGACACAGAGAGAGACAGAGACAGAGAGAAAGACAGAGAGACAGAGAGAGAGAGAGACAGAGAGAGAGAGACAGAGAGAGAGAGAGACAGAGAGAGAGAGAGACAGAGAGAGAGAGAGACAGAGAGAGAGAGAGACAGAGAGAGAGAGAGACAGAGAGAGAGAGAGGAAGAGAGAGAGGAAGAAAGAGAGGAGAGAGAGAGACAGAGAGAGAGACAGAGAGAGAGACAGAGAGAGACAGAGAGGGATAGACAGAGAGGGATAGACAG